>NC_137425.1:34287870-34505370 GCF_964374335.1 Astatotilapia calliptera | reverse complement strand
AAACAATGTAGAGATGGTAAGCATAAAAACATTTAACAATTCGCTTTAACATACCTCCTTTTTTTATTTTATTCTTTTGTAATTTTATTTAAACTGCACTTAATTTTGTTGTACTTGTTACAAAGAAAATAAAGATATTCTGATTACTTTAAAGTTTTTACTTACTGATCATTCGCACACATTTATTTACTTATTTAACTGTAAACTTTAGGTGAGGATTTAATAGTGATACGTCTGGGATGGATGAGTGTAGGGAGGGTTTGCATATTGTCTGTGTGTGTGTTATCATATTTGTTGCGCCTGGAGAAACGTCTCTTCATTTTGCTTGCACTACAATTGTATGCACAACAAATTGACAAAAAAGCTCGATTTGATCTCTAAGGGAGAGCCCAGCTCTCACTTCACCACAACAATTCAGTACAGGATCCGCATCACTGCGGACACCACCCAAATTCATCTGCCAGCAATGTTCCCTCTAATGTTTCATGTGTATGAGCGAACACACAAACTCCCTGAGCGATCCCACTGTGAGCGACAGCAGACGTGTGCACTGTGGTCACGCCAGCATCGAATCCATCCAAGTTACATGTTTATTAAAATAATCAAATTACAGCATTTACATTTATGTTGGACTACTTTTAATTAACTGCTTTAGCCCACTTACAATGAAAATTTAAATAAATCTTGTTGATGACCTGTAGCATGTTAACACTATTGGAAGTAAAAATAACTTGAACTCCAATTTTGAAAACACGACTTTCTGTTTTTTTGCTCTGACTTGTATTATGAGTCTGTAACTCTGTCTGCAAAATACAGTAAATAATGACCAATGTTGGGCAGTTAATGATATAGTTACTTCTTCAAAAAAGTTACTGAGTTATGCAAACAACATTTTTTGCAGCTGTTTACCTAAAAATGCAGCCAAGGCGTTTTTAAACAAACATTTCAAACTATTTACAGAACAATCAGCTGTTCTGCATCAAATCTGATGCCACACAAATTATTTGTGCCGCTCCAAAAAATAATTCCTGTCCACTATGAGATGAAGGAGAACAACAGCCTGATACCTGCAGGCCTGACAGCAGCAGATGTGTCACTGCTGTAACACCTGTAACACTCAGCAGGCGCCTCATTGTTCTGACACACAACAAAACTGTTGACTACACTACATACTAACTACACACTGACTACACACTAACTACACACTAACTACACACTAACTACACACTAACTACACAAGATTTGTGCTAAACGTCTCAAATCTCTCACATCTCAGGCTTTCGAGCGTTTTCCTTATAAAACGCCGTTTTTACTGTTTCTTCCCGCAGTAAATATAAACAACGACAGTATTCAGGAAGAAAACCAAACATTGCAGATATTTTATCATAACTCTGGTTTTACGTGGCCGATCAACACAATTTAAAAACTGGTATAAAGTCCACACTTTTTCCGTCAGTTGTTCCGTCTGTCCTGCTCACATCTCCAATGGTTGTACACGTTGTCATTAACGTGGCTTCACTCCACATCAGCCGCTTTGCTAAAACACCGGTGTCGGCACATAAGGACGCTGTCACAGCCTGTCAACCACGTTGATCAGCTGCGTATATACAAATGTGAATCGCATCATTGGCTGGACTGTGGGATAAGGCGGCATCGTTCTGATCCCATACGGGAGCAGCCAGTCACTGACTAACACTGCAAAACAGGATTGTTAAAGTATTCATTTTAATTTCAATTCAGGTAGATTTTTTTTTGTGCGCAACGCAGATTTTCTGTGCGCAGAGACGTGCCAGCAGTGCACACGTGCGCAGCCTAGAGGGAACAGCCAGTCTCCAGTTAATTAAAAGTCGTCTAACATAAATGTAAATGCTGCAATTTGATTATTTTAATAAACCGTAACTTGGATGGATTGGATGGTGGCGTGACCACAGTGCACACGTCTGCTGTCGCTCACAGTGGTCCAAGGGACGCTCAGGGAGTTTGTGTGTTCGCTCAGACACATGAAACATTAGAGGGAACATTGCCCCTGAGATATTTGTACTCCACTTGGGCAGTAACTTGTTCCTCACCCAGAGTGAGCACTCACCCTGTTACAGCTGAGAAACTATGGACTTGGAGGTACTAATTCCCATTCCTGCTGCCTCACACTCAGCCGGACACTTCTCCAGTGCAGGGAGGAGGTCACCACCTGATGAAGCTAACGCAACCATATCATCTGCAAAAAAATGAAAGGGAAAAAACCAAAATGAAATCCTGAGTGGAGACCCTTCACCACTCGGCTACACCCAGATATTCTATCCATAAAAACTATGAACAGAACTGGTGACAAAGGGCAGGCTTGGAGGAGCCCAACACGTACCAGTAATGAGTTTGACTTACTGCTGGGGACACAAACCAAGTCTCGCTACAGTTGTGTAGGGACTAATGGCCTGTGTGTGGCCAGATACCCCATATACTGAAGCAACCCCCACAGTATACCCCAAGTCCACAAAACACATGTAGACTGGTTGGACAAACTCCCTCGCACCCTTCAATACCCTGGGAAGGATAAAGAGCTGGTCCAGAGTTCCAAGACCAGGACAAAAACCACGTTGTTCCTCCTGAATCTGAGATTCAGCTTTGAGCTCTCCTCTCCAAACTGAGAAGTTTGATCCCTCTTTAGATAGAGCACACCCTCCGGTCCCCCCTGCACCACCCCAGACCTCCTCGCGACGTTGCACAGACATGTCAGCCAGGGCAGCCCTACAACCTCCAGAGGCTTCAGGAACTCAGGGCGAATCTCATCCACCGCACAGGCCCTGCTACTGTACAGTTGTTTAACCACATCAGTGACTTTAAGTTGTCCCTCTTCCCCAGACTCCACTTCCCTTTTTTGATTACCCACCAAACTCCTTCCACTCCCGGGTTTTGTTTCCTCTGGACTCCCACAGGCTAAAATTTGATCATCTTCCTCCTTCTTTTAATCACATTTTATACTTGATTTTATTCTTTAAAGGTAAACTACTTTTATTTCCAGTTTGGCATCAAACTTGTTCAATACTCATTGTACAAACTGGATAATGGAACAGGCTCATGCTCTGGGCCCCTCACGTGTAATGCACATCTTCATGTAAATGACAGTAAAATGTTTTCGCCTGGTTTAGACAGCATCAGCTGTTAGAGAGCAAACTCACACCTGTCAGCACACATTTGAATTCATTTGAGTAGGACAGTGAAAATCAGAGATACCATTAAAAGACATGTTTGTAACTCTAGAACTTCAGCAAATTGCAAATGAATTATACTTCATACACAGACCAGCACCTGCACATGTTTTCTTTAATTTAAGACTAAATTAATGAAAAACAATAAAAATGAATAGTCTGACATCCTAGGTGATAAATAGACTGGACAGGTCCTTATGTAGGACTTTCTACTCTGTTCAAACGCTTTCTACTACAAGCCTCCTTAAACTCATATTCACTGTTTGTTTTTCTGCTCCATCTCCTGAGCCCATGCTGTTCACTCATTGACAGAGCTGTTTATTAAAACAGCTGCTGGATACAAACACACAAACTTTATCAGTCAGTTGACAAAGGAAGATGACAGTAGTATCATAACAGGGTCATGTCCACAGACCTGGAGACACGAGGAGAGTTTTTGGATGTGTTTAATAAATGTGTCCAATCTATTCACAGAGCACACGATGGCCACACCCATGGAGGATGTTGGCAAACAGGTGAGTTTATTCTACCCGGCCTGGGTTTGAGTCTGACCCGCAGCCCTGTGCTGCATGTCTCCCCCTCTCTCTGTTTCCTGTCAGTCTCCACTGCATCTATCTGATAAAGCCAGAAAATAAATTGGATTAGACGGACTTTTTGAAAATTGTCTACATCCACTAGTATTTATCTTATATTAATGGAAGTGTACCATGAAATTCTTTGCATAATCAGTTGGAGTCAAATACAGCATCAGCTCATGTCTTCTTTGCTCACGTCAGGTGTGGCGTGGGGCATTATTCATGGTGGACTTCATCCTCTCAAACCCAGTCATGTTCAGAGGAGCTACAGTCCTAGAACTAGGAGCAGGGACAGGCTTAACCAGCATCATCACAGCAACCATAGCTAAAACAGTCTACTGCACAGGTACGATACCTTGAAGCACGTACTCTTCTGTTGTTAAACTTAAACACTGCAAACAACATTTACAAACTACCAGCAACATACCGGATGCTGAGTGCTCGCACTGTGGGCTTTGTTTTGTTATCCAGTGAAAGGAAAATAAAGATTGCAAACAAGGAGATGGGGGTTAGTGAAAACCACTGTTAGCTGCTGTGGGCAGTGCAAACTTACCTAACAGTTCGTTCTTATTTCACACTCTGTCCAGGACTTAGATCGAATAACAAATATTTGACTGTTTGTTTAGGGCTTTTTTTTTTTCATTTTTGTTTTACAGATGTGGGAGAAGACCTTCTACAGATGTGTAAAAGAAATGTAGCGTTAAATAAACACATGCTGAAGTCTGCAGGTGAGAAAGCTGTCAAATCAGCTACTCATGGGTTCCCTCGGTGTACAGACCTCACACACTGCTGGAGACCATGCAGCCAGTCTGGGCTCAGTATCTGTCCCAAGGACACTTTGCTGTAGCTCCTGAGCCACAGCCATGCCTTTTGGCTTTGGAATATATTTACGTAGCTTAAAAAAATATATATATATATATGTGTATGTGTGTGTGTGTGTGTGTGTGTATATATATATGTATGTATATATATATGTGTATATATATATGTGTATATATATATGTGTATATATAGTTATTAAAATTTCCATCCTTTCACTCTCTAAATCACATGACAAACTGCAAGGATTCATCAAACTTAATGCAATCTTGTCTCTCCGTCAGATCACGAGGTGAAAGTAAGGCAGTTGGACTGGCTTCAGGATGACCTGTGCACAGGTAACACAGATATGTCATTTTATAAACCAACACGCTGTGCAAAGATAGGTGTGGACACATTTGGACAATAACAGCACTTCAGAAAATGTTGCTTGGATACGCAGAGATGGATTGAGGAAAAACGGTGATTGTCTTTAGGGCTGTCTCCTCCCTTTATTCCATCCTCTAAAGCAGAGTTTCAGGAGAGACATTTATATTCAACGTTTTGTCACTGTTATTAAGACCTGCATCTGACCAACCAATGCCTGTGCAAGCTTACCTCAGGGCCACATCTCAGAGGTCAGAAACCTTTGCTAGCTTTACTGTGAAACTTCTTTCTAAGAATGTTCTTTATTCTTTATTACAAGTTTACTGTGACTGTAAGATTAGATAATGAAAAAAGACCAATCACAGTTATGTTTTATGCTTTTTGAGTCCTACTTGCATTATACAAAAAAGTAGCAAGCATTAAATTAGTATAGAATGAATGTTATTGTCAGAGTAAAAGTATTTATCTGAAGGTCTCTTTGAGTAAAGAAGGGAAATATCTCGGGTGTTGGAGGACTGGCTGTCTGTGTTTCATTACACCAGAGGAAGCAGAGAGTCTGTGGCTTGACTCTGTGTTTGTAATGACAGTCACTGGGTCTGCTTGTGTTGCCTTGGGCTGCAACATGCCCAGCTTATACTCAAAGCCACCAGCTTCTAGGATTTTGGCAGATTGCGGTGAGTTGTGGAAGCCGGATCACATGCTGGCACCAGCTGGAACAGGCTGTAGCAGCTCCACTGCCCCAAGCAGGCGATAAAGGAAAAGAGCAGCTGTGGCTTCACTGTGGTCAGGCTGCTGTGGATCTTCATGATCAAAGTGACATTCATGCACTTGGAGCAGACCAGATGGAAAGAGAACATCCTCGCACTGTGCAGAGAGAAGTTGTGTGAAATCAACCTGTTGGTGGTAGATACCACCATCACTGGGGGTGAAGCCACTGACTAGGTTAAACGGCTGTACAGTGGCAGGGCCCCGGGGACATACTGCCCCAAGTGCAGGAGTTCAAGTATCTCAGAGGTCTTTTTCACAAGTGAGGGGAGCAAGAGAATAACGAAGGAACTGAGGTGGCGTCTGCAGTGATGCGATGCTGTACTGATCTGCTGTGGCACAGACAGAGCTGAGCATAAAAGCGAAGCTGTCAGTTTATCAGTCAGTCTACATTTCTACCCTCACCTATGATCACAGATACAAGCGTCGGAAATGAGTTTCCTTCAAAGAGTGGCTGAGCTCTCCCTCAGAGATGGGATGAGGAGCTTGATTCTTTAAGAGGAACTCTGATTAGAGCCTCTGCTCGTCCACGTTGAAAGGAGCCGGTTGAGGTGGTTTGGGCATCTGACTAGGATGCCTCCTTGGTGAGGTAATCTTGGCGTGTCCTACTGGGAAGAGGCCCGGGACTCAGGAGTCTGGACTCGCTGGAGAGATTCATCTCGTGGCTGGCTGGGAAAAATCTTGATTCCCACCTCAATGAGCTGGAGGTGGTGGGTGGAGTGAGGGAACACTGGGCTTCTCTGCGCAGAATGCGGCCTGCTTGACCGCAAAATGGCTGGATGGATGTAACAGACTTTAGTCTCCAGTTTGGATGTATGAGTTGATTGGTTAACCACCAATATACCGAACTAGAAACCAGTACGATAACTACTTTCCTTTGTCTGATCTTTGCAGATGCTGCTGTGGAGTTTAGTTGGACAAAGGAGGAGGTAGCAGATCTGAATAACACTAGCATCATAATTGCTGCTGATGGTAAGTCTTAAGGATGACATCTCTAAAAGATCAGAGCTCTTTTTCACCATGTATGCTCTACTCTGAAAGAGTTACTGAAAAAGGTGGGAAGGTTCTAGACAAGACACTGTGGGCAAACCTTTAAAATTATGTGCCTCACAGCGAGGTTTAAGCACCAGTTCGTTGTCAGAAACGCTACCATGCAAAGCCCAGAGTAGCACACAGTGTGAACTACTGAGATGCTGTATGTGGCAAAGGAGGCTCCAGACTGCTGAGCAACTGAAGCAACTCGTGAAGCGATTTGTAAAAAGCAGTTATTTACTGAGACAGTTTTGAGTTCAGACTTTAGAGTCATTTATGGAACCGTCAAATGCAGAAGCTCAGCAATAATTAGATTTCTTAATGTGTCACCAGTTTGTTATGATGATGATCTGACGGATGGCCTATTCCGAACACTGCACCGACTCTGCAGCAACTTTCCACACACCTGCACTGTCTTCATCTCCATTGAGAAAAGGTATGGTGAAAACATATATAGTATACCTGAGCATATTTGGCCTTATACACAGTGGACTGATCATGTTTCTTAAGCTGATAAAAATAGTGGGTCAGCCAACTCACACGAGAATGAGAAAATGTACAGGATTAATATTTCTCCCAGAGGTTCTGCAAGCAAACAAACTTTAAACTTGACTCAGCATGAAACATACAGAGCATTAACTTCCACCCAACTACGACGATAAATTCGATTGATTTTCATTTATGTGGTGCTAGTTCACCACCGTAGTCACCTCAAGGTGTTTTATATTGTTAAGTCAAGACTCTGTAATAGAAATCGCACAACAGGTTGGGTGTGAGGGTAAAGAAAAGCAGAACAACTGAGACAAAACACAAACAATGTGAGAAGATACACGGTAATGATATGCAGTAGTGGGAAGTGAAAGGAGGAAAAAAAGCTTTTTGTGCATTATGGGAAACCCCGAGGAGCGAACCGTCACTAAAGGAGGGTTCAGGGTCACCTGATCCAGCCCTGACTAACCTCCTAAGACCCGAACTCTTCCACGGCAGCATTTTTAATTTCTCTTTGCTATTTGGGCTGATTGGGACCTGATGAATGTAAAAACAAAGAATTACCAGATTTTTTTTTTTTACCTGATTTTTGTTTCTGAGAAAAATTAGATCCACATATGAGGACGTTTGTTTTAAATTTTGATAGATCAGTGGCAGCATAATGTCCTCGTAAGTGGAACTCAGGCCCTTGTAGAGCAAAATTTTATATTTTGGTCTAAATAACCCAAAATGTGATGTCCACATATGTGGACGCAGGTCCTAGGAGGTTAAAAGTAGAGATAGTGTCTGTCTCCTGAATCCAAGCTGGAAGCTGGTTCCACAGAAGAGGGGCCTGAAAACTGAAACTTTATGAGAGGCTAAGAAAGTGTAACAACCACAGTAAAGCTGCATCAACACATGAAGCAGTTCTCAGCGTCAATGACATTGAGGCAACTTTGAGGTAAGAAATTGAAACAGCATCAGTAAGCGTGCTCGATGCTGCTGGTTGAGCAAGGACAGAGTAGAAAATACATTATTGGATCACCTCGTTCACCGGAGCCTGGGACGTGTCTCAGCTCTAAACCGATGCCCGAGGAGCTCGACTGCTGTGTAAGGCTGCACTCTGACCGCCGTGTTGGCAAAACAAAGGTTTTAAAACTCTGCTTAAATGTTCAAATAATCTCACTACCTCTACCAAAAATGTTCTGTAATTAACTTGACAACTTATTTAGCCGCTTCATATCACATGATAGGACTCCACCTTTGGCTAGTACACTTGCATTACAAGAGAGGGAGGCCACAAGTTCTCAGCCTCAAAGGGTACTGTGTGGATCTGTCCGTGATCTACAATTATAGCTGTAGTGTTCAGATGTTAAGAAGAAGAAATATACAAGGAATAATTTTCTTAGAATTTAAAACTGTCTGCAATACTGAACTGTTTATACCAGGCAAAAATGTCGAGAAGTTAAGCTATGGGAAAACTGTGGGCTTTCAGGAAATCTAACTCTACTTGTAAGTGATTCAGAGAACGCTTGGGAGAAAGTGCTGCTGTCAGATGAGACCAAAGTCGAGTTTGGCAACAGCCTGACCTGCTGTGTTAGAGGAAGAGAAATGCTGAGCCAGAAAACACCATCCCTTCAGTCCAGCACGGAGGTGGAGACATTATGCTTTGAAGCTGGTTATCTGCTTGGTCAGGGGTGGGCAACTCCAGGCCTCGAGGGCCGGTGTCCCTGCAGGTTTTAGATGTGTCCTTGAACCAACACAGCTGATTTAAATGGCTAAATTAGCTCCTCAACATGTCCTGAAGTTCTCCAGAGGCCTGGTAATGAACTAATCATATGATTCAGGTGTGTTGACCCAAGGTGAGATCTAAAACCTGCAGGACACCGGCCCTCACAGCCTGGAATTGCCCACCCCTGTGCTAGGTACATTATTTCAGGACAAATTTTCTGCAAAAACACAATGTTTAGTCTGTATAGATGTTACATGACAAGTCTGGATCTGGAAAAGTTGGGATTTTTTAATTCAATTCAATTCAATTTTATTTATATATATATATTTTGTGTCGCTGGTTTTTGCCACACGCTCAGTGTGTAATGGCTTTAAGGGTTAGCCTAACCCTAAGCTCTACGTTCCAAGGTCCTTTTTACTGCAAGCCTCATTCCTCCATTCACACGAGTGCTTTTTTCTGTACCTAAGCTAGCCTTCACAATCTCACACTATCTTGAATGTTGGCAAGGATGCTTTGACACCCAGGTTGGAGGAGCAAGGCCTCAAACCACCAGAGTTTTTCATTAGTACATATGATCCACTCTGTCTCCTGAGCCATAGCCGCCCCTACTTCTACTTTTTAAGTGACTATGTTTCTATCTTCAAGGATGAACTTCACCTTGCAGCACATGGATGTTTCCTGTGAAGCCTATGATCATTTCATCCACTGTATGAACCAACTTCAGGACCTGGAGAACGGACGATGTAGTTTCAGAGTCGATCAGCTCCCTTCTAACTTTGATCAGTTTATTTTATATGAACGTGTAGAACAACTGGTGAGTAAAACATTAGCCAACATAATTTGACCATAACTACAGTTTTATACACTAGACTGCCAGAAGTATTACCCATCCAAGTCATTGAATCCAGGTGTTCCAATCACTTCCATGGCCACAGGTGTCCTAGACATGCAGACTGCTTCTACAAGCATTTATGAAAGAATAGATCACTCTCAGGAGCTCGGTGAACTCCAGTGTGGTAGGATGTGCAACAAGTCCAGTCAAGAAATTTCCGCACTAGCAACTATTAATCAGTCAACTGTCAATGGTGGCATGTTCTCTGAAAGGGCAAATCATGCTTCTCCCTCTGGCAATCCGATGGATGAGTCTAGGTTTGATGGTTTCCAGGACAAGACGTTTGGTGAAGGGGGATTTATGGTGTGGGGTTGTTTTTCAGGAGTTAAATGAACTCGTTTTGGACAATTTAATTCTCCCAGCTTTGTGGGAATAGTTTGGGGATGGCCCTTCCTGTTTGAACATGACTGCACATGAGTGGATAGAGCAAGGTCCATAAAGACATTAATGAGTGAGTTTGGTGTGGAAGAACTGACCTCAATCCAATAGATCACCTTTGGGGTGAATTAGAGCGAAGACTGCAAGCCAGGCCTCCTCAACCAAATTCAGTGTCTGACCTCAGAAATGTGGTTCTGGAAGGATTTAAACTAATTAGGAACTCAAGTTCATATGTGTGTGAATTCAGAGAAGCAAATACTTTTGGCAGTATAGTCTATATTAGCTATTTTTTAACCTTATTGAATGCTTATTTTTGATCATAAACCTCAAATGACACTGTTTGCAGTAACTTACTGTAAATGCATTTAAATGCACGTCAGAGTTGCTTTTGTTATTGTAGTACAAAGTGCTACTCCAGTGTTAATCTTTTGGAGACACTGTTGCGAGTGTCATATTGATTGATTGATACCACTGTTTGCAGTATGATATGCTAACATGCCGCTTACAGCAAGACAGTGTTTGTATTTAAACTGCTTGATAAAAGACAATTTTCCTCTTATGTTCGATTTATGGTACCAAAAGTATTTTTCATCATTTGGAATTCTCAAAAAGCAATTTTTTAACCATTTAAAAATAAATATACAATAACTTTTTTTTTTGAAAATATAACATGCAAACAGTGAAAAGGTTTCATTTTTATCCAATACGGTTAAGTGGGTTTGTGATAAAGGATGACTTTCATCAAGTGGAATAAGTTGTTTATTTGTATGTTATATATATTTTTGCAGGAGCTGTGGAAGGTGACTGCGACTCCTCTTCCTTTTATGCCAGCCAGATCTGATCCGGAAGCATTTTAATGTTGATCTTGTACCAGCACCAAACCAAAGTGAAGAGAAACTTTCACCCAAAATTTGACCTAAAATATGTTTCAAGTTTACAGTTGATGTTTTAATTACATATATTTATAAAAAAAAATATATGTATAAAATTAAATGTAGTAATCAAGATAAATATTGAAATTTAAAAAAAACAAAAAAACAATAAAAGTAAAAAATATTATTTTGTTTAAATTTTGCATTCCCTTGTGCAACTTTTTATCCTTTTCATCCTCATGTCAGTGGTTGTCAGTGTCTGGTTGGAGGAGCTTGGGAAGTGGAAGGAAGTGCTAACTGAGAAGTGGTGGGTCAGTTTTAGAGCCGATTAGATAGTCTTTGACCAAGAGACCAAACAGCAACGCTCAGTCATAGATCTTTAAAAGTCACCTTGAAAATGCTGCTTTTGGTCTCTGGTTAGGGTTAGCTTATGGATATTGTATATGGGGTTTTTTTGTGTTGATTAGCAAAAGCTAGCAATCTTTTCTAGTAGGATTCATAAGTTTACGGATGCAACAAACAGGCACAGATAAGTGCTATTTAGTCCAAGGTGAAACACTAGAATTTCGCTCACGAAAACTGAAGCACAAATGTCTTAAATGAGTCGTAACACTCTGCACGCATTGGTGTCTGTTTGAGAATGCCTTTAAAAATTCTCTAAGAAGCACCATCAGCACAAACATAGTGGAGTTGTTGACATTGTGAGTTCTGGTAGACAGCAGTCTGCTACAGCGATGGTGGCATACCTATCAGTCAAACCAGCAAACTGTAATACTTATTTGTGAATGACTTCAGAGTATGAAAGGGAAATTATCTACAAGTTATTGTTGCACCAGACTGTAAACATACTTTCTAATTCTGTAAATATGGAAATTCAAATATGGGAATTTATAACTATGAATTATAATCGTTTTTTGTCAGTTTATTGGAGGTTTTTGTCTAACCTGCAGCTGTTTTTGTGAAATGTTTTGAAGCAGTTAATTGAAGCATACCAATTTTGTTTTAACTTACTTCTGTTGAGATACATTATATATACATTATACATTATATTATACTATATATAGTATAATATACATTATATTATACTATATATTATACTAATTATATGAGATACATATTATACATTTCACTAGTGGCTTTGTTTTAGAATATAGCGGGGTGTGTGTGTGTGTGTGCGCGCGCGGTGGTGGTGCATTAGCGTGTTTTTGTACTCGAGTATAATGTCTTCTTCAAGCAAACAAGAAATATAACTCATATTAAAGAGTTAATCAAGTTGAAAGAATAAGCCTTCGAAAGTCATACTCCAAGAAAATCAAACAAAATCTGACTCGAATCTGCGGTTTCTACAAAGCTGAGAAATTTTTTTGACGTAAACCGTGTGTCCGTAGTCTTTCGGGGAATGTAGTTCTCTTAGTGTGAAAATTCTTTCGAAGCAGACGCGCTCTCGTTTTTTAATAAGACTTCATATCCCAGGGGTCACTGCGGGTAGCCGGCGGTTGTGGGGACGCATTAGCTCACGCGGACAGTCTCTGGGAGTGCTGAGTCGAACATCCTCTGTGGCGTCTGGTCAGACAGAAACCGGCTGCTGGGTTTTACTTGAGTCGGAGATTAAACGGCACACTTGGAGTTGGGACGCTCTCCAGCATTGCCAGGGCTGACGGCGTCGTCGGGTTTCGGGAGGACGCTCGTGTGGCTCAACAACTGCGCAGCTCAAATCTCACGGCGGTGAAAATCCAACAACCACGATGGACCCGAGAGACACTGCCCCTGATTCCTGGGAACAAGAAGATGATGTGGAGGCCACGATCGACGGACAACTTGAATCAGCATTCACAACGCTAAATGTGAACGCTAAGCCATTTGTGCCCAATGTAAACGCCGCCGAGTTTGTTCCGGCTTTTGGCCTGAAAGCACACCCGGCAAACGTCGACTCTGCCGGTGAGTACAGGGGCACCACGGGGTTGCGTTAGCTAAGAGCTAGCAGTGGCTGGGCTGCTAGCTCATTAGCCGCTTTGCAGACACGCGTTCCGTGAAACGCGATAAACTAGCTGCTTTCCACGTTGTTCGGGTTATTAATCCTTCTCGTGGTAAGCTTTGCGCTTTGTAAGTTTTTCAACTTGTCACATCTAGCCGCCTCTTGTTCTGCAGCTTGTTAAATACTGTCATAACTGATTAAATAGTAACCACCCCAACCGGCGTTAGCTTGTTTCAGCCACCCGGCGGTAGCCAACTAGCATGGTCGTTAGCCGGCGTGCTTTTCACGTTTGAGTTTTGGGAACCTCGGTGTTTAGCGTCAGCGACGCCGTACAACCAAGAGATCAGTCATTCTGAGCAGTAACTGGAGCCGTACTGGCACTTTTCCCGGGAGTGTTTGCGGAAAGCTTAAACTCGTCACTGCGAACAAATTAGTAAGAGCGTGAGTATGAGTATGTGGCGTGACGTGGATGATCTGACGCACTCTGGAGACGATCACAGGAAAGCGTACATACACCACCTGCATCCATCCGCGGTGTGCCGCCCATATTGAGCCCCACACACGGGAACTAAAACAGTAAAACTGTTACAGGTTCTGTCGTCAGATGGCCTCTGAAGATACAATGAGAGCTACTTGTGGGGCACAAAGACGGTTCTGTTTTCTAATTAACTTTAAAACTCACATGCTCTTCTTTTAAGATTGTGGAACAAGCTCCATTAAGATTACATTAAACTTAAATGTAACCATTGTTTCTCTTTTAGTTGCTGTTGAAAAGATGTCCACCATGGAGATGTCAGAAAGTGCTGGTATGTATGAAGTAGGGCTGAACGATTATGGAAAATAATCTAATTGCGATTTTTTGCCCCAATATTGCGATTGCGATGCGATATGCGATTATTTTTTAAGGTCTTTGTCTTCTGTATTATTAAACAAAGACAAGCAATACATCATATAGTATGGCCAATACTATATTACATTAATTTTAAACTGTTCTTTCCTGGAAGACAGACCTCTGTTATGATGACATGAGGTGATGCATGAATTGATGACTGACATTTTTATTTAACTTCTTCAATCACAACAGTATATTTGAACATACACAATAGTTTATTTTTAGCTTACAAACATCTGAGCATAAAGTGCTGACAAGGAACCCTGGTGTAAACATTAAAATGAAAGTCAGTACAATGTGCAGATTGCAGAAATATACATAAACAAAATCAGTGGCTTTACCACACTCAGTTTTTCGACATCTGTGAACTACTAGACAGTCATTCAATTTAAAAATAATATTAAATAAATAAAACTAATAAATAAAAAATACACACATCTTACTGATCTCTGCAGTCAGTAACATTACACATAAAGTGCAAACATAATAGCAATTGTATAAACACACACACAAA
Organism: Astatotilapia calliptera; assembly: GCF_964374335.1. NCBI lineage: Eukaryota > Metazoa > Chordata > Actinopteri > Cichliformes > Cichlidae > Astatotilapia > Astatotilapia calliptera. The sequence continues at coordinate 34,490,887 of NC_137425.1, read as the reverse complement.
CACGCCTTTAAAGTTTAAAGGCGTGAAATTGGACGGTCTAGTTCTGATTAGCGTCACCGCTGTCTCGGTGGAGTTTAATAAACTCGGCCGTCTGCTTCTTGCTATCTAAAATATAACCAGACACTGGTGTAAATTCTCGACTGTCTCATACTTCTGTTTAATAAGTTTTCTGTTTGACGTTTAGTCAGCTGTGTGAAAACCAAGGAGGAACCCACCCGGGGGATTAATAAAGTTTTATTTTATCTAATCTAATAACTTTAATCTCAGCCAAACCGATTTACTCACGAACAAACAAAACACTGAAAAAAGCCCAACAATAACATTTTTAGGTTGTCTAAGTGACTTATATATTACGTTTAACCCGAGCAGCGAAACTCCGCGGTGATCTGAAAATGATGTGCCGGGAGTTGTGCCGTTCTCAGCGACCCTCGAGCTCCCGGCTAGCTGTCGAGCTGGTGGGTAGCAGACGCCTCTGAAAACGTCAAAGCACTTTTGCAAATATGGGATATCTTGATAAACCGAGCAGATATTTGATGTTTACACAACTACTTTCTCGCCTGAAAATATGTTAAAAGTTTATTTTGTGACCCAGAAAGATTAGTATGAGTAATTTTAAAACTTAGTAGCGGCCGCCATTGTTGGAAACTGGAGTTTGGCTGGGCCGTGCTATGAATTCTGGGATATGGTAGTAATTTGGACAGCCTTCGGCGCGTCGCTGTGACGTAATCGGTCTACAAATGCGGCCTCAGGAGGATGCAGCACATGAATTTGGACATGTCCAGAGTATAATCGCAGCCTTTGCGGTTAGAAAATTGCACTTGATCATGTCGCGATATTATCGCAAATGCGATATATCGTTCAGCCCTAGTATGAAGCGTGTTTGTGTGGGTCACTGGCTTCCCACTGTGGCACACAAATTGCGCACACACACTGCTACAGTGTTACATACAAGCGCTTACTGCCCGTGTTATTGTCCTGATATGTGCAGACTCTGGGTATGAAACCTTTGAGGATGCGCCAGTAGTCTTGGGGATGACTGTCTGTAGGCTGATTGGTTGAAAAGTGGGCCTGAACAGGAAAGGAAGTGTCAGCAGACTCGACCACAGAGAGAATTGAAGAGAGAAAAAAAAACCCTAAAAGATGAAAAATACAGTCAGTTGCCAGAGAAGAAACATGTGGTTTTTGTTTTTTACTCAGTGTCATTTCAACTCTTTGTATGTTGTAACTCTGCTGCTCTCCACTGATGGCAGAAGCAACAACAAGAGACTGCTTATTGCATGTGTTTCTGACACTGTCCCCTGGTTCTTGTGCATATAAGAGTAGCCCTTGTTTTTCACAAAATTGTGTGGGTGTAGGTTTTTGTACATGAAGTAGGTGATGGATACGGTTATTTTGTTACCTTGCTCTGAACTGAAAAGTAGCTTTGTCAAGCTAAGTGTGCCCAGTTGTGGTTTTTCAGGTAAGTTAATTTAATGTTAGATTTGTTGCCGAGATTAATCTTCATGTTTGTAGTGCTCCCAGTGTGCCTTACACACACACACACACACACACACACACACACCTCTATATGTGTGTGTGTATATATCTATATATCAGGGGTGCAACAATACTTGTATCGATATTGAACCGTTCGATACAGTGCGTTCGGTTCGGTACGCATATTTATCGAACAATACAAAATGTTTAATTTATTTTATCAACTTTCCTTCTGACTATGCTGTCTGTGTTGAGCGCTCAGTGAGTCTGCGCTCGACAGTGCAGCCTAGGCGGAGTAGTCGAACGCAGATTCACTGAGCACAGCGCAAGCTAGCAAGACAGAAGTTAAGCTCTCCTTGCAACATGGCAAATTGAACCTCCCCCACCCTCATTCAGATCTGGCGTTTGGAACTATTTTGGTTTTCATGTGAAGCATGACCCTGAAGGTAAGCGTGGACAAGGTACATGGACAAAAGTAAAGTAAAACAGTATGTTGGATGTGCCACGCAATGCTCAATTACATTGGTGTGAACTAGTGTGTTAGCGCAGTTAGCTCGTTAACGTGTTGGCCGTCTAGCCCCACGCACGGGGCGATCCGCGGTAGCTCGTTAACGGAGATTTGCCGTGTTGTGGCGTTAACGTCATTTCAACGAGATTAACGCTGACAGCACTAGTGGGAACACAACGAATATGACTGCACATTTACGCCGACAAACAACAAGCACGCATGCTACAAACTTTACCCGAGTCATTTAGACAGCCGTTAGCACCTGATTCTCCTTATGGGGACCTGATATGTTTAATATGCTGCTGAGAATATAGCCCAGAAGAAGCATATAGCATAGCTTTTATTTTGGAAAGAGACATTTCTCTGTAACAAACTCTTTTCCAAAGATGAGTGATTCCTCAATCAGATAAATTTATTATTTTTTTATTACTTTGTTGTTTCAGCAACATTAAATTTAAAAACTGTACTTTTGAGTTAAAATATATATTTATAATTTTAATAAATGACAAATTAAAAAGGCATGAACAGGTTTTTGTATCGAAAAAATATCGAACCGTGACACCAAAGTAATGAATCGAACTGTGAATTTATATATATATATATATATATATATATATATATATATATATATATATATATATATATATATATACACACACACACACACAATACTTGTGTATGAGTACAATATTGACAATGACATTTATGCTGAATCAATCTCACACAGATTGATTCACACAGTTAGAACAGTTGGTTTCCTCTCCTTCACCTCGCAGCAGTGTTTGCTTCATGCATCTGCTACAGTGTGTTTCTTCCCGAGTACAGTGTTTGAGCAAACAGCAACTGACGTCTGTATTCAGTTGTAGATTAGCATCAGCTTGTCTTGTTTTTCATTGCTCTGTCATGTTCACTGGGAGTGTATTTCATTATCACTTTAGACACGCATGCAGAGATGTACTCTACATGAACATGTTTGATAGGCTCACATTGAATCCTCCAGTAACATCATTTGGCTTGTAGACTGACAAAGTATGTTTTTGATAAACCATATATAGATGAGGTGACCCTGAATGCTCCCTTAGTTGCACTGCAACAGGATTAGGCTGCTGGGGTTTCCCATGATGCACTTAGTGCATCTTCTTCAATCACCTTTTTTGCTCACTGTGTTTATATACCTATGCATTTAATCATTAATTCAAATTAATCTCAGACTCTTCCAGTGTCTTTTGTCTTGTCTCCCTCACCCCAACCAATCACAGCAGATGGCCCCGCCCCTCCCTGAGCCTGGTTCTGCTGGAGGTGTTTTCCTGTTAAAAGGGAGTTTTTCCTTCCCACTGTTGCCAAGTGCTTGCTAATAGGGGGTCACCGGAAATGTGTTTTTTTTTTTTTTTTTGTTTGTTTTTTTTTTTGGGGGGGGGGGGGTTGTTTTGTATTTTATTTTATTTTTTTATTTTTTTTTATCTGTAAGGGAACATCAACCCATTCTGAGTGGTCTTACATGTGAGCCTACACGTGGCTTTGCAGTCCATCTTTTATGTTGTAGGTGTTTTCTTCCACTCTGGAGCCCATTTAAGCACTTATGGTGCAAGACACGGGTACACCCTGGACAGGTCATTCATACTCGCATTCAGACTTGGGGCCAATTTAGAATCACCCGTTAACTTAACCCCACTAACTGCATGTCTTTGGACTAGAACAGGACGATGTGGCCAAAAATATTTGTCACAATATATATTTCAAAATTTGTGATAACGATATAACTGACGATATAATTGATGCAAGACAAAACACAACTCCACATCTTTACTAGCACAAAGAAAACCCATCCATTTATTGTCACTTAAACAAGCAGCTGTTTTTATGTACATTAAAGCTTTATAAAAATGTAACAGTGCAAATGCAAATTCCTTGCTGAAAGTTTAACCAAAAGGCATTTCCAGTAGACATGTGCTGACATACCCTGAGCATAACCATGTATAATATCCACTGAAGTTAAAAAGAGGTGCTTTGCAACATTAAACTGCAGTGTGCCAAATAAAAAAGTCAAATATGTATTTCTCGGACCATAAGGTGCACGGGATTATAAGACACAAGAAACAAAGCAGTCAGATAAATCAAACTTTATTCAACTCATTCTTCTTGCTTCCTCCATTTCTGTCCCATCGATTCATTAATGCTGTATTCTATCACAGCGGCTCTATTCCCATGTTGTTGCAGTATATTAATGACTAACCTTGTATGGTGGATGGATTATCTTAGTTGTTCTCCTGACTGAAGTTTGGTTCGTTTACAACATCCTGCCATGCGATTGCATTTGTCTCTAACCATCAGGAACCTTCACGTTAACTTTCATCGAGGGGAAAAGTGTTAGTGTTCATTCTCCAGCTTCACTGTTTATGCTAACACAGCTGTGTCGCTAGCGATCACGTAGCACATCATTATATACCAGCTAGCCCAACTTCAGTAACCCTACAAACGTCACTGCTGTTTAGTTTCCTGTCTTCATTTATGTTGGAAGTGATAGCAGAGCTGTACGTTTGATTTTTTTTCAGAAATCTCTCAGTCAGAACATGCTATATCATGTTTAGGTGGAAACCAGCGAGCTAACTTCTAACTCTGTTAAATGTAATAAATCCTGTTTTCATGGATGTCTGGATGTTAAACGTAATTGTTACACCTGGTAAAGCAGCAACGCTGATCATTCTGTTAAAGATGAAAGAATTTAGACAATTTTTAACTCTCAGTGAGAGGGCGGAGTTTAGGTCCCAGATTACTCTGATTTACGAGCACCTTAGTCAGACAAATACGGCAATAACGACGGCCACTTGTATGTTCTACAAAAAAAATGTGCTGTGTTGTGTATCTGACAGACAAACACCAAACCAGTTCCACACCACTGAAGTTGCAGCATTTTTACAAACAAGTTCTGGTTCATCCGTTTCACTCAATGATCCGCTTTCTCCCTTCTCATTCTCAGTCGCTGCCATGCTTTTTCGGCCATGTGCGTATGAAAACAGGCACTGCGCATGTGCGTTTTATCGTTATATTTTATTTTCTTATTGTTGCCCAGCATTGTACCGGTGTTACCGTGAATGGTATAATATGGCCCAGCCCTACTTTGGACTATGGGAAGCAGCCGGAGAGGACCCACACATGCACAGGGAGAACATGCAAATTCCACAAAGAAAGGCCCTAACCAGGTGGTGGACTCAAACCCAGAACTTTCTTGCTGTGAGGCAGTGGTGCAAACCACTGTTCCACCTTGATTGGTTTTATTTTATTTCCCCGTCGTTTTTAATTATGTTTTTTATCGCTGCCTTGTTCAGGCCCACTTTCCAGCCTGTCAACAATTGACCTGGCCACATCATCCATGCCAAGTGATGCACCGTTGATTCTTTGGGGGACTGCACATAAATATGGTGGTTAGGACTCGCCTACACCGTACTGTCCACACACAGTACAGTGAATCTTGAAGTCGTGGTGCTTGTTGACTGTACACATGGGGCAGTGAGTGAGGGCATGCAGAAATCTGTAGTGTTTGGTGCAAAGATTTTTCTGTTTATTTAGATCCATTGGTTGTACTCAGCTGTTCTGGAAATGTGAACATCTCCCATTACACTGTATTTATTCACGGTGCTGACACCTGTGCTAAATTTTAGGGACGTTCCTTGTAACTAGTCGTTTAAATGGGCAGAGTTCAGAGATATAACAGGAATGAATACTTGCTGTTGGCTCACCTGGTGTCTGTAAAGGACTAAGTATTAGGCAGCCGTGCGGACACAGACCCTCACAGTTCTGAAATTTTGCATCACAAGACGTGGAAATTGTAACCGAGGCTTGTGGCTCGCCTTCATCTTGGTCAAACACGGCTTGTGTTTGTGTCTGCACACACCTGAAGGTCACTGAGAATAAAGGAAGGACACATGGTAGGCATGCTGGTGTTGTAAACAAGGTTTCTACAACTTCAGTTCCAAAAATCTTGGGATGGTGTGTGTGTGTGTGTGTGTGTGTGTGTGTGTGTGTGTGTGTGTGTGTGTGTGTGTGTGTGTGTGTGTGTGTGTGTGTGTGTGTGCAAGGAAAATAGTTGATCTGACAATCTCCTATTCAAATATCATTCACAGTAGAACATAGAAAACATGAAATATCTAAACTGAGGTATTTTATTTCATTAAAAAACAAATAAGCTCATGTTGAATTTGATGGCAGCAGCACGTTTCAAGAAGATGGGTCAGGGCAACAAGGAGCTGGAAAAGTGTTACTCATAAGAAACACTCGGAGGAACAAACTGTGGAGCAATTTCAAATTTTCCTCAGCATAAAATGTGAAACTTGAATCAACATCTATAGTCGATAAGATCATTAGAAGGTTCAATCTTTGTGTGCAGGGACGAAGCTTCGGGCAGCACTGCATTAAAAATGGGCACGGCTTCAGAAATCCCTGCCTGTGAACATGGCTCACCGTGCTGTCCACACATGTAGCTTAAAGCCAGACGTGAACATCACCCACAAACACTGCTGTCTGCAGGACGTTGGTCTGTGAAGCACTGCAGAGCCATCCTAGCTGCTTTATTGCAATAAAAAAGAACTGGGTCAGTTCTTGGTAGCTCTTGTGAGTTGATTAAAGTCGTCATTAAAATAGTGAGCGAACTATGAACCAGTCCTAGAAATGGTGATTGGCATGTTTGGGTCATAATGTATGACATTGCTTCAGGGACATGTTAATAGCAGGTCTCTATTTCTGTGAGGAACACGAATATGAACATAGATACTCCATTTTTCAATTTTATTTTATTCTTAGCTTTAAGAAGAATTTCCAACTGAGGTTGGCCAGGCAGGTTATTCAGCGTATGAGTACAAACGATTGTACATTGGACACCTTGTTAGCACTTCTGTCATACAGTACATGAGGAGATGACAAACTTGTACCTAACATCTCACAGTATGGCTTCTTCTCTTTTACTTTGGCAACAACACAGTGATGACTGCAGCTTACAGTAAACATGGTCTTTAAGCCGTTGCACAGGTTAGCACCCTCATACCTTTCTGATCTTTTAAATTAATACACTCCTGCAACATGACTGAGGTCTGCAGATCAAATGCTCCTGGCTGTCCCAAGGTCCAGGTTAAAGCACAGAGGAGATCAGGCCTTTGCTGTGACTGCTCCTTGTGGAACAAACTGTCACATCAGGTCCTCCCCAACATCAGACACTTTCAAAACCTGTCTGAAAACCCTCTTTTATTCCTTGGCTGTTAAGTGAATGAATGAGTTTGTACTTTTGTCTCATTTCTTACTCAAACCTTCTCATTTTATGCTTTTTGTTTTTATCTCTTTTGATTATCTTAAAAGTACAGCGTTGCCTTGGTCAACAGTTGCTGTTTAATTGCGCTATATACAGGGAGTGCAGAATTATTAGGCAAATTGTATTTTTGAGGAATAAATTTATTATTGAACAACAACCATGTTCTCAATGAACCCAAAAAACTCATTAATATCAAAGCTGAATGTTTTTGGAAGTAGTTTTTAGTTTTAGCTATTTTAGGGGGGTATCTGTGTGTGCAGGTGACTATTACTGTGCATAATTATTAAGCAACTTAACAAAAACAAATATATACCCATTTCAATGATTTATTTTTACCAGTGAAACCAATATAACATCTCCACATTCACAAATATACATTTCTGACATTCAAAAACAAAACAAAAACAAATCAGCGACCAATATAGCCACCTTTCTTTGCAAGGACACTCAAAAGCCTGCCATCCATGGATTCTGTCAGTGTTTTGATCTGTTCACCATCAACATTGCGTGCAGCAGCAACCACAGCCTCCCAGACACTGTTCAGAGAGGTGTACTGTTTTCCCTCCTTGTAAATCTCACATTTGATGATGGACCACAGGTTCTCAATGGGGTTCAGATCAGGTGAACAAGGAGGCCATGTCATTAGTTTTTCTTCTTTTATACCCTTTCTTGCAGCCACGCTGTGGAGTACTTGGACGCGTGTGATGGAGCATTGTCCTGCATGAAAATCATGTTTTTCTTGAAGGATGCAGACTTCTTCCTGTACCACTGCTTGAAGAAGGTGTCTTCCAGAAACTGGCAGTAGGACTGGGAGTTGAGCTTGACTCCATCCTCAACCCGAAAAGGCCCCACAAGCTCATCTTTGGTGATACCAGCCCAAACCAGTACTCCACCTCCACCTTGCTGGCGTCTGAGTGGGACTGGAGCTCTCTGCCCTTTACCAATCCAGCCACGGGCCCATCCATCTGTCCCATCAAGACTCACTCTCATTTCATCAGTCCATAAAACCTTAGAAAAACCAGTCTTGAGATATTTCTTGGCCCAGTCTTGACGTTTCAGCTTGTGTGTCTTGTTCAGTGGTGGTCGTCTTTCAGCCTTTCTTACCTTGGCCATGTCTCTGAGTATTGCACACCTTGTGCTTTTGGGCACTCCAGTGATGTTGCAGCTCTGAAATATGGCCAAACTGGTGGCAAGTGGCATCTTGGCAGCTGCACGCTTGACTTTTCTCAGTTCATGGGCAGTTATTTTGCGCCTTGGTTTCTCCACACGCTTCTTGCGACCCTGTTGACTATTTTGAATGAAACGCTTGATTGTTCGATGATCACGCTTCAGAAGCTTTGCAATTTTGAGACTGCTGCATCCCTCTGCAAGATATCTCACTATTTTTGACTTTTCTGAGCCTGTCAAGTCCTTCTTTTGACCCATTTTGCCAAAGGAAAGGACGTTGCCTAATAATTATGCACACCTGATATAGGGTGTTGATGTCATTAGACCACACCCCTTCTCATTACAGAGATGCACATCACCTAATATGCTTAATTGGTAGTAGGCTTTCGAGCCTATACAGCTTGGAGTAAGACAACATGCATGAAGAGGATGATGTGGACAAAATACTCATTTGCCTAATAATTCTGCACTCCCTGTAAAGAACTTTGACTTCTTGTGCAAATGCCTTAAGAGAGCCTTTGAGTGGCACAAGGCAGAGAAAGTAATGGTGGTGGAAGTGAGAAATGCTCTTTATTTTCATTTTTAAAATGAGCATAAAAAAAAAAAGATGTGCTTTGTTTGTCCGTGCAGCGCCCGTGGAAAATGGTGATGCAGAAATGACCGCAGAGGAGCCATGGGACCAGAAAGAAGTAGAACCCAGCGAGGAAGAGCCAGGAGGCGGCGTGTGCGTGGACCGGGGGCCAGAAGTGCCAGACGAGACCGCTCCAGAGATGATGGAGGAGGAAGAGGAGGTGCTCGTGCCCAAGGTTCCACCCACACAGCCGGATGCCCCCAAAAAGGAACACATCAATGTGGTGTTCATTGGACATGTAGGTTAGTGGAAAGTCTCGTTTGCTGTTTTGAGTTAGCATGTGTGAGTGTGACCGGCACGCATAACAACGACGGCTTTGAGATTTTTGTCCAAACATTTAGTTTGTTGGGGCTGTTTTCACTGGTGTATTAGGGCTCCGGTTGTACCCGCTCTGGTTGTTATTTACAAACTAAATCGCACACTTAGTTTCGTACGCACATCAGGTATGGTAAAAATGGGTTTATTACGTGGAAGGTGTAGGTTAGCTGATTAATATATGCTGCTTTTCCAGATGCTGGCAAGTCGACCATTGGAGGACAAATCATGTGAGTAGTAGTCTCCTTTTTTCTTTAGGTGAGTGAAGTTGCTTCCATCACATCGTGCCTTTGACATGTTCCTTTCATGTACCACAGGTATCTGACTGGCATGGTAGACAAGAGGACCTTAGAGAAATATGAAAGAGAAGCCAAGGAAAAGAACCGGGAAACCTGGTGAGTGGATGGTCTGCTGTGTCTGCATCGACATGGTGGTGTTGTGTGTCGAGCACATCGTAGAAACTGACTTGCTGAGAGTGACCACGAACACATTAGCACTTTGTCTCGGGTTGTTTTTTTATTTATTGAAACTATCTTCAGGTACCTGTCTTGGGCTTTGGACACCAACCAGGAGGAGAGGGACAAAGGCAAGACGGTGGAGGTTGGCCGAGCATACTTTGAGACAGACAAGAAGCACTTTACCATCTTAGATGCTCCAGGTCACAAGAGCTTTGTGCCCAATATGATCGGAGGCGCATCACAAGCAGACCTGGCTGTGCTGGTGAGTCCAGGAAATGAGCAGTGTTACTGAACTTACCCCCGAGAAAAACACCAGAAAGTACAATTGTAATGAATTCCCTGTAGTTTACCTTTGAAATCAAATGCAGACGCTTGAGTGTATGTCAGTGCAGCTTAACGCTAAACTGGAAGTCGGCGTGTAAGTCTGCTACAGAGAGCTGTTGGTTTAGAGTGTGTGTGTGTGTTACAAGGACTAATAGTATAGCTGAGACCACTAACTGCGCTGATTGAGGGTCTTTACGTGTACCAAAGGGATGCAGCTGCTCCTAACAGGAGCATATCACTGTGCGCTTCATAGTGAGCAGGCTTACACGTATGAGACTTGCTGCGCTCACTCGTACTCAGCTGGTTTAAAGAACGCCCTGAAGAGCACTGTAGCTCTTGTACTGCTCTGAGTAAATGAGAGGAAGAAAATCATTGCTGTGTATGTAATAGGGGCAAATGATACCACAGTGATGACGACGTCAGTTTTATAAATGCTGCTGTTTGCAGGCAGTATTTATTAGTAAGTGAAGGGCTTTCTCCACCCTGCTGATGACGCACTACATTCAAAGTGTGAGTCAACTAAAACACAACATAGTTCAGCATAGGGCTGCTCAATTAATCGAATTTGAATCACGATTACGATCTGGGCTTTCAACGATCATTAAAAATGACTGAGCCGATTATTAGCCCCTCCCTCGTGCTTTACTCTCGCGCTGCTCCGTGTGGCAAATCGAGCGCACCTCTCTGCATTTCGAACATACGTCACAACAATTAAGAGCAGCGGTCTCCAACCTTTTTTTGCACCACGGACCGGTTTATGCCCGACAATATTTTCATGGACCGGCCTTTAAGGTGTCGCGGATAAATACAACAAAATAAAACTAGTACCGGTACCGAAAAAAAAGATTTATTCATAACACACAGGAAAACAGAGTAAACGATAAAAGCGATAACAAAATAACACTGAAAACCGATAAAAACCCTGAAAACCAGACATTTCACACCTGAGCCTCAACGCTCGCGGCCCGGTACCAAACGACTCATGGACCGGTACCGGTCCGAGGCCCGGGGGTTGGGGACCGCTGATTAAGAGGACCCGAGGGAAGCTCGGAAAGCTAAGCAGAAGTTATTTGGAGAGGAGAGTGACTGCTGTTGGTTGAAAAGAGGTTAAAAAAAAAACTTCAGTGGTGTGGAAACATTATGGGTTCAGTCAGACGTGGATCAAGGAGACACAGTGTGTAAACTTTGCTACAGTGTAGCTGCAGCACAGAGCAACACTGCAAAGTTCACTAAACATAGATGTTTACATTTTTCATTGATTTTTATATTGTAAACATTTGCACTGTTATCAGTATTTGCACTGTTTTATATTATTTTTTGACAATCTTTAAAGTCATTATTCAACACGTTGTTATTGTTAAATAAATATCGTCAAATAATCGAGATCTCAATGTCAGTGAAAATAATTGTGATTATCATTTTTGCCATAATCGAGCAGCAGATGTTTTCTGAGAATTTGGAGTAAAAGTATAACACAACTGCGTAACATGGCAGTTTAACAATAACTAAAGGAAGTTAACACTGTAACTCATTAGAAGTTGAGGTGTTATCACATACTAAAGCTGGAAACTTTTCTGCCTGAGTTTTTTAGCCAGCTGTCCTGTTTTCCCGTTCATCGTGGGCTCTTCCTGTCAGGCAGCAGCTGGTGATCCTTGCTTGAGTTATTTGTTTGCTCCTGGTTGCACATCATCAGCTAACTCTTCCTTGCAATGCCTTCACACCCTGCCTGTGTTTTTGCCTCAGGTGAAGAGTTTGGTTCCATCTTTATTCAGTATAACAAACCTCTCAAAAACATCTGTGTCCATAGTTGTTCGTACACACTCCCTCTATAGTGTTTATGAAGGAGTATCTGTGCTTAACATACTTTCCCTCCAAGTGCTCCAAAGTATGACAGGATTGAAAAAACGACACTACTAGTTACTGAACCCTTTAAACTTGGACAAAGTTAAAAGTATAAAAATGTCAGTGCTCAGAATTATTCATGTTCATAACCCTGTGGTGAGCTGCTCAGTGTGTGCCGTCCTTACCATGTGACAGCTGGGATAGGCTAAGCTCTAACGTCTTTATTGTTTTGTTGTTAATGCATTTGTGTTATCTGTTTCATGACGTTACACCAGGCTGTAGCACAAAGTGAGTGAGTGTTTTGTCCCACAGGTGATATCTGCCAGGAAAGGTGAATTTGAAACCGGCTTTGAGAAAGGTGGACAGACACGGGAGCATGCCATGTTGGCCAAAACAGCCGGAGTCAAGCACCTGATAGTTCTGGTGAATAAAATGGATGATCCTACAGTCAACTGGAGCCTGGAAAGGTTTGGACACTGAACAGCAGCTAAAGTCTGCATGTATACCTATACACACATGTCTTTGACTGGCTTACACTGTAATCTGTAACTAGAGCATTAGTGGGTTTACTTTTATTAATAACAATAGTAATGTAATGTTTAACACTGTCCTGAGTCGTCTCATGCAGCGATTACTGGGAATCCAAATTCTCTGTTCTGCTGGCCTCTACATGCTGTTTCAGTTTTACTTCAATAGGAGTTTGAAATAAATGCTTGTTTATTGTGGGAGACTGAATCAGAGGTTAATTCCACTCATCCTGTCAGCATTTGACCTCACTGGTGCTGCACATGCCACATTGTCCTCCACCCACTGCTGATACATGTGGTGGTCACTTTGTGTCATGCTGCTGTCCTTTGAAGAGGTTTACATCCACCCTGTCTGAACCCGCAGGTACGAAGAGTGTAAGGAGAAACTGGTGCCATTTTTAAAGAAAGTGGGCTTCAATCCAAAGAAAGATGTCCACTTCATGCCGTGCTCCGGGCTGACAGGAGCCAACCTGAAGGAGCCCGCCAACATGTGCTCGTGGTACACGTAAGTATTGCTGTGTTCCTTTTTGCACCTGTGGCGACTGAAGAGATCAGGCAAACAAGTTAAACACGAGGAATCGTTTTTGTTTTATATTGCAGAGGTCTACCTTTTATTCCACACTTGGACAGTTTGCCAAATTTTAACAGATCAAGTGACGGTCCTGTAAGATTGCCGATCGTAGACAAATACAAGGTAAGGGTCTTTCTCATTTGCACATCTAAAAGCTGCATTACAGTTTAGCATGATTAGATTTAACCAAGAAAATTGGTTAATTCTACGAAAGGGTGGAGCTTTTGACAAAGGTTAACAAACCAAACGGGGAAAGTTTTTATGTTTGTGCGTTGATACAAACTACATGTTCTACGTGACACAGACTGCGTGTAATCTTGACGGTGCGTTGTGAGCCCCTGCAGCATGATGTCATGCAGCGTATACAAACCAGAAACCTAAAATCTGAACAGTTACTGATTAGCTGGTTAAAGATTGACTCTGAATCGGAGCACTTCCTCTTAGCCGTCTCTGCTCTGCACAGAGTTGAAGGAGCGTGCCATCTCCCAGCATTGAAACATCATCTCAGCATGAAGTCTGACAGGCACATATGCGCTGCAACCCTGAGCTTTCCTAGACATTTGCTGACAGAAATATTAAAACATGAATGTCCGATGGAGTCCACACTGAGATTGATCGGCCTCCAGATCGTCCCAGTGTGTCTGGCATATGATAGTCTGATGCTCTCATGGCGAGTGAGTGGCCACCTCTCGTCACAGCCGCTCTTTCTAATCGTTTGCTGCCACATTGAACTTGGACATGATGTCCTGCTGCGGTGGAAGTGGAGACTTGGTCAGACTGATAGATGCACAGATTCTCTCTCAGCTGCTCTGTAACACTCTTTGTCTCCACCAGGACATGGGCACTGTGATTCTGGGCAAACTGGAGTCTGGCTCCATCAGTAAAGCACAGCAGCTGGTCATGATGCCAAACAGGGTAAGAGATCTTCTTCCATAAGCCGGAGCCAGGTGAGATTATTGCTGCTGCTCACTGGCTGTTTGCCTGTAGTTAAAATTAGAATTAGAAGCATGTATTCAGATGTAATAGGCTGCATGAAACTAACTGGTATAGAGTTCTTAAGGAAAACAAACTAGTGATATCCCATGTAGGTCCTTGCCAGTGTCACCTGTTTTGGTGTGGGGATGTGGATACACGTCTCTGTTCTGTCTCTTTATATGTGCAGCATGTGGTGGAAGTGTTGAGTCTGCTCTCTGATGACGTGGAGACGGACGACGCAGAGCCAGGTGAAAATCTCAAGCTGCGACTGAAAGGCATAGAGGAGGAGGAGATCCTTCCGGGCTTCATTCTGTGCAATGCAGAGAATCTGTGCCACTCAGGGCGCACGTTTGACGCGCAGGTTAGTGCACGTGGACGCTCTGCTGGTATTACAGGGCCCATCGACACAACATTCACAGCAAAACGCTACGTCTACGATGATTGAGCATGCATCGAGACAACGTGCACAGCAGCTGTTCACGTGGTCCGCAATGAATCTCAGGCTTGATGCCACAAGACAGTTGTTGATGTTAACAGTGAGAAAATGTTGTATGGGCAGCCTTATCCTGATCACCGGAACTCTTTCCTCTGCAGATTGTCATCATTGAACACAAATCCATCATCTGTCCAGGTTACAATGCAGTCCTTCACATTCACACCTGCATTGAAGAAGTGCAAATTACGGTAAAACCTGATGCCAGATTCACTTTCTCGATGGTCTTGAGCCCCAACTCATTTCTTTATATTTAAAATATGGTCTGGATCAGGAGCTCTCCAGGCTGATGGAACGTCTTTCAAAGTTGTGGACATTGGCTGCTTTTTCACTCAGTGTAAATACCTGACCGTTTTCACAGGATTTGTTTTTGCTTAAGCCGTTTAACACTGACCTATGAATCATTCAAGCATAACAAAGATTCTGTATCAACACAAACACTAGTGTAGTGGCCTCACAAAACGGGCAACTCACCAAGGAACCAATTTGGGCCTATTTAGCCTCCTTTTCATTAGTACCTACTCGGATCGATTTCAGGATTTTTCCAGTTGTACCTGTTTGGCCAGAGTTCCAATCGATCCAAAGAGGTACTAACATACGATGTCATCAGACTGCACGCCACCAATTGGCTGATCAGTGGCGTCACTGACCGCTCACAAGCCATGAAAGCATCTCATTCACGAAAATCCAAACCGCCATTTTTTTATTCTTTAAACCAGGCAACAAGAGAACTGGCTACAAAAAATAACACGAGGTCCTCAAGTGTGACAAAAAGCCACAGACCGCGATCACACCGGCCGTGTTGCTATAACGACAACTACGCACATTAGGTGGTACTCGATTGTAACAGGTAACTGTCAGTCTGAGTTGGGTAAAGGCGAGTGATCTGAGCAGGTACTAATGGAAAAGGGGCTTTTCTTACTAGCAGTCTTTAAAAAACCAAAACCCCACATAATCTGTTTCATTATGAAGAAGGCCAAAGACAGCACGGTTAGACAGGCTAACAAGGTGATCCCCAAACAGCTGTCAGCTGAGAGCTTGTTGTAAAAAAAAAAACAAAACTGTTGTCAGAGTTCAGGAGGGAGGTACAGCAGTGATGTTGGTTCGGGCTGCACTGGAGATCTGATCAAAGTTATTGGAATTGAAAAAAGTACCTTCAGATTGGCAGCAGCAGTGATCCCAGACACACTGTCAGTGCAGCAAAAGCATAATTAAGCCAAAACACACAGTGGAAAACCATCGGTTATGGACTGGCCTTCCCAGAGCCCAGAATCCAACTTTATTGAGGAAGTGTGGGATCATCTTGACAGAGAACAGGGAAAAAGGCAGAAACGTCCAAAGAAGAGCTTTCAATGTCCTTCAAAAAGTCTGGGAAACTGTTCTTGAACATAAGAAATGACAGAGCTGCCTCAGAGTGCATGTGCTAAAGAGTAAAGGTGCTCACACCAAATATTCACTTACATTCACTGAAATTCTGCAGTGTGTTTGCAAGCGTTTGTCTTTATCCTAGCAAAATCTAAATGAGTGGTGGCTCAAGACTTTTGGACCATATATCTTAATCTGTCCGAATGTTATACATTTGGTTTAAGATTGCTACAAATCCACATATGCTGCTTGGGTGCAGGCCTTAATCTGTCTGGTAGACAAGAAGACAGGAGAGAAGAGCAAGACACGACCACGGTTTGTGAAACAGGACCAGGTGTGCATCGCCCGTCTGCGCACAGCAGGGACCATCTGCCTCGAGACATTTAAAGACTTCCCTCAGATGGGACGGTTCACCTTACGGGATGAAGGTGTGTGTGCATATATATCTATCGTTCTATCTGTCTGATAATGTAGACGGTAACGAGAAAATCACTGCAGCTTGTGACCAGATCGAAGTCATTTTAATGATTGAACGGTCTACAGTTGTAACTGAACACAGTCCCAGTAGATGCAGTTCAACAGTGTTGAACAGCAGATTAGGTTCCAGCTGATACAAACACATTGCAATTGGAAAATCAAAGACACAAACTGTGCTGCTGTTACTGCACAGCTGGCCTTCATTCAGATACAACTCAGTATATGATCTCAGTAGAACCATACCACACTACAGAACACTGTCATTTAAAACATTAAAGAAAGGAATCTCTTTTTTTAAGTCAAACTTTGAACACACATGGTGATCTGTGTCGGCAGAGAGAGAGCTTTGTTTGTTAATTGAAACCTTTGACTTTAGTCTCAGCTAACCTGGCTTTCTGGGCTGTAGAGTCTGTGGGATTAAGACAAAGAACTTTTAAACTAGGCCTTCAGCAGCCCTTCAGTTCAACCACTGTCTGAAAGACCTTTTATGGCGACGTCATCACCAAACAGATGGAGTCGGGCACGCTGGTTTGTCCTCATTGGGTTGGGCACACTGAGTGGCACAATCGGTTCATGTCTGCAACATGTAATCGGCACTACGTTATGCAATAAAACACTTTTCACCACATGCACCCCAACAGGTGCATCACAAACGTAAGTGATTGGGAGTCCTGGCATTCCCTGATACGTCTGCAGGAAAACTAAATTGATATGTGCAAAATAAGTTTCAGAGAGAGACGGGTTTTTTTCTCCCCCCCTCACATCTATGAAGTGAAGCTCATTTGGGGGGGGGTGTCTCTCCCCTCCCCCTGCAGACAGGCTGGCGGATGTTCCTGCTCATGCTTCAGAGAGAAACTGTGGTGTGATGTGCTAGTGACAACCAGCTATGTGGTAAACTGGTTAGATGTGCACAGAAAACCGCTATTTTATTGCTGATTGCGTCGTGCAGACATCAGCTCTGCCATCTGATTTACTGCTCGGTCCAACGAGGATAAATCGGGTGTCCCACTTCAGGGTGTGGGTTTGGTGATGCAGCTCAATCTGCATCCATAAAAGGCTCTGTTGTAAGCAGCTGGTTTAAAGACTCATCAACAGTCATGCTCGTTTTTACTATTCGACTCGCAGCACAGTACACAGGTGTACAGATATACAGAGCATCTGTACGCGCAGTCAGCCCTGTGTGCACGAGGCAGCCACATTAGGATTTCTGCTTGCCTCAATGTCACTCAC
Source organism: Astatotilapia calliptera (assembly GCF_964374335.1). Taxonomy (NCBI): domain Eukaryota; kingdom Metazoa; phylum Chordata; class Actinopteri; order Cichliformes; family Cichlidae; genus Astatotilapia; species Astatotilapia calliptera. The sequence continues at coordinate 34,473,229 of NC_137425.1, read as the reverse complement.
AGCAGGAATTACTTGCATGTATATGGAACTCATTTTTCCCGGTCTGAGCATCCTACATATAATGAAGCAGAACTCCAATAGCAGAGCCGTGTTAGGACTCACGCAATATTGAGGAGTGTTTTCTTTGTTGGTGTATGTTCCAGGGAAGACCATCGCGATCGGAAAAGTGCTGAAGCTGGTGGCTGAGCGGGACTGAAGATTGACGGCGAGTCTAAGAGTCTGAGTGAGGAGGAGCAGGCGGAGCTTGGTCTTAACCCGCCCACACTGTTATCAGTGGTGACAGCGCCTCCCTGCACGCCCCCTTTCTGCGTGCTGAAGATCAGCTTCAGAAAAAGAAACTCATGTGAAAAAGAAACATGTTTTTAAGCAAATGACAAACCAAGATGATGTCCACACGAGTCGGCTTTCTCATATTGAGAGCTCAGCTATGCCATTCTGGGTTAGCCCTCCCTCCACCTCCCCCACCTCCTTACTCTGGTCTGCTTATCATACATGATTTTTTTTTTTCCCCTCCACTTTTTTTCTTTCCATAAATGACAAATGGCAGAATTTATATCTGAAAACAGATGTGGACCAGGATTCTGCTCGGAGTGTAAAATGATTTTCACAGTAACTTGCAAAGGAAATTGAAAGAACTAAACAGTTGAAACCAAATGTTGATCTTGGGTGTACATGTTTCCCTCTGCTTTTACCCAGTTTTTGGTTTCTCATGTGGCGTTCTGGCAGTGTGCTTGAGCGTGTTCAAATGTTATCAAAGCAAACAAGTATGACAATAAAACCATAAATTGGGGAAAACTAAGCTTGTTTGTCAGGTGTTCAGCATCTTTGCTATTGCTTGACTGAAACTGCTTTGAAAGTGTATATAGATAGAAAGATTTTATTTTGTTTAATTACTGCAACGTGCAACACAAATCGACTCCTGTGGACCGAAACGTAGTCAGTGCTTCCAGTATGTACACAATGTGAACACAAAGCTCTGGGAATGTCGATGTGAAGGCTTGTCTGTTAAATTTGAGTTCGTATCATGGATAACGGACGGATTTAAAAGCTGAACAGGCCTCTGCTGTTTGGCCTTAGCCATGGCTAAGTTTGTGTAGAAGAGTGAAATAACCTCCTCTTGTGAGTGTGCAGAATTCCTGGGTTAATATAGAAGCTTGTGATGGAACAGAATAGAATATGCCTTTACTGTCATTGTATGTGTACACCCAGATTGTCTGCTCCACCAACTGTGCAGGTATAAAATATAAAAAGTAAGACAAAGGAGCAAGAGACACAAGAACACGTTGGAAAGTAGAGTGGATCTGGGCTGGGGGGGCGGGGGTCTGGAGGTGTGGGACCTCAGTGAGCTGTGGTGGGGGAGTACATTTAGCATTTTTAACCAGTCGCAAATCAGTCTTTGATTTTGTTGCTTGTTTTAAAATCAGAATTCCCAAGAAATGATTCATCTTTGGAGATCAGCTTCATAGTTCAGTCTTCAAAGTGTATTTTTAATCACGAGGTTTTAATCCAGCAACATGAATGTTGGTGCTGCCCTTATGAAGCACAGTGGTAATGACAGTAGGTCACAGGAGACTTTAAAGATTGCAAAATTAAGATTCAATGCAGCGACTGTGTTTACAGAGAGTGAAGAAGAAACGCTCAGTACATCATAGGAAGGCCCCAGCAGCCTATCGCAGCAGGGATGGTCACCTGATCCAACCCTGACTATAGTCAGGAAAACGCCCCACAACATGACACACCATTAGCCTGACTGATATAAGGCAGGATGGATCCATCAGACCAGACTACAGTTTGCTTCTATCATCCAGTCTTGGTGAGACTGGATCTGACAGGAGTGCTGCCCAGTGTGTCTCCTACTGCATCAAGGTAACAAGTGATCCTGTCAGCTGAGCCGTGTCTAAATGCATTAGATTTCTGCCATATTATTATTTAGGGATTTGTGTTAGGTGTGACTAACAAAGTGCAGTTAGAGCATGTGTGTATTTACATAGCAATGAGTTATATATATATGTATATATATCACAACATAAAAATTGCATGTTTTGAAGCATCAGCTTGGACTCTTCACTTCTTAAATAAATTTTTTAAAATGCTGGATGTTACACTTCTGGCTCTGTAGAGCTGCCCTGCCACCTATAATATCTCAGCTGCCAGTGACGCTAACCTGACGCACCATCTGAAGGGCAGTGGGTCAAACAGGTGATGAGCGGGGTGCAGGGGTCACCTGTGACGCCCTGGTTTTCCTGAGGCAGGAGGAGCTGGCAATGGCCTCCAAGGGTGGCAGAAGGCAGCCAAGGATCTTTTAGGCAGACTTCTTGTTCTCAGTTGTGGCCCCTGCGTACCAGCACCCAGGCAAGGAGCGTCAGAAGGTCAGCAGCAGCTTCTGGTCCTCAGCACACGGAGGAAGTGCAGCTGCTGCCAGGCCGCCTTTACTGGGGTGATGGTGCTGTGGTGAGATTGGCAGAGATGTGGGTGCCCAGCAACCTGAAGATGGAGACAGATTCCACTCATTTTCTATTTACGATGTCAGGGGAATGACCGGTCTGTCTCCTGGAGTCCATTACGAGTTACATTCAGTTTCAGGTTGTTTTCTGCCCTGTGCACTGTCACAATTTTTAGGGGCGACCGTGGCTCAGGGGGTTGGGAAGCGCATCTGTAACTGGAAGGTCGCCAGTTCGATCCCCGTACTCTCTGTCCTTGTCGTTGTGTCCTTGGGCAAGACACTTCACCTACCGCCTACTGGTGTTGGCCAGAGGAGCCGATGGCGCGATATGGCAGCCTCGCTTCTGTCAGTCTGCCCCAGGGCAGCTGTGGCTACAACCGTAGCTGCCTCCACCAGTGTGTGAATGTGAGAGTGAATGAATAGTGGAATTGTAAAGCACTTTGGGTGCCTTGAAAAGCGCTGTATAAATCCAATCCATTATTATTATTATCACAATTTTTAACCATATTTTTGTGATTAATATTTTTATGCTACTTTGTAGAGTTTTGGAACACAGTTTTTATTCTGTGAATGATGATCCTGTAAGAACCTTAAAAGACGATAAAACATGGTGTGATGTGATTTGATGGAGGCTTTACCTTGACCACCATGTGCTTACACGTACGTACGATACGTTTTTGGCCTGTCAAAGTTCAGGCGGATGGACGAGTGTCATCCTATCAACACCACTTATTTCTTGGCAGATGGCAGCCAAAGCAGTCTTGATGCTGAATCCCCGTTTGACACAATTTCAAACTGACTTGTATCATTCTTTTTTTATTATTATTTAATTGATTATATGCACTTGATTTTCTTCCTTTGAATAACAGAATAAGAGAAAACTGCACAGACTCTTTCCAGCTCCTGTCAAAGTCGCTGCCAGTCGGAGCTCTTTCCAAAAAGATCCACTCATATCAGTCACTTCAGGGTTCTTTGTTTTCTTCTTGCCCTTTTTTAGATGTAATGTGTTTATACTGTAGATAAAAGTGTCTGAAAAGTAAAGCACGAGAGCCTTAAACTTGCATTTTCTGCGATGGTCATCAAGGGACGACTCATCTATCGAAAAAGATGTCTGTTTGGATAGATCACTTCCTGTGACTCCAGTAATTTACCAGTAATTAAATTTTATGGACTTGAGCTTAAGTGGAGAAATTTTATGTAACATTTAAATAATATGAAGGTCATTTTGTCAATTGTGGTTTATTTTTCAAAACTCAAAGAATAAGCAAGACGGGCACCTACCCAGCACTCAGCAGCACTGTACATTAGCTTTGAGGTGAAAATAAGAAGGCACAACCTCAGTTAGATTTTATTTAATTTTAAGGATGCACAGCAAACATGATGGAGGTGTGGAATAATGGGTACAGGCTGTGGAGTGGATGTGGCTTAGATGGGAGCAGTGTGTGTCAAAGCATGGAACAAAGGTAAGATGGAAACTTTCTGTTTTCCCCCCACAGCTAATTTTGCGACTGGCAGATGAAAGAAATTCAAGAGCCAGCATTAAAAGTACTAGCATCCTAAAACTGATCCAGCTAAATGCAGCTTATTTTCAGTGAAAAATAAAAGTGATTTAAAATGATCCTCAGGCAGAACACTGAACAGCTGAGAACCCTGACAGCACTCAGTGACTTCAGTCTTTAAGCATCAAGTGTTCAGCAGGTCACCCTGAGCTCAGCATGATTATGAATATTGATGTTGAGGAAGTTTTGATGTAGTTTTGGTCATTTGGGGCCATCTAAGTTCTTTTAGTTTAGTTTCATTTGACTAAATATCTAAAGTTGGTTAGGTTGCCTAAAGTGTTTTTACCAGTGAGAGTTGCTCCAGTTCACAAAGCATCTTATTTTCCTATTTGTCAGTAGGAGATCAAATCTACACATCTAACCTTACTGCACAAGGTTGTTTCTTCTGATTGGATCACTTCCAAACAAGTCCCACCTTTCAGCACAACACAATTAATACCAAGGAGAAGTGAAGTTTTTAGAAGGCGTGTGGTGACTCAACACTTTTTAACAATATTATTTCTGGTGGCACCGGGGTTCATCTCTTCATACCTCATATCACCTTCTGAGTTGTTTCCTGTTTTTGATGGACAGATGGGGAGAAGCTGAATTTAGGCTCATCTTCCTGACGCCGGAGACACAACAGCACTGATTGGCAACATGTAACAGTGTGAGACTTCTGACTGTATTTGCAAGCAAAAAAGGGGATACAGGCTCGTGTCTTCTCAATTTTTATTAGGTAATCATGTCAAAATTTGTATTGACAGTCTGCTCATACATTCTTTTTAAACTGTGGTCCTATATGTTGCTATGAGCCACAGAACTTGCTGTATGTTCTTATTTTCCCTGTCGTTTCTCATTATTATATTTATTTGATTTCTTTGCAAATGTGGATTGGATGGGATATTACTGACAGCTGGTTTCATGTTGGTAGCACCTTTTTGGTGACATGTTTAACATGTGCAAACAAGTGCAAAGACTAGGTGGGAGAAAACTTTTACCCATTGCACTGAAATCTCAAGTGGTGTGGTTAGTACATCTACTCAAGCAAAAGGTTGTTGGTTTAGTTCTAGACAGAGACACAAGTACCCTTTGGGGTTGTGTCAGGAAGGGTCTCTTGCATAAAACTCAAACATATGGAGCTAATTGCTGTGGCTACCCCTTTGTGGCAAGAGGGCAGCTAAAAGTAGCAGCACACTATGGTTAAGGGAGGGATGATTCACCCATAAATATAAATTATCTTCTTAATCGATTTTGAAATATTGCAATTGTGCTTTTTTTCTGATGGCCAGTCCTAAAAACAAGATGGCGAAGGCGGCATTGGTCAGGTCATCTGTAGTTTTTTTTTTTTTTTTTGTAGTTTATTAATGCTGGCCTCTCAGTTTATAAAGCCGCTCTCATATTCACGTTTAATGAGTCATACCTGCACTGTAACGTCCGAAGTCTGGGTCCAGTAAGCTACACCCTTATAAACGCTCATCATAAACGCACATGAGCGCAGCCGTCAGGTAGCGTCTACAGCCCCTCCTCTCAGGGGCAGCGCACCTGAGCGGACAGGACGCCACACCTGGCTCACATTGGAGCCGCGCTCAATGCCGCGGCACAGAGACGACGGGAAATAAACTGGCGTCGTGGGGACCGACTTCTCTTTATGGGACATGGAGCCGGCCTATCGGGGTCTGGGTCGCTGTGTGTGCTGCTTCTGGCTCGCGGTGGTGTTTGACATTGTGGGACTGGCCGTGCTCCTCCTCGGCGTGTTTGTCGACGTGTTTTTCTACGACCTGCTCATCTACGCGGGCGCCATCGTCATCTTCCTCAGCCTCATCTGGTGGGTGTTCTGGTATTCTGGGAACATCGAAGTGCCCCCGTCAGAGCTGGAGGATGATGTGGGGTTACTGAAAAAGAACAAGGGCGGACTTGGGGGCATCAGCGGCGCCGTGAGGCGCCTCTCCAGCCGCGTGTCCACCGGCATCCGAAACTCGTTCCGCAGGAACGGAGAACCGTCCCATACGGCCCGCATGCCCAGGTCAGCCTCGGGGCCACCTGTGTCACCGCCGGAGCGGGTGACCGTAGCCATGGCAACGATGGGCAATACCACACAGACTGCTACCTCCTCAATAGCAGACTGTGGCGTAGAGATGCCCCACACCGCTACAGAGACATCACCTGCATAATGACGGGTACAGGTGAGGCCTGGCTCACAGTGCAGCGCACACAGGCCCAGTTATTGTAGTCAGTAAAAAACAGTAAATTAGTCAAAGGAAATAAACGTAAAACCAAGACTTTGAATAGCGGAAACTAACTGAAACGATATTGAGCAACGACAAAGATGGCAAAAATTCAAATCGTATAAGAAACAACACACAGAAAATGGGTTTAATACCTTTAGCCCTTTGATCACGTTTTTCCAACAGATTAGCGACACTGGGCTACTCCTCACAGTGCGTGTGTGTTGGGGACAGGCAGGGATACATTTTTTGTTAGTTTCTCATTTACAAAAATGTGAGAAAATCAGCTTTTTTAAAGCACTAAGCTTGTCCCAAATCTTCTGTAGGTGTTCAGCTGACGTCATAGCATTCAATTTACATCTTCATCCCAATTTTTTTTTTTTTTAAAGATACCCAGTTAGTGCTATTTGATAAATACAAAACATATTACATTTTGGACTAGAAGTCCTTTTTTCAAATCTGTGCAATGATCCCTGGATTAGTCGCATAAATGACCTTCACAGATGCTTTACGTAAGGGTAATGGTACAACAAAAGACAGGTTTCTGTCTAGCCGGGTATAGCTTTTTTTTTTGATGGACTTTAAAAGCAGAAGTAAAAAAAATGGCTGTAACTGTGGCAGTGAAACTCTTATCACTGCATAATCATTAACTACAGTTGACTGGTCACTGAAAGACAAGCCCTTAGTTTAAACAATAGCAGGCTTACCTGAAACTTCCCTGTAACCTCTCCCTCCACATAATAACTGCTGCAGCATAATAAAACACACTCTTTGTGTACTACTTGTCAACTCAAACTAATACTTTATTCATTTTCTTCCCAATAGAGACTACAGACATACAGAGCCCTAAGCCATCTTCAGTGACTCCAGCTACTGCAAAGCCTCTTTATTCTTTGTTTTGATGAGAAAGTATTCATAAAAATGTGATGTCTGCATAGTTTTTGAAATTTGAATGATGAAGTTTTTATTATAATTCACTCCCATTCATGGTGTGATGATGTCAGGTTTAGTACACAGAGGTAGAAAAATGTGTTTAAGTTTCCACGTCTCATCTTCAAAGTTGTTCATATAAAAACAGATTTCTTTTTTTGTGTCCATGTTAATATATCTTCTGATCTGTGAATAATAATATGACATCCATCCATCCGCTTCCATTTATTAATTTAAGTATAACAGGAGCTCTCAGAGGCAGTGTACACCCTGGAGAGGTTGTCAGTGCGTCACAGGGCTAACACAAAGAGACACACAACCATTCAGTTTGACAGCCACAGTCAGTCTAGAGTCACAGTTAACCTAACCCATGCATGTGTTTGGACTGTGGGAGGAAGCTGTACAAGCACAGGAGAGAAAGGCCCCAGACTGCATTTGAACCCAGGACTTTCTTGTTGTGAGTCAGGATTTTAACTAGTGTTATGCCCTCTAATGTGACATATTAAATATAGATATATTTGAAAAAAGTGGTCAGGTTTAATTGCAGCAAACAAAAAACCCCACATGGTTGGACTTACAGGAAGATCATAGATTGGGATAATATAGATATTAATATGCAGAATGAATCACTGATGATCTGGAGGCTCTCACTCCTGAACATCTGAGTAGAAAATAAAGACTATGGATAGACCAGCCAATCAATATCAAGCAGAAGCAGCTCCTGCTGTAAATTTGTTTGAATCAGGCTCTTGGTTCAGGCCACTTATACGGTGACTCTTAATACAGACAGTGATCATGATTACTGTACATATTATGAGCTAGGATTTAGCAGTAGCCAGAATGTTACGCTAGTGGAGTGTTTTTCCTGAACAAAACAGGACTGTGGGGAAAAAAGGTGTAACTGGCAGCTGGTCTTCTTGTTTCCACGCATGCTGATAGCAAGCCTTAGTGACTAACCTTTGGAACCAGCCTAGCTGTGTTTATGACACTGCTGCTTCATCTAACATTAGCTCCACTGTTTCCCCGTACATTATAGGTTCTCTAACCAGTACAATACAAAGAAATTAAATTAACTGGTTACAGCGTGAATGAAGAAAAGTTACTCCAAATATTGTGTTAAACTAGTATGTGCTGTTATTATTTTTTATAACTAAATTTCAAACAGTATGTCCCATGTTTCTCTGAATCATTCGTTAGTGTCGTCTAACATTTTGAACATTGACAGTAATGTCTGTTTTCACAAAGTTGTTTCCATTCCCGTTTTGTACAAATGTTGTGCATTTCTATTTAACTGATATATGTTTTCTCCATTTTTCTCTCATTGCTGTACAATGGCTGACACACTCAAATTAGATAAAAGATTGTGGGTTTAATCAAATAAAAGATTATTTTTCTTTTTTTAAATTACCTTTACTTTCAGTGTACTTTTCTTTGTTCTCTGAAAAGCTCAATTTCTACATATTTGATCTTTTACTTTATTAGGTTTATTTAACTTTTTCGTGTATTGTGAGTATTTAATGTGACACATCATGGAAATATTACGTTTCCACAACTGTCAACATTCTTCATATTTCCAAGTACCACAGGTAGTTTAATCAGAGGTGTGGACTCGAGTCACATGACTTGGACTCGAGTCATTAATTTTATGACTTTAGACTTGACTTGAAAAAATGTTCTAAGACTTGTGACTTGACTTGGACTTTTACACCAATGACTTGGGACTTGAATTGGACTTGAACCGGTTTACTTGAAAAGACTTGATATTTTACCCCAAATATAAAATTTAACATGCATATTATATAGAGATTGAAAATGTGACGTCATTCAGGGGTAAAACCGCAAAGGATTCTGGGAACTCGTGGCAAGAGGTACTAGTGCACGCAGGCTTTCAATTGAAATCAGTTATACAGCGATAAAAAGAAACACAAAAATGTCAAGAAGCTGTTGTATTATTAACTGCAATACCCGGTCGCATGACAGCCACGGGAAGCCGACGGGTAAAGAGATCGGTTGTTATCGGATTACGTCGTTGAAGAGAAATTGTTCGAGCCATGTTTCCGAAGTAACAAAGACGCGACTGGATTGCAGCCATTCAAAGACCAAATATAACGTCCCAGAACACTCCAGCTCACAGGTTAGTCTGCTCCAAGCATTTCCACAAAGGTCAGTCTGCTGTTGTAGTTAATACGTCATTTTCATAACATAATTGGTGATATAGGTTACAAGCAAGTCTGGCGCTGAACAGAAATGGTCGCGCTATGCTCCTTTGTTTATTGTGCATAAATAGTGAATTGTCCTGACACAATATTGCGTTTCGCTTCTGTTATTATGGTACATTGACAAAAACACATACTTTTATTCACAGGATAAAACAGTTGTTTGTATCACTAATTGCCCAGTACGATTACAGCATACAGTATTATTGTCACTGCTACATTTCTGTGATGCTACCAGAAATTATTTCCACTACTAATTAATTACCGTTGAGCTCAAAGGTCCTATTAATAAACTGTTAAGGAATGTGTATTTATGAAGACAATTTGTGAGACTGGTAAACTTATGATACGTACGATGGTCTTTCGTTCTACACGGTGCATTTCAAGGTCCTGCACCCATCCGTCGGTAAACTGTACCTGGGCTTGTTGCAGTGACCTGAAGTTACTAAACTTCATGAGTGTATGCACTCACTCCAAGAACCGTATGATTATAAATATGCATATAAATATGCTACGATGAGATAGCTGACTTCATCTAACTAGCAAATGTTGTCCAGGCTACGTTGGTGATACAGTTTTTTTTAATATGTATGATATTTTTGTCATGTGATTTTAAAGCCGGTCCTACAACCGCATCCAAGAATAACATGCAGCTTATCTCAGAACTGTCGGTGAAAATTATTCTTGGAGCTAGGTTTAATTGAGCTGCATTTTAAAAAGGTGCAATTTCACAATTTGTGTATATTTTCTAAGTTCACTATTTTGTCATGTGTTGAGAAAAACACAGATTTAAAAATTACATGGTCTAATATTTACATTTAGCATAACTGCAACATTATTTTTTCATTTTTTTTTTTAAAGACTCGAAAGGACTTGAAATTCAAAGTTTCAGACTTGTGACTTTACTCGGACTTTTACACCAGTGACTTGAGACTCGACTCTGACTTGCCTGACATTACTTGAGACTTGACTTGAGACTTGAGGATAAAGACTTGAGACTTACTTACTTGAGACTTGCAAAACAATGACTTGGTCCCACCTCTGAGTAGTTATAGGCATAGAATAAGGTAAACTGTGGCCATGAAAGCATCCACGTGATCAGCAACAGTTCTCAGGTTGTGGCATTCAGATCAGGATTAAGTAGAATTAAAGACTACTGTGAGATTTGGTGGCACCTAGCAGTGAGGTTGTACAACCAACCAGATAGTCCAGTCACAAATCAGTCAGTTTCTTGACAATTAATAAGCAAATTGTCACGACCACTGATCAAAGCCCACTGATCAAAGCCCACTGATCAAAGCCCACTGATCAAAGCCCACTGATCAATAACCATGAGTACCATTCACAGAGAGGTGGGGAATGGCTGCAATCACAGCATTGTAAGATGGTGACAGATGTACCCTTAGGCCCCCTCCTCCATTCAGAGATGGTCTTTCCCTTTTCACGTAAATGGCCTCCTTGACTCCGCCCTCAAACCAGCGTTCCTCCCTGTCCAGGATGTTACATCCTCATCATTGAAAGAGTGTCCACTGGCCTGTAGGTGTAAACAGACTGCAGAGTCCTGGCCTGACGAGGTGGCTCTTCTGTGTTGTAGCCAGAGGTTGTTTGGTTTCCCCAACGTATAAATCCTGACAATCCTCCTGCACTTAACAGCGTACACTATGTTACTCTGTTTGTGTCGGGGGACCCGATCCTTGGGGTGGACCAAGTTTTGGCGTTTTGGGGTTTAAAAGCCACAGAGACCCGGTGTTTAGAAAAAATGTGTCGCTGCTCCAATACTCCTGACATGTACGGGATCACTACAGGTGGGCAGCGGTTGTCCTTCCCTCCTGGATCGGCTGGAGCTTTCTTTAGGAGCCTTTCCTGCTTTGACAAAAGTCCAGCTGGGATAACCACATTTACTCAGGGCCTTCTTGATGTTTTTCTGCCTCCCTGGCTGCTGTGTCTGTGGGGATGGTGTTCGCTCTGTGTTGTAGCGTCCTGATGACGCCCAGTTTGTGCTCCAGTGGATGATGAGAGTCAAACCTTAGATACTGATCCGTATGTGTAGGTTTACGGTACATATGGTCAGGTTTTAGATGTCCCCCATTACTGATGGAAATCTCACAGTCTAAGAAGGCTAACCTGCCACTTTTCATATCCTCCCTGGTGAATTTGATGTGTCGGTCCACTGAGTTAATGTGATCCGTGAAATGTGAAACGTCCTGAGATTTGATTTTCACCCAGGTGTCATCCACATGTCTGCACCAATGGATTGGTGGTGTTCCAGGGTAGGATAGCAAAGCCCTCTTTTCCACTTCTTCCATGTACAAATTGGCCACAGTGGGTGAAACTGGGGAGCCCACGGCACACCCATGTTTCTGCCTGTAGAACTGAGCCTTGTATGTGAAGTAGGTGGAATGAAGTACAGAACAAAAGTGTTCTGGATGTGGTGTTTAGAGCTGACTATCATCGGTTTGAGGATCGAAGCCAGAAACTTGGTGATGTTATCGGTGACCATCCTGCATAAAGTGCTTTGAGAGCTCAGAGTAGAAAAGCGTTATATAAGAACCAGTCCATTTACCATTTACCAAGTTGTTCATATAGACAATTGGTATACCCTGTTTATGTGTCTTTGGTAAACCACACAGATGATGTAGATTCCCCTGTGTTATGAGGTCCGGTCAGTAGCAATGTGTTGCTCTAACTGCTTCACACAACCTAACATCCTCTTCCTGTAACCACTTCCTGGGTCTCGTTTCAGGGGCTCATAAGTATTTTTATCACTAAGCAGTAACAAAATTTTCTCATGATAGTTGTGAAGCCTGGTAAAAACCTGAGACATTTGGTGTGTTTGTGTGGTTTCTGTATTACAAAATACATTGGTTTTTACAGTCCCCCTGCTTACAGGTTCACCACTTCTCAGCTTTCCAGCTGGCTCCATCTCCAGGTCCCAGCATCACTGATATAGTGAAAGCATATGTGCTGAATGGCTTTCAGCTGCCCCACCAGTTTCCCTGGCACTGTCCCTCGAGCCCACTGCACCACCCCTCCTCAGACCACACCTCCAACACAATAGTCTTTCTTGTTTATCAAAGCTGTGCACCTACCCTTGTTTGGCAGAAAGATGATAGTGTTGTTGTCGTTACTAAGCGATGCGAATGCCTTCCTCTCCTCCATGCTTATTTTGGATGCACTGCTGAGACAAGCCGAAACTTTCATTTGCAGTTACTCCGCTTCATGTCTGCTGTTGTTTCAGTTGCTGTGATCAGTTCCACTAGTGGGATTTTTCTTGGCGTCACAACAAAGTTCAACCCTTTTGCAAGGATGTTTTTCTCTGCTTGGGTGAGCTGTCTGTCAGACAAAATGTTTAACCCACTTGTCCCCATCCTCAGTGTGGCATACTTTTCTCTTAGGACACTCTCCATATTTTGGTGATGTTTCTGACGCACAGATTTCCTGTTTCCTGGTCTTAGACTTCTCATGCTGTGCTGGGCTAAGTTTGTCTGTGAATTCAAACACCTTTAGGAGTGTATTCTCATTTAGAAGCATTGTAAATTAATGATGAAGAAATGAACCTCCCAGCCCATTGTTCATAAGTGGTGTTAGTTTCAGTCATTATGCAAATGTCCGTTTATAAGATTGGGGAGCCCTGCAGTCAGCTGAGTCTAAAGACGTCACTTGGATGAGTGACAAAACATTTCTCCCTCTGAAAACGTTACGTCCAGATGAACAGAATCAACTTTTTGGGACAATGCTTCATAGTTACAAATTATTCTTCACTAATAAAAGCATGCTTAAGTAGTGCCCAGAAAACATTTCCCACACCAGAAACAGCCGGGACTGTGCCTAGTGTTATATTGACCCCAGTATCATTTCAAAATTTGCTCTGCTTGTAATGTCCACTACCTCTATTGCTCACTGGGATGCAACATATCTGATATATTACTTTAGTAATTTTCTTAGTGTTACCCAGTAAAACATAACTAATGGGGATTGAACACTTTTACACTGTTGTTCTAGGAGCTGTTTTGATTATTTTATTGTCGCAGCAATTTCTCCAGATTTCTTTACTAAAGTTCTGTCCCTTTTTCTGTAGTTTCTTTTGTTACAACCCATCTAGGGGACAGGTCATAGCATGGATGAGGCACTTGCTGCCCCCAAGACCCAAGCAGCCACAGGAGACAATTGTCACACAGTGGAAATTTGTATTTATCTTGTATATTGGTTTTATTCTGAATTTTAGTGTTTATTTATGAGTGTAGTTTTTATTTGCATGATTTCATTCTGTTTGTATTGCATGTTTTTAGTGTGTTATTTGACAATGTTTTAATCCACTGTGGATTGGGTGCATGGGACAAATTAGCTGATAGAGATCACCTGCTGAGCTTTGGGTGTGTCCAGAGGTGGCCTATCAGCTGTTTAAAGACCTATTAAAAGGAAGCCAGCTGAGTACTGGAGAAGATAGGCCCCAGACATGAAGAGGAGTGCAGGAAGACCAGGTGGAAAAGAAGGACCCCGGCCAGCGTAACACGGCGACCCAGTTCCGACAGCTGATCTGTCAGGATTAGTTAACGGACTCAGGCGCAGACCAGGAATCCTTTTAGAGAAGACAGTTAATTTATTTATACAGACAACACCAGGTGATAATATATAAATGGTAAATGGCCTGTATTTATATAGCGCTTTACTAGTCCCTAAGGACCCCAAAGCGCTTTACACATCCAGTCATCCACCCATTCACACACACAGTCACACACTGGTGATGGCAGCTACATTGTAGCCACAGCCACCCTGGGGCGCACTGACAGAGTATACAATGTGCTGAAGGGGGGTCCAGGGCTCCAGGATCCGTGAGGGGAGGGAAGGGGATCAAACGTGCTCCAAAAGGTCTCCAAATCACTCTCCTCACTCCTTAACTGGGTCACACTCATTCACAGGATTACAGGCAGGGAAAGGTCCGGGAAAGATCTGCGCACAAAAACTTCAATTAGAGGCAAACTGACGGAAAACGTCTCACAGATTCTCAAACCAGAGGTGTGGACTTGTGTATATGGAAATTTGTTTCAATAAAAAAAAAACAAAAACAAAAAAAAACAAACCAACAGGTAAATGAACTTTTTTTTTTTTTTAATTATTTGAATATATGTAATGGGAAGGCTTTAGGACCCAGAGGCTCCAAGGGAGGGTATAAAAGAGGAAGTAGCAGCAGGTGCTCTTCTTCTCTCATTTGTACTGACGAGCGGCTGTGAACAATGGATGTGTGAGTTGGTGAAGAGCCTGAGAAGTTTTGTCTTCTACACAAACGGTTGTTTTAAACCTCCACAGCAGAGGTTCGAGGTACAGGCTGTTTTTCTTTTAGTGCTTTTTTAAATTCGTTGAAATGTATTTGATGTTTATTGTATTTTATGTTTCTAGTAGTGATTTTAGAAGACAAGCCAGGTGTGCAGCAAACACAGTTGTCTGCTGGAGGTATGTTAACTTAATATATTTGACATAAAAAAAAGTATATTTATGCGCTACAATCGAATTTATATTGTATTGCCTCCTGCAGGACAGGCTGCACATGTGAATTTGTCACTGTTTTTTCCTCCTGTTTTTCGTTGCATTTTTCTCCCAGGTTGGTTTTAGAGTAGGGTCACCTTTTAAAACTGTTTGTTTTTTATGCTGGGTTTGTTTTTATTTTCAGTGGGCTGGTGCAATATTAGTCGGGCAGTGTGCAATCCCTGAGCTGGGCTCTTACTTTAGGGGAATTAGGTCTTTTAGAGGTGCTCTGTGTGGATTTGCGAGTGCATGCAATAAGTGTTCTGTTGGGCTCTGTGATGGCTGCACTTACAGCCACACAGTGGTAATACCCACCATGTTAGTGTAGAGACTTATAAGTAACATTGCATTCACATTTGTCTTTCTTTAAATATAGGAATTAATTTACAGGACAAATAACTGGTTTTGGTTTGGAATTCATTCACATATCCACATAACACTGCATTCTAAAATAAGTGCGCACATTTTAGTTTACACTGTTATGTATGATTAATCTTTTGTTTTCTGAGTTACCTTAGTTGCCGCTAGTGATGGCCCGCTTGAAGCTGACGCTCCGGAGCGTGTGTCGAAAAAAACAACACACTGGTTCAGAAGCACTGTGTCGAGGCTTGCTTCGTTTGGCAAAAGTCACGTGACCAGTGACGTCCGAAGCTTCGTTACGCACGTAACTGCTTCGGTACCTGATTCAAACAGATATAAGGAAGTGAATCATCCACGGGATTCGTGGAGTGTGTTGATGGTGACAGATAGCGACGAGGTGATCATTCCACTGACAGATATGGAGCCAGCGAGGAAGAGAGGACGTTCTGGTGTTTGGGAATATTTTGAGTTGATTTTGCTCAATTCATTTTATCTGCCGAAGTGAAAAACCTGAAATGTCCAAAATCATGTTTTCATAATGTAAATATCATTACAGCATATGACTTTAGGAACACTTCCATGTGAATTAAAGCTAATGAAGACTACAACAATGTATTTGACACTATACGTACATTACATTGCTACAGTTTAGAAAATCATTTTGTTTATTGTTTTTAGGTGATAGTCTGCAGGACCCAGGAATACCTGCATATCTACCAGCTTGCAGTGTAGTTCCTGCACTCCACAGCCTCTTCTGTTCCATGCAAGTGGATTTTCTCCAGGGCAGGAGAAACTATTTCTAAGAAAAGAAACAGACTCAGCCAGCGCACAGTAACACTAATCCTCTTTTTAACTGTAAATAACAAAAGGGCTACCTTACATTGATCATGTTTTTACTTTGCAAGTTCTTGATTAGGGGTGGGTTTTGATTATCGCCTTTCTGATTACAATCCATGCTAAATTGAATAAAGTGATATTGATTCATTAAAATCCCGTGTCGATTTGTAAATTAACGTTATTATGCCTGAAACGCCAGCATCTCAGGTTAAACCTCACAACATGTCGTCAAACACCATACAGCTAAAACAGTAACTGGGAGCAGGTTTACGGAGTCTGCATACAAACGTGAACACAGAGCGCGGACCCGACGCGTCAGAATCAGATTTTGATGTGTCGTCAGGTCCGCGCTGTGTTTGCCTCTTTTTTTTCCCCGCTGGCTTCTGCAGCTGCAGGTTTCATAACTCTCTGTTTACATCTCTAATTAAGTCTCACATGTGTCAGCTTTCTTTTAATAGATACGAAATTATGGATATATACTGTTAAATGATCAGAATTGTAATATTTCTGACTGAGGCAAAACTTTCCAGATTCCAATCAAATTGAATCGGATCCTGTATCGAATCACAATGATTCTACAAATCAGTGACGATGCAGCCGTACTCAGCCCCCTAAGCATTTTCCCTTTCCAGTTCACAATCAATCCCACCCCTAGGTCAAAAATATGTATAGGACAATTGGCCTAATCTAATATTTTGTATGAACCTGTCCAGCTGTCCAGTGATTAAACGACAAGTAGATGGAGGCAGGACTCCACAGCAGGGGCATACTCCATAATGTGTTGTGCATTATCATATGTATATTATATATATTGCTCACTTATTGTATTTACCAACATCAAGGAGTTATGAGCAAAGAAAGGCCACCATAGTGCATGTTTAAATAGGGAAAGTTTATTGATCAAAATGTATTACGCAAATACGCATTACATTTTTTTCAGCCCCCCAATCGAGAAAACAAAACCAATTACATGTTCAAAGCAACGGAACGGTGGCCCAATATCAGAGAGAACTCCACTCTTGAGTGAGCAGTGATGCTTGAGCAGTCCGTTTTATTTTGCAGATTCAAGCTGCTCTTCAAAATTTTCACCACCAGATGTCACCGGAGAGGACTGTGTTGAAAAGCTTCGAGTAATGAACCGTTTTTCAATACAAGCTTCAGTGCTTCGGAAAGCTTCATTTGGCCATCACTAGTTGCAGCTGTTCCAGTCCCTTGATTAAGGAGCCAAGAGGTGGAAAAGGGGCGGAGCGAGCTTTAAAGGAAGACTGCAAATTGGTTCATGCCATAACTCGGGACCATGGGGGGGAATTGGAGTTCATTATGTTAGGTTTAGTTAGGTTTTGTGTGTTTTACCCCTTCTCCTGTTTTTGTGGGCTGATCAGCCACTATTTAAGTTTCCCCTTTGTCTCCTTAAGTTAGGTCAGTTTGTTTGAGTTATCAGTTGTGTTGTCAACTTTGAGTAGAGTTTTGTTATTTTGACCTCTTTTATGAGCCCAAGATTTTGATTCTTTTTGCATGAGTTAACCAATTATGTTTTTTGGGTTAAATTAAAAAAATCTTTTTTTTGGACTTTAACCTGTGCCTAAGTTTCTTTCACTGCTTGGTCCATCACAGGCTTGTATTTATTTGGGGTGGATTTGTTTCTTTTAAAGCAACGAGCATCTGGGACTGCCGAGGGAGAGCAAGCCCACAGGTGAAAGTTGCATTGCTGGCAGGTTGCACCAATAAGACTATATTGTGGTCGTTAGTGACCTTTTCCATTTTGATGTTTTAGGCCTTTTGCAAACCCTTTGTTTTCTTTTAAAATAATAAATTTTAACGTATCTGACTGATATTTGACCCTCTTGTCCCGTTTATTCTGGGCTCGTTCCTGTAAGAGCTTTGGGCCTGAAAGTTTGCACGAGTAGTATAGAGGCCCTTAGCGGTTACTCGGTGGCTTTTACTCGCTACATATGAGTGCTTGTGTATAAATACACAAACCATACACATATGCTTTCAATTGTGTAATTTAAGTGATCTAGGTAGTTCTGTTTTGGAAGTTCAGTTAACGCTAGAAATGTGCTTTGGAGTTTGTACGTGCTTTCTCTAGGAGCCACCGCATATATTTATAAACATATATAATTAAAACCACTTTTTTTTTTTACATCAGTAATTCCTTTTGTGCATAATTTTATATTATTGTTGACAATAAATCAATTAAAGCAACAAAACACCCTCAAGAGCTGGTTGGGAGCTGAAAGAGCCGGCTCTTTTTAGTGAGCTGAGCCGGTTTTCCAAAAAGAGACGGAAATCCCATTACTACTGGCAGAGTCCAGCACCCACCAGAAAGGAGTCCAACATTGCCAGTTATTTGAACCAAGCTCTTGTAATGGATGTACATGATCGAATGGCCTGTAGCAATGGGCCAGACACCCCATACTGTTGAAGCACCTCCCACAGGACACACTGAGGGACAAGGTCGAATGGCTTCTCAAAGTTCACAAAACACAGCCAGACTGGTTGGACAAACTCCTATGCACCTTCAAGTACTACTACTGCACATAATACTTACTGCATAAAATGCTACTTACTTACTGTACAGAATTCACCTACTTGCTGCACACAATGTCCCCCATGTATATATTCACCTAATGTATAATGTTCTTCTCTCCCCTTTTGCACAGTCGAGGAGTGTCAGGATACATTTCACTGTGTGTTGTACTTGTATAACTATGCATGTGACAAATAATGAATCTTGAATCTGAATCTTGAAGTATCATGGGGAGGATAAACAGCTGGTCCAGTGTTCTACGACCAGGACATGCATTGTTCCTCCTCTATCAGAGATTCGACTCTCCTTTCCAGCACCGTGGCATTTTCCCAGGGAAGCTGAAGAGTGCGATCCCTCTTTAGTTTTAGCATACCCAGCAGTCCTATTTCTTGAAGATGGGAATCACCACCCCGGTCTGCCAATCCAGAGCTACTGCCCCTGATCTCCATTAAACATTGGCATGTGAGCTAAGACAGATCTTCAATATCCAGAGCCTTCAGGAACTCGGGGCAAAACTCTTCCACCTGTTACGGCCCTTGCAGGGCCTCCTCCTGAAGGTGCCTGTGTGGGCGTGTCCTTCAATCTCTTCTGCCTGAGGTGCCACCCCCCCTGTTACGTTCCCCTAAAAGGGGTCTAGGCGATGAGGGGGGGAGGGAATAACAAAATGTGTCCTGGTCAGAAAAAGGAGAAAGAGGTAAAATGGTTAAATTAAAGAGTTTTATTAAAGTTCCTATTAATATTCAACTAAAAGAGACGGACAAGCCGCTATCACCATTTAAGGAAACCAACAAAACTCAAGCGTTGGTTTATAAAGTAAAACGTAAGTCAAAAAGAGAGAGCAGCTCACTAACTGCAAATACACCAAACACACCTAATAGTTGTTTAACTGCATCAGTGACCTCACCCCGGTGATAGAAGAGTCGTCCCCCTCATCCTCCTTCCTTTACAGAAGATGTGCCGGTGAGATTAGGGAGGTGTATCAAGTATCCCTTCCACCGCCCAACAATACCCTTAGTCAGCAGTGCTCCGCTGGCACTACGCACGGTGCAGGTAGAAGACCGCTTTCCTCTCCTGAGTCAACTGACGGTTTACACGAATCTCTTTGAGGCAGTCTGAAAGTCTTTTTTCATGGCATCGCCAAACTCCTCCCACACCCAGGTTTTTGCTTCAGCCACTGCCTGAGCCGCCTTCCGCTTGCCCTGTCGGTACCTATCAGCTGCCTCAGAAGTCCCACAGGCTAACCAAGCCCGATAAGAATCCTTCTTCAGTCTGACGTTTCCCTTCACCTCTGGTGTCCACCATCTTGTTTCGGGGTTACCACCACAACATGCACCAACAACCTTGTGGGCATAGCTTCAGGAATGGAGGTTCTGAACATGGTCCATTTGGACTCATTGTTCCCCAGTCTCTCTCGGAATGCTGTCAAAGCTCAGCCGGAGGTGGGAGTTGAAGATCTCTCAGACCGGGACCTCTGCCCGGTCTTCCCAGCACACTCTCACTAGATGTTTACCTGATCCAACTCACCACCAGGTCAGTTGACAGCTCAGCACCTCTCTTCGACCAAATGTCCAGAGCATACTGCCGCAGATCCAATGATATGATTACAAAATGTATCACTGACCTGCGGCCTACAATGTCCTAGTGCCACGTGCACTTATGGGCTCTCTTATGTTCAAACACAGTGTTTATTATAGACAAACTGTGGTTTGCAGTGAAGTCTCTTAACAAAAAAAACCACACTCAGGTTCCGATCCAGCAGGCCATTCCAACCAATCGCACCTGTGCAGGTCTCACTTTCATTGCTCATCAGCATTGACTTCTTCCAGTAGGATGACAGAGTCCAGAGGCGGAGCATTCGATATTGTTGACTATAATGTTTTATTAAAGAGATAAGAGTATGCTGTAGGTATTAAACCACTACAGCACAGTACCTGTAAGTCCTGTCATATCTAACAGATTCCAATTTGTGTATGTAAATGGACACACCTCTCCACACACTAAGATTAATCTAGTTCCTAGGCTGTTTTATAAAAAAAAATGGGAAGAAGTAGTTTTCAGTTTTATAGACTATCATCAGTGATGCCCTTTGAAGCAAACTGCAGGCATTTATGGTCACAAGCCATTAAGTGGACTGACTGGACAGAAAAAATCATTAAAGCTTTAAGAATTCTCATCTTTGCAGTGCCCAGTTATTAACAAGCAAGGACATACTTGAGCAGTTAATCAGCAGATATCTTACCACACAGCAAAACTAAATACTCTCAATTTGGAAATTCTTAAAAAAACCCCTGTAATGACATGTATGATTCTACATGACAATCACAAGCTCCTGCACTGAAGACACAAATGTAACATGTAAATAGCACTAAGTTGACCACAACAGCCAAAAACCAAAAGGATTACCCAAACACAGATACTATGACGCAAAAATTACCAACCAGTAATCCAACCAAGTGATCTGTTATCTCCACCACACAAGTCAATTCAATTTTATTTATATAGCGCCTAATCACAACAAAAGTCGCCTCAAGGAGAAAAACTCAACAATCATATGACCCCCTATGAGCAAGCACTTTGGCGACAGTGGGAAGGAAAAACTCCCTTTTAACAGGAAGAAACCTCCGGCAGAACCAGGCTCAGGGAGGGGCGGGGCCATCTGCTGCGACCGGTTGGGGTGAGAGAAGGAAGACAGGATAAAGACATGCTGTGGAAGAGAGACAGAGATTAATAACAGATATGATTCAATGCAGAGAGGTCTGTTAACACATAGTGAGTGAGAAAGGTGACTGGAAAGGAAAAACTCAATGCATCATGGGAATCCCCCGGCAGCCTACGTCTATTGCAGCATAACTAAGGGAGGATTCAGGGTCACCTGGTCCAGCCCTAAATATATGCTTTAGAAAAAAAGGAAAGTTTGAAGCCTAATCTTGAAAGTAGAGATAGTGTCTGTCTCCTGAATCCAAACTGGAAGCTGGTTCCACAGAAGAGGGGCCTGAAAACTGAAGGCTCTGCCTCCCATTCTACTTTTAAATACTCTGGGAACAACAAGTAGGCCTGCAGAGCGAGAGCGAAGTGCTCTAATAGGGTGATATGGTACTACAAGGTCATTAAGATAAGATGGGGCCTGATTATTTAAGACCTTGTATGTGAGGAGCAGGATTTTGAATTCTGGATTTAACAGGAAGCCAAAACAGGAGAAATCTGCTCTCTCTTTCTAGTCCCTGTCAGGACTCTTGCTGCAGCATTTTGGATCAGCTGAAGGCTTTTCAGGGAGTTTTTTGGACTTCCTGATAATAATGAATTACAGTCGTCCAGCCTGGAAGTAATAAATGCATGAACTAGTTTTTCAGCGTCACTCTGAGACAGGATATTTCTAATTTTAGAGATGTTGCACAAATGGAAGAAAGCAGTCTTACATATTTGTTTAATATGTGCATTGAAGGACATGTCCTGGTCAAAAATGACTCCAAGGTTCCTCACAGCGTTACTGGAGGCCAAGGTAATGCCATCCAGAGTAAGAATCTGCTTAGATACCATATTTCTAAGATTTTCAGGGCCGAGTACAAAAACCTCAGTTTGATCTGAATTAAGAAGCAGAAAGTTAGCAGCCATCCAGCTCTTTATGCCTTTAAGACATTCCTGCAGTTTAACTAATTGGTGTGTGTTATCTGGCTTCATGGACAGATAGAGCTGGGTGTCATCTGCATAGCAGTGAAAATGTATGCTATGTCTTCTAATGATACTGCCTAAGGGAAGCATGTATAATGTAAACAGAATTGGTCCTAGCACTGAACCCTGTGGAACTCCATAATTAACCTCAGTGTGTGAAGAGGACTCTCCATTTACATGCACAAACTGGAGTCTATTAGATAGATATGATACAAACCACTGCAGTGCAGTACCTGTAATACCTACAGCATGTTCTAATCGCTCTAATAGGATATTATGGTCGACAGTATCGAACGCTGCACTGAGGTCTAGCAGGACAAGCACAGAGATGAGTCCACTGTCAGAGGCCATAAGAAGATCATTTGTAACCTTCACTAAAGCTGTTTCTGTGCTGTGATGAGCTCTGAAACCTGACTGAAACTCTTCCAATAAACCTCTGCAGATGATCTGTTAGCTGTTTGACAACTACTCTTTCAAGGATGTTTGATATAAAGGAAGGTTGGAGATTGGCCTATAATTAGCTAAGACTGCTGGGTCTAGAGATGCTTTTTGAGTAAAGGTTTAACTACAGCTAGCTTGAAGGCCTGTGGTACATAGCCGATCATTAGAGATAGGTTGATCATATTTAAGATTGAAGCATTAATTAATGGCAGGACTTCTTTGAGCAGTTTTGTAGGAATGGGGTCTAAAAGACACGTTGATGGTTTGGAGGAAGTAATTATTGAAGTTAACTCAGAAAGATCAATTGGAGAAAAAGAGTCTAACTTAACATCAATGGTACTAAGAGTAGCTGTAGATAATATTACATCTGTGGGATGATTACTGGTAATTTTTTCTCTAATGAGTAAAATTTTATTTGTGAAGAAGTTCATGAAGTCATTACTAGTTAACGTTAAAGGGATGTTTGGCTCAACAGAGCTCTGACTGTTTGTCAGCCTGGCTACGCTGGTCTTTGCTTGCCCCCACCACAAAGGGTGGTCTTGCAGACGAGTCCCAAATCTGACAGCATCAGATGTCATTGGAGATAACACTGTGATGAGTGTGAAGCTATATAAAAGTCTCAAGATTTATTTATTTGTTGAGGATCATAAGTAAAGTTTCCAGTCAAATCCTTTATATAATTAATAGTTGTTTTTCTCTTTATTTAGTTTTAACTTAGCAAAGAATTTTCCAGATTTATTGCCTTGTTTAAAGCACTCCAAACACAGCCTTTGCATCAGAAATCACGTTTTCTTGTTAATTACTTCATTCTAGTTTTAGCTTTCTCGGGTTGTTAATAATGTGCTCTTGTGGCGAGGCAAGGCAATCATTAGGCAGCTTTTAATGATTTTATTTTTTGTTCTAGTTCTATTTTTCTTTTCTTATTTGAACAGTAAGATATTATTTAAAGTGTTAGAAAAAATACTGTTGTATCCCGAATTCAAACTGGGAGCTGTTTCTAAAAAGAGGGACCTGGAAGCTGAAGGCTCTGCCTCCCATTATATTTTTAAATATCCCAGGAATCACAAGTAAGCCTGCAGTGTGAGAGCGAGTGCTCCATTGGGGTGATATAGAGTAGTATGAGGTCTTTAATATTCATACTGATATGTGCTTCTTTGACAGTGGTGCATATAATTTGTTGGATACATGAATTTTATCCAATGATAATAATTTGGCTGACTTGATAGAAATGTATGTAAATGGCTGCATGTTCTGTGATAGTGAGTTAAAAATGTGTTATCTTAGCTCTAACCTTGATTTAATCTGTTTACTCTGCGTTTCTTTCCTTTTTTGTTGGTTTATACCAGCTACATTTATTCTCTTTATTTGTTCGTTCGTTGTATTTGTTCAGCCTGTGTTATTGTTACGGTGTGAGCCTGGACTCACAGCCTTTGTTTGTTTGTACATAAGCTCAATAAAGTTACTTCACTCAGGTAGGAACCTTCCTGAGCGAAATGGATTCCTCGAACGTCCCCCTTTAATGTGACGCTGCTGCTCCGAACAATCACTTCCGTAAACACGCAGTTCTCTTCCTGTTACTTTCGCGTGGTTTTGTTTTCCGGAAGCGTGATTCCTTTGATCAAACTAGTTAACGCCACAGTATCGAGAGCTGTACGGTGCGAGAGATGTAACGAGCGAGTCTCCTTTCCAGCTCTGTCTTTCAGCTTAACAAGCAAAGACCAGCGTTAGCTGCCTGGTGGGTTATGGAAATAGACGGTCGGGACTTTCTGAAGACCCCTTCTGTGAAGACGGTCAGGTTTGGAGGTAGTGTTGCGGAGACGTTAGAGAAACACAAACACGTGAGTTGTATCTTAGGGTTGTCATTCTTGGAAAATGATAAAGAGAGATATTAGGGTTGTTGGTTTTGGTGACACATCCACGAGATGGTCCACTAAGTTATTAAATGAATCTAGACCTTCCTGCTGGCTTGTCTGTGGATTCTGCTGACCTTCGTAAAGTTGTTTACAAACACCTCTACGTTTCTTACGGTTTTGGCGAACTGCTGTTTCTGCTTGTTTTTAAGGGAGACTCGAGTGATTATGAACTCCTGAAACATCAGCTGGTTGATCCTGAGATAAAGGTAAGCGTCAGTGTGAGGGCACCCTGTGGTGTGGTGGACTTTGCTTCTCAATGAACGCCCTCTCCTCCGACAGGATGCTCAGATCATCAACTGGCTGCAAGAATTTCGGTCTAGTGTGACCCACCTGACCAAGGATCATGAACAGCTCATTTATACTATACTGGTGAGTGTAAATATTAACATGATGCAAGGAGAAGAGTACTGTATTTACTCCACCGGGGGTCTGAGTTGATCTGAAACAAACATCACATCAACAAACTGTATGCTGCTGATTAGCCTGTCAGCATGGCAAGCAGACGGCTCAGCAGCAGGTGTACCGTTGCCTCAGTGTCCGCCATTGTTGTGTAGTGTTTAAATGAGCTCATTTTTGGGTGTCGCTGTAACGAACCCACGAACATTGAGGTGGTTCTCAGTTATATTGTAAAATGACCAAAACCGAGCAGAGTAGGTACGAGTGGAAAAGTGGCATAAGCTTTAATTTTTAAATGGATCAGAGCTTTAATATGCAGCTTTAGACCTAAACAGCAGCTCTGAGTGCAGGCAGTGCACTAAATGACCAGGTTAACCAGTTTCTGCAGCATTAATCACATGTTGCATTTTACCACTATATTTATATGTTCTGTCGATTTTTACATTTATTTGATAATGTTTCTGTTGGAGCTGTGATGAATTTTCTGTTTACTGTGGGATTTTCACATGACATGTGAAATGCCCATTATAGTTTAGTTAGATACTGCCAACACCACCCCTGTCATGTGAGTGCGCAGGGCAAACCCCAAGTTAACTTACTCACACCAATCACCACAGTTACAGAACAAATGTCACCTGACACAAAAACATAGAGTCAAACACAGGATGAACTGTAGTCCTCATGTGTGGGGCCCACCTGCACACTGAGCCGTAACACCAGCCGTCCACTCCGTCAGCAACAGGCAAAAAAAGCGAGTGCAAGACGAACTGGCCTGTGTAGGACCTGCTGCCTCGCAACCCACCCAAACTGCCCCACAACTGAGAGAAAAAATGAATTTGTTTGATCTTAAACATGTAAATGTTAAAAAATGTATCCAAACAAAGTCATCAGGAATTTGGCAAATACTTTTTCACAGCACTATTATAGCCTAAAAACAGGACCAATGCTGTTGCTGGCATCTTGTGGCAGTAAATTCAAACTTTGAATGAGGCAGTCTGTCATTATAGACTCATTCAAAAAGAGGCTGGAAATGCCTTTTATTTTGTTTTCTCTAATAAATAAATGCCTATTGCAAGCCACACTCATAATACCTTGATTAGTATATTTTTATTATATTGTCATGACTGTCATCACATATTTCTTTGAAATATAAAATTAATATAACTTATAACCCAGCCCTGCTCCTTAGTGTGGGTGAGAGATCATTTGCTTTTTAAAGCAACGTCTTAAACTAGTGTGTATTAATAAAACAAAGAAATTAAATTGAGCCAAGAAAAAAGAGGGTAGATATACAAGATATGGAACATGTATGCCTTCACCAAATTTGTTACGACCTCATTCCAATATGAAATTCAATTTTCTTTATATTGCATCAAATCACAACAGCAGTTGCCTCTACAGTCAACAGGGAAAGTATTATTGTGATCAGAGCTTAGAGAGAACAACACATCCAGAACGCTGACCCGTTGTTCTTAGTTGAATCCACACCCATTTAGCCTTCTGCTCCTGTAGTAGCCAGACAATAACCCTTGATCACTGGTTCCCCCACCAGCATTCAAGTTTGAGTCAGGACCAATATTAGAGTCAAATATAAAATGAAAAAAAAATTCCCAGGAAAAGCCGTGGTTGATTTAACATGGACAAAACTTTACAAGCCTTTTGTCAGTATGATATGCTGCTGGTAATGTGTCATCTATTCTGTCATTTTGGTGCACATTTTAAACCCTTCATGTGGTGTGAATCAGCAGACGTCCAAAAAGCTGATTGTTTCAGCATATAAACACACTGTGTGTGTGTGTGTGTGTGTGTGTGTGTGTGTGTGTGTGTGTGTGTGTGTGTTTTATAGAGGCTTCCTTGGCTGGGCCGGAGCCAGGCTGTGGTGGACGAGTACCTGGCCTTTCTGGGTAACCTGGTGTCAGCACAGACTGTCTACTTGTGTGCCTGCCTTAACATGGTGGTCTCCCACTTCACCCCCAGTATGTTACTCTGATGGTATTGAATTAATCATGATTCATAAACGTGTTACAGTAGTAGGCTTGTGATGGTCGACAGGATGGAAAGGAAATACATGACTGTCAGATGTATATATGTGATAAATAGTCACAAATTCTGTTAGATGTGGAGAACAAACAAAAGTCAAGAATATTTTCAGGTAGTGCTGTGCTTCTGGTGACTCGGCTCCATGTTTGCACATTTCTGTGTAGTCGATGATAGACCTTTCCCAGCTTCAGTCTGAAAAAGAACACCGGTCACATATAATTGTGTTATCCTTTTAAATTAACACCAAACATTGCAAGTTTATGAGGAGCAGGACTGATAACTTTCACTGCTTAGCTCCTAAATTAATGTTAGTGTTATATTTTTAGCGATCGCCACTAACTTAATGGTAACTGAAGAGATGACTTAAAGGGTTAAATGATTAATGCTAATGTGTGTGCCGGCCAGGTTAACTTTTATGATAACTGTTTAATACTTCATCCATCCATCCATCTTCATCCGCTTTATCCGAGGCCGGGTCGCGGGGGCAGCAGCCTAAGCATGGCCCATGTACCTGAAACATAAGAACATATTTAATACTTCAGTGTTGTGGAAATGGGAACTTTACTAACCCTTGAAATTCTGCATGTCAACTCCTCCTCCGTGTTCAGGTGTAATGAGGGGAGGGGTTGTGTGCAGACGGGCAGCTGTGTGACAGCTGGATGAGGCAAAGGCAGTGTCTGTACTGTAACCAATGAGTATCTGATCTGATAGTCAGTTTTAGGATCTGATAGTCAGTTTTTGACAACCCTGTACAGTATTGTTGTCTTTCTTGTTGTCATCTCTGTTGCATGATGGAGAAACAACTTGTGTGTTTTTTCAGAGAGAGTGACCATCTGTGAAGGAGGAGTGGATATCTCCGATTCAGATGATGAAGATGAGAGTAAGTTTTTTCTCTTCTCCTATGAAGTGGTGGTTTCAGACATCTTAACCTTGCAGTGGTTCACAAAGAAGCGAGATGCAGGTGTGCTTTGTAAAGCATCGTTATGTTCACTAAGAGCTTGTATGGCTTTTTTTTTTAAGATCTACCCAGAAACTTCGATCACTGTCACCAGGCGCTGCAGCTCATCATCAGATACGTGCCCTCGTAAGTCTGTGTCACCTGTTATTCTGCTGGCTGCTGTTTTTGGCCTTTAAACTCTGAATTTGTACACTTGAGCTTTGATTCATCACTGGACTTCTCTGTGGAGGACCCCGAGTGACAAAATAAATTATTTAAAGGCACCATTAAATAATTCATTAACATTGGAATTAATTAAATAAA
Source organism: Astatotilapia calliptera (assembly GCF_964374335.1). Classification (NCBI taxonomy): domain Eukaryota; kingdom Metazoa; phylum Chordata; class Actinopteri; order Cichliformes; family Cichlidae; genus Astatotilapia; species Astatotilapia calliptera. Next base: position 34,444,904 of record NC_137425.1, on the reverse strand, counting down.
TATTTAATTACTTAATTAAATGCACATTGATTTCATTTAGAAGCATTTAATAAATTATTTATTTATTTCAAATTGTACTTAATTATTCCATCCATCCATTCGCTTCCGCTTATCCTTTTCAGGGTCGCGGTGGGGCGCTGGAGCCTATCCCAGCCTATCCTATCAATAATTAAGCCTATCCCAGCTTAATTATTGACACATTTAATTAATTATTTAATAACATTAAGCATACTTGTTTCAGTCGCCCATTCTGAATCATAACTAACATTAAAAACATGTTTAAGGAGAAGAGAGCAAATAAATAATCAGTGATCAGTAATCTTTATAGAAAGAGACATCACTGGTTTCTGTCATGTAGTAACTGTTAGGTTTACGTGTACAAAGCTTGTGAGACACAGATTTCAAAATGTTTGACTAATATTTTAATTGTGAATATTAATCATGAGGCTAAACGGGCAGTCCAGCTGCCGCCATCACGGAGTGAGGTCAGCATATCCAGGATATCTTTCGGTTATCTGGAATCACTGACCCTAACACTGGGAGCAGGATAAACGGTCACATGAAGCTGGTTATCAGCTCTCTGAGTTAACTCAGCTTCACGGGCACATGAAAGTGTCGGCAGCATCAAACGAATCTAACGGTCATCTACGAATCGAATTCCATGGCAATCGACAATGCCACGCACTGTCTGCGCAGTGATTTTAGTACAGCATTTAAAACATGTTCCCCACATCATTCTTCAAACACTTCAAACATGCTGTAAATAAAAGACTGAGTGAAAACGTGGCACTTCCAGCTGATTTATAATCGCAATGATCAAACCTGCTGTTTGAGTTTGTGTTGTCTCAGCTGCACACTCGCTGCTGTTTAAAGGTTAAGAGCAAAGATTTCATATAAAACACAGACTCGGTCTACGTACACATTTGACATGAGGTCAGTAATTAGTGTTTGTGTCCTGTTCTAAGATCATATATGTAAAATTGTTCTTGGCCAACATGAGACAGTTAAATATAGTTGTGTCTGTGACTTTATATTACTGATAGCCATCAGGGAAACACAAAGACTGGAGGCAGACGGGCTGTTTTCATCATCAACACATTTCCATGTGTTTCACAGTTTTACAGCAGGACCCTGCTGTACATTAAACAGCTGGCACTTTTGTAACTTACTGGCGATATGAGTGTTTACGTTTTTCATTACAAAAAAGTTGTCGGACTTTTTAACTAAAGTTAACTTGGAACACCGGGGCTGTGAGCTCGGTACACTCTGTTCACAGTACGCTCTGCTAACAGTCAGCTGGAACGTTGCCGGAAACATCATGTTCTATGTTGACAACCTGACCAGAGATGTGAAGATTACGCCACTACATTTTGAAATGCATTCTGGGATACCTGCTTCCCCACACTACCACCAGTTCATAGTGATTGATTATCTAGGATCGACCTGTCTTGATTAACTTTGCACAGTAACCAATCAGATGTTAGACAAGCTGCAGCGGCAGCATTAACCCCGCCCCCGGGTTTGCTGGGTGAGGCTGACAGATAACATTGATTCAAGAACACAGCCGCAGGGCCAGGAGTGCCAAAAAAATCATTAAATAATTAATTACATTTGTCATTAATGAAATAATTAAATGTGTCATGAATTAAATACAATTTGGAATAAATAAACACATAATTTATTAAATGTTTTAAATGAAATGAATGGGCATTTATTGAATTATTTAAACATTTATTTAATTAATTCCAATTTTAATGAATTAATGAAAGATTTAATTAATTATTTAATGGTGTATTTAATCAATTCCTTTTGGCACTCCTGGTCCTCCATATTCTTTCAACCCCTTTGTGTGTAAAGGTTGTAATGTCTCTAGTGCTGTAACTTCACAAAACCTCACAAAACCACGGGGTTGGTGGTACTGACCTTTAATAAACTGCAGTATTGTCCACATGTTCACATGCTAGGTATGTTTTTGGTAGTCATAACATGAGCAAGTATGATATAGATATCCAGCTAGCTTTAAATCTGGCAAAATCCCATTTCCAAATCTGCCCACGGATTTGATTTAACTAGCTTATCTTTTCCCTTTAAGGTGGTATTCTTATCTTGTAATTGCTGCAAGTGTATTTCTTCCCTTTTGTCTCAGCAGGCTTTATTATAGTATAACTTGCTTTCTTCTTCTTATTTGACATTAATTTACCTACTAATACAAACAAGTAGCCACTAGCTTGTTACTGTAAAAAAAGTTATCTTGTAACTAATGTTGTTGCATAAATGGATACTTTGTATACACTTTGTTTTATTTGATGTCAGTCAGCCTGCATTGTGGTTTCACTGTGATTTTCACCCCTCGTGTTACATTTTTTAAATGTTTTTGTAATGTAAAGATTTTTCCTCTTCTTTTAGCACAAGTCGCTTTCTGATGCCCATTTTGCAAGAAAACTTTCCCTTCATACAGAAATCCTCAAGAACACTGGTAAGATACAGGCAAGACCCTGACGTCCCCATACTATTAATAGGCTGTGGTCTATAATTTAAAGAGTCCACTCTGTCTTCTTTGTAGATCATTGTTAAAACTTCTTCCTTCCAGGAGGTGCTATTTCCCTTTTCATTTCACCTAATTAAATGTCCTTACATAATTTCATCTTTTTTCTTTCATTATTATTTTGTTTTAGAACTCTTGCTAATAACCTCTAAAGTTGTATTTATTGTAGTTCATAACAGACTGGGATCTCTAGTCTTAATAACAGCTCTTTCAGCTTAATGTGTTTTTATTGATCCTTTGAGACGTCATTTTGTACCTCTGAATATTTTTGTGTGTGTTTGTTTGTTTAATTTGGGTCCTATCAAAGGCTTTTTAATGTAACTTTTTGTAGATTAGACATTGAGGAGATTAAAAAGACTGTACAAAATGGGACGTCATCAGTTTTATCAAAAAAGCTTTTGATTCTTTTTCAAAGTGTACGTCTCTGTTAACTGATGGATGCTTTACAGGAGTGTTACGTCCATAACCTCCTGAGGATAACAGTGTACGTCCCCTCCATTCGACGAGACCTACTTGAGCTGATCATTGGAAAACTGCTGAAGCTGGATGTGAGTGGTGCACCTCCAAATTCTGCTATTTGTAGTTTAATTTGAACGTAACAGTAGTAACTCAACATGAGTTGTGTGGTAGGTGCTCAGGTAGGTTTATTAAGTTTTGGATAGTGATACAGTTTGTCTGATTTTGTCTCTGGTTATCGCTGTAGTGCAGAGCTTTCATTCAAGAGGTTTAACAAAAGAAGCTGCATCCATACAGGGAGTGATTCAGTCATCACGCATCATTTTGAGGCTCCAGTTTCATAGATAATCCTTTAATGGCTGTATCTCACTCAGCACTGTCCTGCACTCTTATTGGTAGTTGCTTCAGCGCGTGGAAGTTCAGAGAAGTTTCTGGTCCTGCCCTCTTCACTTCTCCAGCTCAAAGATAAGAGACAGCGCTCATATCCCACTGATTTGGTGCCTGTCCATTGGGTTTCACCACAGTGGAGTCTGGACTGTTTTCTCTGCTTATGTGCCAAATAACCATTTCATGTCTTTTTCGAGTCTCGGGTGCTGTTTGGCAGTGTGACTGAGACCTGCAGTTTATGTCCATAGAAATCACCAGCATGAGCATGCACTTAGTAACAAGACAACCTAGGTCACAAGTCAATAATTGTGTTATTAACATCAGATCTACCGCCGAGTCCTGTTGAACTTGTTAGCCCGTGGAATGTGGAGGTAGCTGACAGGCCAAGTCTCTGGGAAAGGCTGAAGCAAAAATGTGGGTATGGGAGTAATTCACTGAGAGCCTGGAGCAATAATTTTGGTCTTCCTTGAGACGTTTCTGTCACATAACTTCCTGCTCACCGCATCACTGGTTACCTTTTGAATTCAGAGTCCATTTCAAGATTGTGGTTCTGACTTTTAGAGCTCTTCATGGAGAAGCATCAGCTTACATCAGTGAACTTTCATAGCTATGCATCTCCAGCAGGTTCCTGAGGCCTTGTGATCAGGGCCTACTTATTGTACCTAAACTAAAAGAGACAGAGCTTTTGCAACAGTAGCCCCCAGACTCTGAAACTCTCTCTCCCTGAATTTGATATATGTGTACTCTGTGATTCCACCGAGTCACAAGTGGACTTGATTAATGTGGAATCACCGACAGTACCTCCGGATCAACACTTGCCAGGATACTGGAGAGGAAAGTATCAGTTAGTCGAATCTTGGATCCAGGAGGAACAATGCGGTTATGGAGCACATGGGACTTTAGAGAGACAAAATTACACAAAAGTATCATCTTTCAAAAACTTATGGACCTTGTTGTATAGTCTCTTAGAGGCCTGTCAATACCAAAATATGTAGAAACGTATGCATGCAAATAAATTAGTCATATCTGACTTATCTGTTGCAGAAGGACATGTTCAGACATAAAATTGATCAATTCATTTTTTTCTGAACAAGTAGCATCAGTTCACACATCACCTGCTGCTTTCTTCTGGAAACTGGTGAGATATGTCAAAGGTGCACATGTGTGCGGTACATTTTAGGTCAACGCATCCCGCACACATATTGAGGAGGCTGAAGAAAACCGAGTGCAGACCCAGAAAGCAGAGGAGCAGACTGAGGAGTGTCTTTTTGACATGGTAAGAGCCAGCAGGGTTTGATGATAGTAATGTTTTTCCACAGATAAAATAAAAATGACTTATTCCAAAGCATATGAATAATTGTCATGACAGTGAATAAATTAAATAACTTAAGAAGTCAACGTTTTCGGCCAGCATGTATGAGAGCTCAAATGAAACTGTAGTTGGGTTAGGTTATTGGACATTTTTGGCACATGTGAAATCTGATGTGCAGGAGGTGACATGTTGTTGATTGTTGTGCTGTTAAATCAGCGACAGTTTTTTAAAACCAAGTTTTCAGGCTTTAAGGGAAAAAACACCAATATAGAGAATGTCAATAAATGTACTTTCTGTGTAAAACATAACAACTCTGCACAAAAAGTCAGGCTGCTGTTCTTTTAAAAGGTTGAGTCTGGGTGTACTAGTGGTGCAAGTGTCAGGCTGTAGTGGGTGAGTGGGTGTAGGGTTAGGTCAGTGCAGTGGTTTAGTGTGCAGGTGATCTTGTTTAAAAAGTTCAGGGCAGTTGAGGAAAGATGACGAAGGGAAGATCTCTGTTCCTGCAGTAACTCATAAAGCCAAATATGCAGATGATGGAGATGGCTAAACTTCACTGCAGTGGACCGGAGATGATACGCTGCTTTCCAGTGGCCCATAGGCTGTCCACAAGGTGCACAAAGTCTCGTTTGAAGTTCACAGGCTGACAGAAGTCATTAGTATGGACAACGATTGCAAAGGCCTTGTGGTTTTCAACAGCTGCAGATTAGTTGGAGCAATATCTGTCACACAGACACCAGCAGAGCACAAGGTACGGCCACACGTCAGACCATAGAAGTACCAATACCAACCACCATGACTTAATGCAGTCTTGGGAGCCGATGAGGTTCAGCCAGGTGGCAGCAGTAAGGCTGAGTCAGTGGTGTCTGTGAGGCAGAAACCAAGATGGTGTCAGAACCTTCATACTGCTCTGGAGCAGATGATTGTTCCACACCTTGGCTGGTCTTTCAGGTGACCCCGAACTGGAGAGCGTGGTATGATCTACATTTTCCATTTAATAACATTTCTTGATCTAACATTCCTGGTGTTTCATGAGCACAGAGAGGTGTGTCACACTTCCTTTGCTCACATACTGTCCTCCTTTATACGTTAAAGACCCAGTAATTCATTCAGTCTTTAAGTCTGTGGTTGAACCCAACACCTCGCCACTGAAACTGCATGTGTAAGGCACCACATGAAGTCATCTGAACATGAGACCTGGGTGTGTTGGACTATAACTGAAACATCTAAGTGGACAGCCTGAATAAAACTATTCCTAGACATAAAATCTAAATAAGGAAACATGGGCAGCGTCCTGGACCCAAATTTGAATTTGTTCTCTTTATTCTTTCTTTTAATCCTGATAACCTCTGTGTGTATCCGGGTTTCTGTTAGGATGAAGACGTGTCAGCAGATGAGCCCACCAGGACGACTGTGATGGCCCATCCAGTGGCAGAAAGACTAGATACTCTCATGGCCGTGCTTATGGCTTACATCAAGGATGTCTGCTACGTTGATGGTAGATGCCGAAAAAAAGCTTTTTATACATGTAAATCCATAAATATTTGGACAGTGACTATATTTTTGTCGTTTTGTCTTTATATACTACTAAAGTGCATTTAAATCAAGCAACCTTTGAAAAGGGTTTTATTAAATAAAAATGGCTCCTAATGCATTCATGCACTACTTTAAGTAATTGAATTGAAGCTCAAAGCCTGATTCAATCACATCTTTATTGATTGATTTTAGTCCAAATACTAACCATTGTTTAACCCTGACTTCTTAAGATTAGACCATCTTTTCCAGGCCCGACTGATACTGAATCCTTCAGTTTCTAAACTTTTGTAATGTAGGAAGATGGAGAATATTTATACTAAGCTGTACGTTAATATTTTTATGTATTGTATTGTCTCGTGTTTCAGGGTCTTTTCATGCGGAAAGGACAAAGGAGCTGTACAGAGATTTGTTGACTGTATTTGACAAGCTCATTCTGCCAACACATGCTTCTTGTCATGTGCAGTACACTCTCTTTTACCTCTGCAGCTTCAAACCGGTCAGTACTCCCCACATATACTGGGACCAGTTAACTTTGGTTTTTGCATTTTACTGGCAGTCTGGGTTTCAGCGACGAGATGTACAGGCACAGGAAAGTTTCCAAACTCTTACATCTTAGATAAAGATAAAATAGATAATTTGAGAATGATTTTAAATTCAATTCTGGAGAAGAGAAGCCATATATGAGAAAAATAATAATAATAATAATAATATTAATTGTGTCAGTCCTCTTACTGTAGCATTCTGGATCAACTCAAGGCTTTTAAAGGAGCATTTGGAGCAGCCTGGTAATTAGAAATTGTAATATTCCAGCCTAGAAGTAGGATAGCTTTATCTGATGTAAACACCACTTTCTGCATCTGTAAGGGCTGCTTTACCTCACAAATGGCACAGTATGACAAAGTACAGCTGGTGTGGGTGCCTGTAGAATCAGGAGACAGACACTATCTCTACTTTCAAGATCAGGCTTCAAACTTTCCTTTTTGCTAAAGCATATAGTTAGGGCTGGACCAGGTGACCCTGGATCCTCCCTTAGTTATGCTGCAATAGACGTAGGCTGCCGGGGATTCCCATGATGCACTGGGTGTTTCTTTGTCACCTTTCTCACTGGGAGGTAGAGCTGGGCGATATAAGATTTTTTCATATCACGATATGTTTTTTTCATTTCAGGCGATAACGATATCTATCACGATATAAGCCAAATAACTATATTTGTAAGATTTAAATGTGCCGTTGCTCACAAGTAAAATGTGAAATAATCAGCAGCTTGTTTTTATTTAAATATTTATTTCCCATAATAAGTTCAACAGGGTAGATGTACTTAAGGAACATGAGACTTTTTCAGATAAATAAAGGCAAATATTGCAAACTACACAAAAGGCAGCCGCTAAAGCGTTTAAGTTTCAAAATAGAACAAACGAAACAGACTAAACTGTCAATTCCACTTAGAAACAAAATATTAATTCTAAAAATAAATCTTAGTTTGTTTTACAGAAGAACAGACAAAACTGACTAACTTTTGTCAATATCAAATAAACTGAGAACTAAAAGGAAATTCTCAATCTCTCCTTGTTGTATAGCTGAGCTTTTCAAACAGTTTTAACAGTTACGTTAGTCTGACAAAAGCCGAATGACGAATTAGCGCTTCCAGTCAGAGACTGAGCTGCACCGCTTTATTGTATTTCCAGACTTGCTTTCGGCACAATTTACAGTGCACGCTACTCTGTTTTTGTCAGACTTGAAATAGCCGAAATAACTTCACACTACGGGACTTCTATCGCTCTTCTGTTCGACAATCTCTCCGGCGTTGGAACCATCATCTGTTTTCTCTTCGGTCACGCTCTCGTTGATTTTTCTCTAGTCAGCGCACTCACTTCCTCCATTACCGCTGGCTGCTTCCCAAACAAATACACATGTGCGGCTTGGCACTTGCGCTGTACGTAACAAGTCACGTGACGTGACGCTGTGGCTGTGATTGGTTCGACTCTGCACTACTTAATTTGGATTGGCTGTTCTTTTTTTTTTTTTTTTTTTAAGAGGACAAGAGCGGTGAGGCCTATCGCGATAGTTTAATTTTTCTATCGAGAAAAAGTTATTTCGCGATACATATCGTTATCGTTCTATCGCCCAGCTCTACTGGGAGGGTTTAAAAAAATTGATTTTCCGTTTCAAATCGAGTTTAGCTTGAATAAAGCCACATCGATTCATTCAATCCTAAATCCATTTTTAAATATAAATGTATTTTGCCAGAAACTCGGGTTAAAGCTCACGAAACTATTTCACCGCCACCAAACAGCTAAAGCAGTAAATGAGAGCAGGAAGACGGATTGTGCACAAAGATGTAAACACGGAGCGTGGATGGAGCCCCGACAGCACGTGTGCAGACACGTCGCTGCTGAACGCCGACACCTCACAGACTCTGATGCTGCAGGTTTCATCACTCGGACCAAAATTCACTGAACCAGCAGCAAAAGAAGATCAAACTACATGTTTGATCAACATCGTCATTAATTCACTCGGACTTTGGCTGTTTAGCTTCCGCCACAATAAGATCTCACTTCCTGCGCAGCTCTGTCTCTCTGTGTACTTCAGGAACAGCTTCCAGTCTCAGATCTCTGTTTTCTGCATTATTTGTACTAGAGATGGCACGATACCACTTTTTTATGTCCGATACCGATACCGATATCATAAATTTGGATATCTGCCGATACCGATATGAATCCGATATAGTGTTTTTTAATCAACAAAACTGTTTTTTAAATATCTTGCTGCATTTTGTATAAGTTCATACTCAAGTTTAAAACAACAACTACACTAAAGCTATTCTGTTATACCTGTATGCAAAAAAAATATTTATAGTTCAGCAATACTGATCAATCTAATGAACTTAAACCTACACCATCCTCCCTATTCTGGTATTTTAAAGAGTACTTAGCGTAAATATTAAGCAACCTAACTAATAGGGTTCCAACTTCCAGCAACAACAAAAATAAATAAATAAAAAATAGGGAACCACCCCTCACGCTCCACCTCATGATGCTTAATCGACGTAATCAACCTTAATTTGATGCAGTGTGAAAAAAAATGCACAGAAATCAATTATTTTTCAAGAAATATTAAATAGATTCAACATCTTTCTTCAACAAAATTGCAGACTGCACAGATGGTACCTTCCCAAAGGAAAATGTACTATAGCTTACTAGGGTATATATATATTAGACTTAATAGTCACTATATACAGTAATTGACTTCTATTCATTTTACATCAAATTAAAACTTTGGGTGTAAGATAATTATTTATTAAAAGCTCGACATTTTAAATGAGAATAAGAAAGAAAAGTATGTCTTTGTGCCCCCTTTTCCCAGTTAATGCCCTATCGGCCCCCCTGGCTAAACTTTGCTAGATCCGCCCCTGCACAGTTACCAGCGTCAGCTACGTAGAAAAAGATCCTGGTGTAGAAAGTAATATTAAATAAATTGTAACAACAGCTTATCAAGCTTAAACGTGCTGCTGTTGTTCAGCCGCTGGTTTCCTCTTTCTGGTGCAAAGTGGGCCAAAAACAAACCAGAGAGACGGACTCGCGACAGAAAAGCCGATCAGCTGATCATTAAGCAGTTTCATGATTGAAGTAGCAGCAAGAAGAGGCAGTCGCTCCATATATCGCTTGTTAAGCTTAACGCAGGAATGCTTTACAAACATTCAGAGATGGACTTACACACTTGCTTTACTTCTCTCGGGGATAACTTTGTCGGAGATGAAATGCCGGGTTGCTAGCGAAGCTCCAAATGCTATCCAGACCACAGACAGGTCCCGCATGCCACAGCCGCTCTATCACGTGATGCATACTGCTCCGACGTGCTAACGTTCTGAGGTGAGTTACGGCGTGTTGCAAGTTTTGTGAGGTGCTTTCGTGATATTTAATGGATCGGATTACATTTTTTATTTTTCTCCGATATCCGATCCAGTAATTTAGGTCAGTATCGGACCGATACCGATACGTAATATCGGATCGGTCCATCTCTAATTTGTACAGCAAAACTTCAAAAACGACTCTGGACGAGAAAGCCTCATTTCTGCTGTCAATACTGAAGAAATGTCAACTTTTACAAAACTCTCAGCTGTGTCTCTAATCAAACCTCTGTGACTTCAGCAGCATCAGGTCATGTTCAGATGCTGATTCGTGGTTTTCTTCAGTTTTTGTTCTACTGCAGAATATTTTTAAGGCTGCTGTAAAAAGTCGGGCCAGGAAAATCTGCTTCATGTTTTTCTGTTTTATGCTCACTTACTTTGACACAAAGGCCTCTGCTGTGATGAGGTCTCACAAGTGCCAACTTTGTTTTTATACATAGATATAAAAATATGTATCTGATATGGATAATGATCAGAATTATAATATTTCTCTCTGAGTCCAAATGGAATCGAATTGAATCAATTATAGAAATGCGTGATGATACGCAGCCCTAATAGAGAGTGAAGAAGAAACGCTCAGTACATCATAGGAAGGCCCCAGCAGCCTATCGCAGCAGGGATGGTCACCTGATCCAACCCTGACTATAGTCAGGAAAACGCCCCACAACATGACACACCATTAGCCTGACTGATACAGGATGGATCCATCAGACCAGACTACAGTTTGCTTCTATCGTCCAGTCTTGGTGAGACTGGATCTGACAGGAGTGCTGCCCAGTGTGTCTCCTACTGCTGTTGTAGAGCTCTTCCATAGATTCAGGCTTTCAGAGTGCCCTGTCTCTTATATCTCAGCTGCCACTGACATTGCTACGCATATTATATTTACTCATGTTCATGGGTAGACTGGCTTTTTCTAAATCATCCTTGTCCTCAACATTCAGAATATATGATTTATAATGCATGTATTTATTTAGCTGGTTTATTCGTACTGACGTTTATCATTCATTACTTTGAGACTAAGAGCTTCTGGAGTTGTGTATATTATGTGTTTCCTGTGATATATGTCACAGGCCCTGGCAGAGGCCTTCTTGGATCACCTGTGGAAGATCCTGCAGAACCCGTCTCTGCCTGCTGTCCTTCGCCAGGCTGCTGCTGGATACCTGGGAAGTTTCCTGGCCCGAGCCAAGTTCATCCCATTGAGGTGAGTTTATGCGACACCTGCTTAAGACAGCACAAATGCAGCAGGTGCAGGTTTTTAACGGGTTCTTCTCTCATTCTGTGTCAATGATGATTCCTATAGCACTGTGCGGGCCTGTCTTGATTTACTGAGCTCCTGGATCCATCAGTACATCTACAGCCAGGACAGCTGTGGGAAACAAGTCTGCTGTGACGTCAGCTTGCACGGGCCCTTCTACACTTCCTGCCAGGCTGTCTTCTACACGATCATCTTCAGACACAGAGCATTGCTAGAGGCCAACATGAAGAAAGGTAGAATAGAAAACTTTGAGCTAATATCAGTTTATTTGTTTTAATTACAGGTAGAAAAACAACAACAATAAAATAGCATGGGAGCAAAAATTACCTCAGGCTGCTTGGTTTAATTTACTAAAATCAGTTAGATGTAAGCACAGGTTTCAGCAATGGGTCTGAATCATTACCTGATTTAACTGTCTCTAGTGTCACATTAAAGATGTCTCATTATGTATTTTAATGGCTTTCAGCAAGGCAATTATTTGAGTTCACTCTGTAGAAATCCCTTCATTTCTGGGATGGGTGCTTTCTCTCTTCCTGCGTGCCACAACAGTGATCCTTTTTAATTTTCATGAAGTAGATGGCTGTCAGATCTGTTGAGGCCACCAGATGGGGAACAAAGATTGTTTTCAAAGCACTGTGCTGACGCACCATGACACAATGGCACACAGCATGGTTTAATAATAATAATAATAATAATAATAATAATGGATTGCATTTATATAGCGCTTTTCGGGGCCCTCAAAGCGCTTTACAATGCCACTATTCATTCACACACTGGTGGAGGCAGCTACAGTTGTAGCCACAGCTGCCCTGGGGCAGACTGACAGAAGCGAGGCTGCCATATCGCGCCATCGGCCCCTCTGGCCAACACCAGTAGGTGAAGTGTCTTGCCCAAGGACACAACGACCGAGACTGTCCGAGCCGGGGCTCGAACTGGCAACCTTCCGGTTACAATACGAACTGCCAACTCTTTGAGCCACGATCGCCCGTTAGGACATTTCCTGTGACTCTTCTCCCTCAGATGCCTCAGGATGTTTCTTAGAACTTGGCGTTGACTAACTTTAAGCCTCTTAACTTGAAAACTGCTTGGTCATCACCAGAAACGATACTTTATGCAAAATTCCAGTCAGTTTGAGATATCCATGATAAAGAATAGCGCACAGTGTAAGCTGTCAGAATGAGGATTTTAGGGAAAATGGCAGACATGCTGGAATTCATTTAGACTGACTAGAACACATGAGCTTGATCAACTGTTTTTAAATCAGGTATGGTTTTTGTTTTTGATGCTCTCCGGACCTTTTGGTCACACCTTGTCGAATATGTTCTGACTCCTCCTCACTGGGTGTGTGTACGTCAGGTCTGGAATACCTGCAGAGTCTGAACCTGGAGCAGGTGGTGATGTGTCAGCTGAATCCTCTCAGAGTCTGCCTACCTTCAATCACCAACATGTTTGCTGCCATCACAAGGTGCACATGCCCCCAAATACCATTGACCTTCCTGTAATCCTGAACCCTCTAGATTATTTTCCAGGAACTTTTCAAGAACTAAATGATTATTAGACATGCTAATATTGAGGGGGCCTCTGGTCGACTTCAAGTAAAAGCTCTACATTTGTTTTCTAACTGATGTAAAAACGCTAAAGTGTACAGCATTGTCAGTAGATCACAGTGCACGCACTAGTGTGTAGACTAGAAGAAAGTCTTTGCATCAGTTATAAAATGCTGGTATTTTTCCTCCTCGTCATTCCTACCAGCAGTTGTTTTTGTTGCAGGAAGTACCAAGTGGTGTTCTGCTACACCATCATAGAGAGGAACAACCGGTGTGTGCTGCCAGTGGTCCGCAGCTCTGCAGGAGGAGACTGTGTGACCACCAACACCAACCCACTCGACAGTTTTTTCCCCTTCGACCCCTACCTGCTCAAGAGGTACACTCATTGTTTGATTTATTTCCATTTATTTTGGTTTACGCACTCAGCAGCTAGGCTTAAGCGACATTCTTCATACTCCGATTGCTCCCTTTGTTCCCCATCACCAATACTGATACCAAAGTCTCTGGAGTGGAGGGGTCGAGTTAATGTGCACCCATGAAGATGGTGCTATCCATCCTTCACTATGACACTGGTGCTGGGGAACACCCATGGGGGAGTTTATCTCCCACTTCCACCATGATGAGAAAAGAAAATTAGTACGAGAGTAAACAAACAGCTAAAATCATATTTGCTTGAAAGTACAAAACGTACACTTTTTGTACGTTTTGTACTAAATCAGCCACTTGAAGCATGTGACTTCAGCTCCAGCAGAAGCTGGAGACATGGGGAAAATGTAACTTTTCTCACATTAAAAGAAACGAACGGGAAGCTCTGCTACGTTTCCATTATTTTCCATACGTCTGTGAAGGTTCTCAGTCATCCAGGTCATCGTGGCTGGGTACTCTTCCTTTGAAAGAGCCAAGAGCCTCTTCAAAGGAAGAGTACCCAGCCACTGGTACAGATATGTGGACGACACCTGGGTCAAAATCAAGACACAAGAAGTGGAATCCTTCACTGCGCACATTAACGCTGTGGATAAAAACATCAAGTTCACCAGGGAAGACACAAAGGACAACTGTTTGCCTTTCCTGGACTGCGCTGTGCACATTGAAGAGAACGGCAAACTCAACATCGAAGTTTACCGGAAGCCCACACACACGGACCAGTACCTCCTCTTTGACTCCCATCACCCTCTGGAACACAAACTTGGAGTAATCAGGACCCTACACCACCGGGCAGAACATGTTCCCTCTAAGCCTGAAGGGAAAAAGAAGGAACACACACATGTAAAGGAAGCACTCAAAACGTGCGGCTATCCTAAATGGGCATTCTTAAAGTCAGCAAAGAGGCACAGAAAAGAAGACCAGACACCAGCGAGGGAGGATAAGAAGGACAGACGCAACAACATTGTCATCCCCTATGTAGCCGGTGTATCAGAGAAACTCAGGAGAGTTTTCTCCAAGCATGACATCCCGGTGTATTTCAGACCCAGCAACACACTCAGACAGAAACTGGTTCACCCGAAAGACAAAACGCCAAAACACAAACTTAACAATGTGGTGTATGCTGTACAGTGCAGCGAGGAATGCTCAGACCTCTACATTGGAGAGACCAAACAACCACTTCACAAGCGCATGGCACAACACAGAAGAGCCACCTCCACAGGACAAGACTCAGCATCCATCTGCATCTAAAGGTCAAAGGTCACTCTTTCGAGGATGCCAATGTTCACATTTTGGACAGAGAGGACAGATGGTTTGAAAGAGGAGTGAAAGAAGCATCTATGTCCACTGTGAGCGACCATCTTTGAACAGAGGCGGGGGTTTACGACACCAACTCTCTGCCATCTATAATCCAGTTTTGAGATCCTTCCCAGACGCCTTAACGCCCACTCACATCCTGGGCCATCTGATCTCAGGAATTCGCATGATAAGGTGGGGCCAGGTTTCACAATGAACTCACCCGAAACTCTGGCTGATTGGGACCCACACCCAGTTTCACACCTTGGCTCAGGCGATTAGAGGATCATCAGGGGGTCCTTTTGTCCCTCTGTGGGGGGATACTCCCACTAGGTTTATATCTGGGACTCTCCACCATTTGACCTTAGAACTGAAGAAGCTTCTCGGATGAGAGGTGAATCGTCTTCAAGCAACTTACAGAAGTCCAGACGCTTTTCTTTGCAAGCTCCTTTGATTATTTTCCATACATTCATTGTTTAAGTGCATCTCGCACTTCTATTATTCTGTTTAGTCCTCTTTCTACTATTTCCACGATTTAGCAGTTAAACCATTTTACTTAGATTATTTTACTCTTTCCAATATGTTTATTGGAAATTTGATTCCTGATTATATGGAAAAAACTGAAGCATGATAGTTTTCCCAGCACTTATGTCTGCACAAACAGGATTGTAAATATAAACTGTATATTTACAGGTCTGGTCAGCTCATTGAACCGTTGTACCAGGTTTGGGATGATCTATCAGACACAGAGCCATTTCCCACCAAAAGAGGGCAACAGGTAAGATGATGATTGTAACAGATTTATGAGGGGTTTTTTAAAAGTAGGGGATTTGGACAGGACAAAAAAATAAGCAGGCCTATAACTTCTTCTTGTTTTTTTTTTGTTGCCTGTCCCGTTTGGCTCTTCTGCATCAGAATTGTTGTCTAAAGGTGAAGAAAGATGCCAAACGGATTTACTTTACCAAATTGACCATACCAGCCGTGCCGTAATGGTCTATTTGATTCACCTTTTATTGTTTATTTTATTTTCACTTGCTAAACATGGGACAGATTTGACTGGGGGAAAGAAAAGGGAGAAAGAAAGAGGGAAAGAAAAACAGCAGGGAAGAGGGACGGGGATAAAGGGCAAAAAACAAAAACCAACAAAACTAACAGACAAAAAATACAAATATCGATCACCTGGATCAGCTGCTGAGAAAGAAAAAAGAGAAAACAAGCAGAAGAAAAAAAAAGAGCAACATAATAAACAACATCACGATGATATATGGGAATATAACAGTAAATACTAAATATTAAACATTATTGTGCAGCACGTAAGTTTGACAGCGCACAGTGTGCTTTGAATTTATTTATTTAAAAGGTTCCTTCATGTAATGATCTGCTAGAGCAGTGGTTCCCAAACTTTTTTTGCTGGGCCCACCTTTGTTTTACAAGAAAAATGTTCGTGCACATGCACACATCCTCCAACCACACACGCCCATATTTTGCTCCATTGTGGTTTATTTCACACCTCAAACATTTAGTAAACAATTAAGCAAATACAATAATCTGCAATAAATTACAGGTAGTAAGAAAATGAACTACTAACTCTTTTACGCTACGTCCGCACCTACACGGGTGTTTTTGAACACGCAGCTGTTTCGTCCATGTAAACGGCGTTTCGAATCACCGAAAACTGAGATTTTTAAAAACTCCTTTTTTTACGTTTCCGTGTGGACGAGGAATACAGAGTTGGTCACACAACGTCAAAGGTATGTGCCTTTTTCACGTCACGCTGTGGCCACGTTATTGTTTACATGGGATGAATTGCAGAATGACAGAGACAAAATACTGTTAATCTGACTGTCTGCAGGTTTTACGCGCAGGTACTGTCCCTCCATTTACAAAGGCAGAGGCGTCACAGTGTCATTATTTTACTGTAGTTGTTTTTTTCCTGAGTAATAATATTCAACATTGCATCAATACATTTTTCAAAAAATGCTTCTCTGTGCAAAATAGGTTTAAAAACATAAACAGCTGTGGGATCCTGTTTGTCCGTGATTTGAACCGAGGGAACAAATCGTGTCAGGATCAGCCTGATGTTATTTGTATCCAGCTGTAACTTTTACTGTAGAAAGAGCAAACATCTCCAACATGTCAGGAGCAGTTAGTCATTACAACAAGTGTTTGTGAACTAAAAGTCAAGAATGTGGGATCCTGTTTATCTGTGATTTGAACAGCCCAGCGCTGCTCCCGACACAGGAAAAACTAATCCTGCAGGGAGACCTACCTCGGCACTTGTGCAGGTGAAGCCAAAGGGAAGATTTGCTTCACCATGTTTTCTAGTCTTTGGCTTAGAATGAAGTTGCTCTGGAAACATTTTCAGCGATGCTTCATCTCCTGCTTTGCGTTGTCCCAGAGAGGTGGCGTCTGATACTCGACCTGAGAATCCAAAAGAAAATCCAAGCATCTTACCAGTCTTCCTAACCTAAACAAGAGAAAAGGTTTTAAACAATGGTGGTGCCACAAAAGCAGAAATTTCTGATGCACGATGGAAAAGCGTCACCTGCCAGTCTGGACAGGTCCCAAATTATACTCAGCCCTATTCAGTCTCCAAGCACTGATCAGCTGCCACCTGAAACAACAGACAAAATGAACAGTTACACACCCAGGTGTGGAGGCACACATACCATGCATAAAATTATAACCTGGTTCATAAACTTTTAAAGCACCAATGAACCTAACCCCACTAACAGTGCTAATCATCACACCACTGCGCTTCCCACTGCCTAACATATAAAAGCAAAATAATGAATAGTTAACTTTTCTCTCTTTTATAGTTTAGAGATTATCAAGTTACATTTATGCTAGTATGATAAATGGACTTATGGTTCTTATATAGCGCTTTTCTTTTGTCTACTCTGCTTGAGCACTTATAGCACTTTTTACAATTTTTTCACACACATTTCACACACAAGCACTTTTTTTTTCAACATCTAAGGGCTTTTTATCTAACATTCACTCTGAGTTGAACCTATCTAGAGCAACGTGGGTTTAGTATATTGCCCAAGGATACTCGGGCATACAGACTGGAGCAACCTGCGATGGACCACCAAATCTACCACCTCAGCCACACTATATATGTCAGATCCACAAACATAAACCCACACCATCATCTTTTCTTTTGTACCATTCTCTGGTGGAACTTTTGTTCACTTGCAGGTGCAGTGAAAGTGCATGCCTCTGACTAGAGAGCACTATCTGCTTCGATCATAACACAAACTGAGATTACATCTCTATAGCCAGCAAGGTGTATTTGCACTGGCACAAGCATAAATTCTTAACAGCATAGAAAATGTAGACATGACAAATACAGGCTTTTAATATTTGTGTGGAAAAGACCTAAAAGCTGAGAGAAGACAATAAAAAGAAACTAATAATAAATGCAGCTAAATTTGTCAAATAGCCAACATGTTAGCTGTTGGGCCTGCTGCACTGTGAAGAGTAGTACCAACAACTACTAGAAACCTGGCTGCACAGTTACAGGAGGCTGGTGTTGCTAGCAGTTGGAGGACCTGCTCAGGAGGTAGAGCAGGTCATCTACTGATCAGATGGTTGGTGGTTCGATCCCTGGCTCCCCCCAATCTGCATGCCAAATATCTTTCATATTAACCCATTGGAGTAAGAATCTGTGTGAATGGTAGTTAGGGAGCACTTAAAAGCATAGAAGAAAGTCCTTGTGTGAATGGGTGAATGTGACATGTTGTATAGAGCGCTTTGAGTACTCCAGGAGAGTAGAAAAGCACTATATAAGAACTCAATACTGTTCCCCCTCAGACTGCAACCAACTGCAAGGGGAAATATTAAAACTCATGAGAACATTAAAATGTAAATGCCTGACTGTGATTGTTCATTCTGTGTGTTTCAGGGCTCGAAGGAGGATGAGGATGACTTCCTATGTGGAGAGACGCCTCAAGCCGAGGGCATTGTGGGACTGACGCCCAACTCCTATGATTCAAATTTCCACAGTCCAAGCAGCTTAGGCTCACCACCCAACACCCTCCAGAGGCCATTTTAGTTTCATTTGTATGGCATGTACTAGTAAGGGCTGTTGACTTCTTCAAGTTGTGAAGAAAGACAGCAGATCCTGTACCATATGATGCTTTTATAAGCTCCAACCACAGTCTGAAGAACACCAGCCCAGGACAACATGGTTGTGACTGAAGCACTTTTTAGATCTGGGATAACATTATTTTATTAAAGTGACAGAATTCAGACATTGATCAGTTTTATGTTAATGTTCTTCACCACCCACAAATACTTATGGTAGTGACAGAGAGTGTGCACCAGTACTAAAATGTTCTCTCCAACCTTGTTAGTTTGTTTAGGTGTGTGTGTCTGTGTCTCCGTGCGTGCGTGCATGAGTGAGTGAATCTTTTCAATTGGGAAAATGCATGACGCTGCAAGTTAAAGCAGACTTAGTAAGAAACCATTGTGTACAGGTTATTTATGTTTAGTCATTTTCAAGTAACCAATAAATGAACTGCGACTTATGCAGCACTTTTCTACTCTATTTGAGCACTCAAAGCACTTTTGTTACTACAAGCCTTATTCACACAAACACTTTGTTATATTCCTGATCTCTTTTAACCTAAAATTCTCATACTGACAGTCCAATGCATGGATCGGGGAAATTCAGGACTCAGTATCTTGCCCAGTGAGAGTGAAGGTGGCCCCCCCACCTTCTTCAAATCCAACAAAAGTGGTATCAAAAGTTTGTGGTGGTTTGTGCCACTTTCATTTTAAAGATATTAAAGAAAATTTACAGAGGTCATCTGAGGTCAAGCAGCCCCCCCATTACCCAAATCAAACAAAATTGATGTCAAACATTTGTGCTGGTTTGTGCTGCTATCATTAGGTCTGTAATTTTTTATTATTTTTTTTATGTTTTTTGCCATTTTTTTCTGCATAAAGCTTTTAAGTAACTTTAGTTCTTTTCATAAATATAAAATAGTTATTACTTTTTAAATTTTTAACCCTTTAAACACCAGTTTGTTTGTCCGCTGCACTAGCTGGAAGACAACCTCAAATCTCGCAATTTTATATAATTGCATTGCTACTGAAATTTCTTGTATTATTAATAGTAGAGTCTGGGGCATGTAATTGATTCACATCAACATTGTTTATAATGCATTGTTATTTTTGTGCAGTGACAGAAAAACATAAAAACTCCCTCGCAGCTTGTTCGTGGCCAAAAGTGGCCACCCCTTGTTTACGTTTATAAAATGCTATAAAATTCATATGTATTAAGAAAAAGTTCCACTTTTTTTGACTTGTTTTTTTTAGATTAGCATCAGTGCTGTTCATCAAGACCAAAATTTCAATCAAAACCATAATTTTAACCCTTTAAATACCAGTTAAATCACATAATTTTAATGATTTACATAGGGATAAAAGTAGGGGTGGGTTTTTATAATCGATTTATCGATTAAAATCGATTCTGGCTTGGATAACGTAAAATCGATTCATTAAAATCCTGAATCGATTTTTTAATATTAATTTATTTTGCCCGAAATGCCAGAATCTCAGGTGAAAGATCACAAAAGTTCAACAACCACCAAACAGCTAAGACAGTAAATGAGAGCAGGTACACAGCTTCTGCACAAAGACGTAAACACACAGCGCCGACGGATCAGAATCAGTGAGATGTCGCCTTTCTCAGCTGACAGTCGGGGCTGAAAGCCGACAGCTCGCTGATTCTGATCCGCGGGTCCGCGCTGTGTGTTTACGCCCTTTTTTTAGCTCCCCAACTGGGTCTAGAGAGTATTTTAAATTCAGGGAATTTAAAATAGAAAGTAGCTCGTCCACAGAAGGACTGGTAGCTCCCCTTACGATAAGGGTTCAGATCGCGCGAACAGGTGTGAAATGTGTGTGTTTAGTTAGTTTGTTTGTTTTAATCAATTTTAAATCATGCTTTTTATTTGTTTTTGTTTCTAATGTCTCTGTAAAGCACTTTGAATCACCTTGTTGTTGAATTGTGCTATACAAATAAATTTGCCTTGCCTTGCCTTTTTGCGCTGATCATATGGCTGTTAGTTTTATCTCTCTCCAAACAATATTGACCGAACCAGCAGCAAAAGAAGATCCAAACCACGCTTCACATAAACATCGTCATGAATTCCCTCTGACTTTTGCTGACTTTTCAGGATAAAAATCACACTTCATGCACAGCTCTCTCTCTCTCTCTCTCTCTCTCTTTTCTGTATTATTCGCTTGCTTGTTACGCACCAGTCTACTGTTGTTTACAGGCTGTCGGCCGACGTTTTTTTTTTCCCTTTTACTTACTTCCGAAAAGTAAACCTAATTTCTGCCGTTCAATATTGAACAAATTTAAACTTTTTAAAATTAAGCAAAATGCAAAACGCTTAGCCGTGTCTCTAATAAAACCGCTGTAACTTCAGATGTGATGTTCATATGTTGATTAATGGTTTTCTTTCGTTTTTGATGTACTGCAGAATATTTTTATAAAATCCCAGAACAGGAAAATCACCTTCATGTTTTTCTGTGTTTTATCTTCAGCTACTTTGACATAAAGGCCTCTGCTGTGACGCTCACACCTTTGATAAAGTCTTGCGTGTGTCAGCTTCCTTTTAATAGATACAAAAATATGTAAATGTACTGATCTGAATTATAATATTTCTGACTGTCAAAATTTCCCAGAATCGAATCAAATCGAATTAAATCGAATCGTGGATCGAATCGATTCGGGACCTTGTGAATCGGAATTGAATCGATTCTAGAAATCAGTGACGATACCCAGCCCTAGATAAAAGCATAAAATCCCAAATGCAAACTGATTTATTTTCTAACCATGACGGAGGTTAGATGTGTAGCAATAATTAAAAGTATCAATGAGTTTTATGCATCTTTGTTTTGTTTTTTTTGCAGTGACAGAAAAACAAAAACACTCCCTCTCAGCTTGTTCGTGGCCAAAAATGGCCACCCCCTGTTTGCGTTTACAAAATACTATAAAATTAATATATATTAAAACATTTTTCTACTTTCATTGACTTGATTTTTTAAATTAGCACCAGTCCTAGTCATGAAAGCCAAAATATAATTCAAATTCAGATATTATACCCTTTGAATATCAGTCAGATTATTACTACGCTCACTGCTCGTCTGTGGGCTTTATTAAATGGAAAACTTCCACAACACTACAACTTTCATGTGTTGAGTTTAGAATGAAAGCAATTTTATCTAAATCGCATGATATAGTACTGCCAATAACAAGGGATCAAAAAAGGTGGTTATAATGGGTTTCAATTGGCCAAAATGGTCACGATAGAGTCAAGAGGAACAATTTGGTGTATAGTGAATATTATTGACATTATTAAGGAGCTGATGTTGAAAATTAAAAAATCTGAAAAAAAAATACACACCTTTGGGAAGTTTCATTCCATTAACAGAACAAAAATGGTTGAAAAAAGAAAAGTGAACTGGCCACAAATGGCCAGGATAGAGCCCAGAGGGTTAATCATCCAGGTAAGTAAATCCCAAAAGGTTGATTCTGTTCATCTGGACGTAGCGTTTTCAGTGGGAGAAACCTTTCTTCAGTCTCAGCTGACTGCAGGTTTCCCCAATCTTATAAACAGGACCTGTACAGTGAAGAGAGACGTTATATCTCTCTTCACTTACATCCCAGTCACGGAAGCGTTGGAGGTAGTCCTATTCCTCTGCGGGGCAACCTGCATATGGCCAATAAAGCATTCATTCTATTCAATGAACGCTGAGGTAAAAACAGTAACTACTAAACTGAGGACAGGCTATGAAATGGTGACCAAATTATAAAAGCTATGACGAGACTATGGTGTAGAAAAACGGACGACCTGACAATGAAGCACAGAAAACAGAGGACTTAAATACACAGGAGGTAATCAGGGGAAGTGAGAACACATGGGGAAACAACTGACTGAAATTAAACATAATGATGTCACAGGGAAGTGAAGCTAAACACAATGACAAAAACACACCATACCCTTTCAGAATAAAACAGGAAACAGAGTTAAATACAATAATCAACAAAATAAAACAAAAATACACAAAACACTGGGTCTCAGACCCAGTACCGTGACAGTTATCCTACCCAGGAACACCACCAAGTCATTGGTTCAGGTATGCGGATGACACCAGGGTGAAAATCAAATCTCAGGACATACCAAAATTTACGGATCACATTTGGTGGACCAACACATCAAATTCAGTAGGGAGGATATGAAAGTGGCAGGTTAGCCTTCTTAGACTGTGAGATTTCCATCATTAATAGGGGACATCTAAAAGCTGACGTGTACCGTAAACCTACGCATACGGATCAGTATCTCATCATCCACTGGAGCATAAACTGGGCGTCATCAGGACGCTACAACATAGAGCGAACACCATCCCCACTGACACAGCAGCCAGGGAGGCAACCCAGTACCATGTTGTCATGGTACTGGGTCTACGACACAGTGTTTTGTGTGTTCTAGTTTTATTCTTTGATTATTGTTATTTTCTCAGTTTTTCTTGGTTTATTTTGAAAGAGTCTTGAGTAGGGATGGGTACCGGTATCCGGTGCCTTGATGGCACCGGTTCTGACATAAATGGTAGTAACCAGACGGAAAAGCAGCGCACATTTCGGTGCTTTATTTCGGTGCTTTTTTTTCCTGAGCTGTGATACACTTTAGATTCTAGCCAATCATTTTACGTTTCCGAGGATAGTAGGCGGGTCCAGGTACGTACGTTCTTTTAGAGCAGAGCTACAGATTAAAAATGCCCAAGGCGAAGCGGTCAAAAGTCTGGCTGTACTTCACAGCAAAAGATGCAAACTCAGCAGCAACAAGTGCTTTAAGCTGATACTGTGATACTGTCAAAGGAGGTAACACCAAGAATCTGATGAAACACCTGGCAACGCATAGCGTTTTTTTTAAAAGCCGAAAAATGCGCCGTATTTGATAGCTTGCTGCGAGACCTCACACCGTGCACATCTACTGCGGGTGGGTTGCAACATCCCCCAAAAACCTGAAGAACAGAGTCCTGGCCCCTAGCCCTGCCAGTGTAGCAAAAATGATGAGGATGATGATGCAGCAGCAGCCGTTCTTCTCTGCGTGAGTAGCTTAATGTTGTTCGTGTGTAATTTACGTTGAGTAGGCTAACCACGTTATCACATTAATGCATGTAAGGTGAACTAGCAAACACCATCATAGCTACATGCTGCTGTCTTCTTGTTTGATGGCAGATACTCCCTTCACCCTGGCCAAAAAAGCTAAAATGACCAAAGAAAAAGAGGAAAACAGTTAAACATGAGAGGTTCTTGGACAAAGTTTGTGTTTTTTCCATTGTTTAAGCACTGCTTCCAGCCAAGAGTGATACCATATATGCCCCATAGCTGCAGAAAAGGCTAACATTGTTACCTTTTTACAAAAAAACAGCTGAACATGAGAGGTTTTGGACCAATTTTGTGTTCTTCATTCTTTAAGCACCGGTTTGAGCACCGTTTAAGCACCGGCACCGTTTCAAAAGTACCGGTTTGGCACCGGTATCGGATAAAACCTAAACGATACCCATCCCTAGTCTTGAGTGTCTTTTTCAATGTGTTTAGTTTCTCTTTCCCTGTGGTGTCATTATGTTCATTTGTGTCATTGTTTTGTGGACAATGTTTTCACCACCCAGAGAGGAGATTACAAAGGCCTCTCCCTCCCCCACCTTGGTGCCTCTGATCACATCACTGTTGTGCTAATGCCAGCATACAGGCCCCTGGTCAAAGTCACCAAACCAGTTCGTAAGCAGGTACGTGTGTGGCCAGAAGGGTCCTCAGAGGCACTGCAAGACTGCTTTTCCACTACAGACTGGGAGATCTTTAAACAGTCTGCGACACACAACAACACCACAGACTTTCAGGAATATACAGAAACTGTCACTGCCTACATCCCAAAATGCATCGATGATGTCACCTAGACCAGGACTATTACCAATCAGAAACCATGGCTCACAGGTGAGTTCTAAAGGCTCCTAAAGTTGAGAAATGCAGCCTTCAGAGCTGGGGATTAGGTGAGCCTAAGAACAGCAAGGGCAAACCTGTCACGTGCCATCAGAGGCAATACAAACCATCACAGACTACAAGCCCACTCTGCAAACCGTGGCGACATAATCCCCAGACAGTGTGTGGAGATCCCTTGCCAAAATCAATACATGCAAAGCTCCAGGTCCTGATAATATCCTTGGACGAGCTATGCTGTGGAACTCACAAATGCCTTCACAGACATCTTTGACACATCATTAGGGTCAGGCTGTCGTTCCCACATGCACTGAAGCCTCCACCATCATTAGTGTACCAAAGAAGTCATCTATCTCCTGCTTTAAGGACTACCGTCCGGTTGCACTCACCTCCATCATTATGAATTGCTTTGAACAGTTAGTCATGCATCAAATCAAATTATCTCTTTCCCCCAACCTGGATACCAGTCAAAACGCTCAACCGATGATACAATTTCAACTGCCCTTCACTCAGCCCTCACACATCTGGACACTAGAGACTCATATGTTAGAATGCTGTTCATAGACTTCAGTTCAGCATTCAACACCATCATTACCTAGTAACTCATTCACAAACTGGATCTGCTGGGGATCAGCACCCCACTGTGTAACTGGATGCTGGATTTCCTGACAGGAAGACAGCAGACAGTACGGGTCGGCAGCAACACCTCCAGCCCAAGAACACTGAATACGGGGACTCCCCAAGGATGTGTGTTGAGCCCCCTTCTCTTTACTCTGCTTACCCACGACTGCACACCATCACACAGCTCCAACCTTTTCATCAAGTTTGCAGACGAAACAACTGTGGTAGGTCACGTCAGCAACAATGATGAGGCCTACTACAGGAATGAAGCTAAACATCTGGCCAAGTGGTGCAGCAACAACAACCTGCTGGTTGACTTCTGATGACCTCTAGAAATTTTTATTATTATCTTTAAAATGATAGTGGCACAAACAAAATGTTTTGCAGCACAAACCAGCACAAATGTAGCACAAACGTTTGATACCACTTTTGTTGGATTTGGAAAAAAAGCGGCCTCATACGGCGTGCGGCGCGCGGTGAGAGATGCCAAACGCCGGTACCGGGAACGTGTGGAGTCCCGCTTCCACCAGGGCGACACACGGAGTATGTGGCACGGACTACGCACCATTACGGACTACAAAGCCAGGGACACTGCGCCGATCAACGCCGACTCTGCATTCACCAACGAGCTGAATCGGTTCTACGCCCGTTTCAAGGTTAGCCAGGCGGCTAATGCTATCTACCGCCTGACTACCGAGGACAGTGACGTCATCAGCGAGAGACCGGTGACCAGCATCGCGGAGCATGACGTCCGAGCGGCACTGAGGAGAGTGAACACAAGGAAAGCGGCGGGGCCAGACGGCATCACCGGCCGTCTGCTGCGCTGCTGTGCTGACCAGCTAGCGGGTGTGTTCACTTACATCTTCAACGAGTCCCTGGCGAAGTCTGTGGTCCCCACATGCTTCAAAAGATCCACCATCATCCCTGCACTGACCTCGGTAGTAATGAAGGTGTTTAAGATAAGATAGAACTTTATTAATCCCTCGGGTGGGTTCCTCTGGGAAATTCGACTTCCAAAAAGCACAGCAACGACCGAAGTTACAGTTACAGAATTGTTATATATATATATATATATATATATATACACACACACACACACACACACACACACACACACACACACACACACACACACACACACACACACACACATATAAATACAGAGACAAATATAAATAAAATATACAAAGGGGATAAATAGAATAAATAGGAATAAAAAATAAAAATACAAGTGAATTGCACATTTCAAGTATTGAGTCTATTGCACTGTTGACTATTTACAAAAAGTATTGCACAAAAGGTATTGCACAGTGAGGTGCAGAGGCACTACAGCTTAGTTGTTCCCCCCTCCTTTGTCCTCCTGTTTCCCCTCCCTCTCCCCTCCAGAGAGGAGTTAAACAGTTTGATGGCGTGTGGGACAAAGGAGTTTTTAAGTCTGTTAGTTCTTGTCTTGGGGAGAAGCAACCTGTCACTGAACAGACTCTTCTGATTGTTTATGGCCGTGTGCAGAGGATGCCCAGCATTGTCCATAATGTCCATCAGTTTCTTTAATGTCCTTTTCTCTGCCACTGTCACCAGAGTGTCCAGCTTCATGCCGACCACAGAGCTAGCCTTCCTGATCAGTTTCTCCAGCCTGGATGAGTCCCTCTTTGCTGTGCTGCTCCCCCAGCACACCACAGCATAGAAAAGTACTCCAGCAACCACCGACTGGTAAAACATCCTCAGGAGCTTCCTGCAGATGTTAAAAGACCTCAGCCTCCTGAGGAAGTACAGTCGGCTTTGGGCTTTTTTTATACAGGTGCTCTGTGTTGCATGACCAGTCCAGTTTATTGTCCACCCACAGCCCGAGGTACTTGTACTTGTTGACCACCTCCTCCCCCTCTATCTGAACCGGTAGTGGACCTTCTCTGGACCTCCCGAAGTCCACAACCAGTTCCTTAGTCTTTGAGGTGTTGAGTTGCAGGTGGTTTGTGTGACTCCATGCGACAAAGTTCCTCACCAGACTTCTGTACTCCTCTTCCTGATCATCCCAGATACACCCCATGATGGCCGTGTCATCTGCAAACTTCTGAATGTGGCATAATTCAGAGTTGTAGCAGAAGTCAGAGGTGTACAGGGTGAAGAGAAGGGGGGACAGCACAGTTCCCTGTGGTGCTCCTGTGCTGCTGACCACTGTGTCAGACGTGATGTCCTTCAGCCTGACGTACTGTGGTCTGTCGGTGAGGTAGTCGGAGATCCAAGCCACCAGGCAGGGGTCCACCTCCATCCTGTTCAGTTTTTCCTGAAGCATACAGGGCCGGATGGTATTAAAGGCACTGGAAAAGTCAAGAAACAGTATCCTGACCGTGCCTTTTCCCTCATCCAGGTGTGAGTGGGCTCTGTGTAGGAGGTACAGGATGGCATCCTCCACTCCGACACCCGCCTTGTATGCAAACTGTAGTGGGTCCTGGGCATGTTGTACCTGTGGTCGGAGGAAGTTGAGGAAGAGCCGCTCTAGAGTCTTCATAAGATGTGACGTCAGTGCCACCGGTCGGAAGTCATTCAGCTCATTGGGCCGGTTCCTTTTAGGGACCGGGACGATGCTGGATGTCTTCCATAGGGCGGGCACTCTCCCCAGTCGCAGACTGAGGTTGAAGACTCGTTGTAGCGGCTCCCCAAGTTCAGCAGCACACGCCTTAAGCATCCTAGGACACACCTTGTCTGGGCCTGCTGCCTTTCTGGGGCGAAGCTTCCTCAGTTGTCTCCTGACCTGATCCACTGTGACACTGGGAGATGTTTGGGAGGAGGGGAGGGGGGGAGATGTCTTGCTGCTGATTGGAGGAGGGGGGTGTCATGGTGTCAGGAAGGGGGGGAAGCGAGGGAGGCAGGAGAGTGGGGAGAGGACTCTGTAGTGAAGGTGAGGGTGAGGGTGGGGGGGTTGTGGGCTGGTCAAACCTGTTGAAGAAGTTGTTGAGTTCGTTTGCCTTCTCCACAGTCCCCCCCACTGTGCTTTTCTTGGTGTTGTGGCCTGTGATGGTTTTCACACCATTCCAGACCTCCCTCATATTGTTCCTCTCCAACTTCTGCTCCACCTTCCTCCTGTAGGTGTCCTTTGCTTCCCTCAGGCAGCGTTTCACCTCCCGCTGTGCTGCTTTCATCTCCTCCTTCACTTTGCTCCTGAAAGCCTTCTTCTTCATGTTGAGGACAGCTTTGACTTCCTGTGTTACCCACGGTTTGTTATTAGGATAACACCGTACCGTCTTAGCAGGGGCGACTGTGTCCACACAAAAGTTGAGGTAGTCTGTAAGACAGTGTGTCGCCCCCTCTATGTCCTCACCATGTGGGCTCAGGAGCACATCCCAGTCTGTGGTGTCATAGCAGTCTCTCAGAGCATCCTCCTTTTCTGGGGTCCATCTCCGGATGGAGCGCGTTGTGACAGGCTGCCTTTGGACGAGGGGTGTGTATTGTGGCTGTAGGTAAACCAGGTTGTGGTCTGACTTCCCTAGTGGGGGGAGGGGGGTGGCTCTGTATGCATCTCTCACATTAGCATACAGTAGGTCAATTGTCCTGTTGCTCCTTGTGGGACAATTCACAAACTGGTGAAAAGCAGCCAGAGTAGAGTCCAGTGTGGCATGGTTAAAGTCTCCAGATATAATAATGAAAGCCTCGGGGTTTTGTGTCTGAAGTCTTGCTGTGACTGTGTGTATTTTCTCACAGGCAGCTGTTGCGTCGGCCCTCGGAGGGATGTAAACACACACACAGATCACATGACTGAACTCCCGAGGTAGATAATATGGCCGCAAGCTAACAGCTAGCAGCTCCAGGTCCGGACGGCATACCGAAACTTTAACGGAGACGTGTCCAGGGTTACAGTATCTGTTGTTAACGTAGACAATGAGTCCCCCACCTCTGCTTTTTCCGCTGGCCTGCGTGTCCCTATCGGCTCTCACGGATGTGAAACCGCATAGGTCTACGTTAGCCTGCGGCGTTAGCTCGGTTAGCCACGTCTCCGTGAAGATAAACAAGCTGCACTCACGGTATAGTCTGTGGTTGTTCAGAGCACACAGTTCGTCAATCTTATTCTGTAACGAGTTCACGTTGCCCATGATCACTGTCGGGATTGATGGTTTGAATCGCCTCCGGTGATCCGCTCTCCTCGCTCCAGCTTTGCAGCCTCTGTAGCTCCTCTTTAGTTCGGCCGGGATGTTGTGTCGCATGCCGGTCTGTCCCTTTGTTCTTAGTGCCAGCAGTTCCGCTCTCGAATAGATGAAGGAGCTGGTTCCAGAAGTTTTGAAAGTGCATTATCCATCTTGTATCGCTATATCTAAGAGGTATAAGTAGAGGAAGGTGAAAAAAAGTTTGAAAAGCCTAGTCTAAAAAAGTTAAAGTTAACAAAAAAGGTGCGGTGTTGCAGAGCTACTTGGAAAGGCTGCCGTCACTCCAGCGCCATCTTGGACCAAGATTTGAGAGGCTGCTGAAGAACATCATCTCCTCCTCCATCCCAGACACCACAGATCCGCTGCAGTTCGCCTACAGATCCAACAGATCCACAGAGGATGCCATCGCCCACGTCCTACACACCACTCTCAGCCACGTGGACAAGAAACAGGGTAACTATGTGTGAATGCTGTTTGTTGATTACAGCTCAGCGTTTAACACAATAGTGCCCTGCAGACTGTTCACAAAGCTGAGGGATCTGGGACTTAACAGCCGTCTGTGTGCATGGGTGTTGGACTTCCTCACTGGCAGAACTCAGGTGGTGAGGGTGGGCAGGTGCTTCTCCAACAGCATCACCATCAACACAGGAGCACCTCAGGGATGTGTCCTCTCGCCACTGCTCTACTCCCTCTACACTTCAGACTGTGTGGCCACCCATGGCTCCAACACCATTGTGAAGTTTGCTGACGACACAGTGGTGTTGGGTGCCATCTCCAACAACGATGAGGCGGCCTACATGGATGAAGTGAAGAATCTGGCATCGTGGTGCCAGGACAACCACCTCCAGCTGAACGTCAGCAAGACCAAGGAGCTGGTGGTGGACTTCAGAAGGGGTCAGCACAGAGACTACAAGCCCATTATCATCAATGGAGCTCCAGTGGAGAGGGTGCAGTCCTTCAAGTATCTTAGTGTCCACATCTCCTCAGACCTGACATGGGCTGCCCACATTCAGGTCCAGACCAAAAAGGCTAGGCAGCACCTGTATCACCTACGACAACTGAGGAAGTTCAGGGTCTCTCCAAAGATCCTCAGGATTTTCTATACAGGCGCTGTGGAGAGCATCCTCACACAGAACATGACATCGTGGTTTGGGAACAGCTGTGTGAAGGACCAAAAAGCTCTCCAGAGAGTGATCCGTACAGCAGAACGCTGCTGCAGGATTGCTCTCCCCCCGCTTCAGGACACCTACACCAGGAGATGCCGGACTAGAGCAGCGCAGATACTGAAGGACCCGTCCCATCCTGGCAACAAACTGTTCCAACTTCTGCAATCTGGTAGAAGGTTCCGCATCTTCCGGGCAAGGACAGAGAGACTCAAGAGGAGCTTCTATCCCCAAGCCATCCATGCCCTAAACACACACACCCGCCCTCTCACATCATCTATAATTGACTGAGACAGGACTCTTCCAGACACTAAACCAAGGCACAATGTACATTTCAATTCCTTTAATTTTAAATATGTTTATATTGTCTATCCTGTAAAATAGTCAGATGTCTATTCATATTAATGTACAGAATTCACCTGCTTGCTGCTACTACTGCACATTCACCCAGTGTATATACTATATATATATATATATATATAATGTTCTTCCTCTACCCCCCCACCCCCCCCAATTTTTGCACATGTCGAGGAGCGTGTCAGGCTACATTTCACTGTGTGTTATACTTGTATAACTATGCATGTGACAAATAAAGAACCTTGAACCTTGAACCTTGAAAAAAAAGGGGGGGGGGGGGCAGATGAGCAAAGCAGCTTACTAGAATGATCAGGACACACAAAAGCCACAATCTTGTGATGAGCAGCTCTATATGAGTTATTGTTGGTGTTAAATGCAGCTCAGATTAAACTGGGCTGAACAGGGGTACAGATGGACTAAGTCCTAGAGCTGCCCCAATCTGATATTATGATTATCACCTAAAAAGCTACATATTGATTACTGTTACGTACGTGTTTAATATCCTATGTGTCAACAACAGATCACCAGTAACTAGTGGAGACAGGTAATACAGACAGGTGAAGATGTGATATGCTGAGCACTCAGAGCACTTTCTACAACTTGACTCATTCACCTATTCATAAAAGCACTTTTTTCTGCGCTTTTTGTTTTCTACCTAACTGACACCTGCAAAGCAGGCCCTTGCTTCAGTGGGCAGACTGAGGGCTGCTATGACTTTACTCTCATGAAAGTGCTGAATGGTATATTACCCATCCCTGTATTTTCCTGGTCAGTCTTTTGGTTGCAGCGAAACTAACAAGAAACAAATATTCTTTGTCAACAATTTTTACCTACAAAAAGGTAAAAATTCTGACATTTGCCTCTTGGTAGATGCTAACAGATCAGATCAGTTTCCCATGTTTTAATTGTATTGTCTCACAGATAATACGTGATTTTAACACTTGGGTAATTATTTTTGTATCTTCACCTACAGTACATTTCTAGAACTTCATGAAAAAAACCTCTGTAATGGGCACTGGATCTGAATGTACTTTAGAATGTAGAGTAGAACTAGAATTTTAGATCAGTCATTTTAGGTATTTTGCTACCAAAGAGCCTGCTGACGTTAAAAAACATCACTACCTGCATTATATAACCTTATTACTTGTCACCAAACGTCAGGGAATTTGTTTTTAGTTGATTATTTCTTTGCTGGAACAATAATTCTTAGCAGTAAGTATTATACCCTTTGGAGCATGGCACTCCCTTCACCCCACCAGTAAGGAATATACTTTTTTCTCACATGTCCATCACTCCTACTCTCGTCTGGATTATCTTTTGGTCAGCAGCTCACTGCTGAACGACATTTCAGACACAGAGATTCACCCTATAGCTGTCAGCGATCATGCTCCTGTATCGCGAACACTAATGCACAAGAATAATACTACGCCAAGTAAGAACTGGAGATTTAATACATCACTGCTTAAAGATGAAGACTTTATTAAATATTTAAAAAAAGAGTGGACTCTATATTTAGACTATAATGATGTTCCCGGAACATCAGCTTCTGTTCTATGGGAAGCAGGGAAAGCTGTGATGAGAGGTAAAATAATTTCTTTCTCATCACATAAAAAGAAAAAAGAAAACAAAAATATTCAGGAATTAGAAAAAACCATCAAATCCCTAGAAGAAGCCTACGCGTCCCACCAAGATCAGGAAACATTGAACAAAATACAGAAAACAAAACTAGAATTAAATGAGATAATTGATAAAAAACACAAAATTCTTAGTACAAAGACTACGCCTACAAAATTACGAACATGGTAATAAATCCGGTCAATTTCTAGCAAACCAGCTAAAAA
Organism: Astatotilapia calliptera; assembly: GCF_964374335.1. NCBI lineage: Eukaryota > Metazoa > Chordata > Actinopteri > Cichliformes > Cichlidae > Astatotilapia > Astatotilapia calliptera. The sequence goes on along the minus strand of NC_137425.1, from coordinate 34,412,110 downwards.
TAAATAAAGAAAAAACAACTATATGTGCTGTTCAAGATTCATCTGGGAACACAATATATGAACCGATACAAATAAACAACATTTTCAGGGATTTCTATAAAACGTTGTATTCACCACAAATAAACCCATCTAAAAAAGAAATTGATCAGTTTTTGGACAACATAACTCTTCCAAAATTATTAGACACTCAAGCAATGGCACTGGATTCACCACTGACACCAGGTGAACTCCAGGAAGCCCTGATAAGTATGCCCAATAATAAGGCTCCAGGTCCAGATGGCTTTCCTGCAGAATTCTACAAAGAATTCTGGTCGATTCTAGCACCAGTTTTCTACAGAACGTTGTTGGAAATTAAAGAAAAGGGCAGACTTCCATCAAATATGAATTCTGCAAACATTAATCTCCTGCTAAAACCAGGCAAAGACCCTGTATATCCCTCAAGCTATCGTCCAATATCCCTTATAAATGTAGACCTTAAAATAATCTGCAAAGCTCTCTCAAAGAGACTGGAGAAAATAACCCTCCTCTTAATTCATCCTGACCAAACTGGTTTCATAAAAGGTAGGCACTCATCAACAAATACACGTAGATTACTTAATTTGATAGACTACTCATACAGTAAAAACCTAGAAACTACAATATTCTCTTTAGATGCAGAAAAAGCATTTGACAGAGTTAACTGGAAATTTCTATTTGCAACTTTACACAAATTTGGTTTTGGATCCTCTTTCATAAACTGGTTAAAAATATTATATAATTCCCCAACAGCTTGTGTTAGAACAAATGACCAGACATCCTCCAGCTTCTGCCTCCTGAGGGGACCATGTGGATTCATGGATTTTTTTTTCACATTCTGTCTCTCACAGTTGAAGTGTACCTCTGGTGCAAATTACTGACCTCTGTCATCATTTTAAGTGGGGGAACTTGCACAATCGGTGGCTGACTAAATACTTTTTTGCCCCACTGTATTAAGATGAATGTGGTGAATGGATGTTTCATTTTTCTCATTTTAGCACCTTTTCTTACCTTAGTTTTTAAATTTTTAAACTTTTCTTCCCCTCACTTATGTGCCATGGCTGTCCCAATGATCCTTTTCTGCAGGATAAAATCTGAAAGTGTCTAACTACAAAGGACATCTATGCATGTATAATATCTACTTAATTGGCTTAGCACACTGTATACACACACACTGTGTATTGGACCAGTGATTATTTATTGTGGTCTGTTAATGAGGAATTCAGTGATAAATGTATTCATTGTGATAATGAAACAAAAGCTGTCGTCAATATTGGCCACTGAATGGACTGCTTTAAAAGGAGCAGGTTTTTTGTTTGTTTGTTTTTGTTTTGCACAATTCAGCTTTTAAATTAGCACCAACATTGATACATGATATGTTTATATGGTCTAAAAGTGACTGATTCTTAAATAAAGTCTACATTTCTGGGAGTTTTTGAACTGGCTGCAAGCATTTGTGCCATTTTACAGAAGCTCTGATGGTAAGTACAGGTAAGAAGTGACTAAAATCCTTTAGGGTTCTCATTTATTACACTTTATTACACAAGAAAACATTGGACGCAGAGGTTACATTTTACTTTTTACTACAGAATTTGTAGTAGCACAAACCTCGAATACAGGAGGAACAATGTGGTTTTCGTCCTGGTCGTGGAACACTGGACCAGCTCTCAAGGATACTTGAGGGTGCATAGCAGTTTGCCCAACCAGTCTACATGCGCTTTGTGGACTTGGAGAAGGCATTCGACTGTGTCCCTCGGGAGGTCCAGTGGGGGGTGCTCCAGGACTATGAGGTGCCTGGCCCATTGCTTCGGGCCATTCAGTCATTATATGACCGTTGCAAGAGCTTGGTTCGCATAGCCGGCAATAAGTCAGACTTGTTCCTGGTGGGCGATGGGCTCCGCCAAGGCTGCCCTTTGTCACCAATTCTGTTCATAATTTTTATGGACAGAATTTCTAGGTGTAGCCAAGTGGCTGAAAGCTATCACTTCAGTGGTCTCAGGATCTCATCTCTGCTTTTTGCAGATGATGTGGTTCTGTTGGCTTCATCAGGTGATGGCCTCCAGCTTGCCTTGGAACAGTTCGCAGCTGAGTGTGAAGCGGTGGGAACCAGAATCAGCACCTCCAAATCTGAGGCCATGGTCCTCAGCCGGAAAAGGGTAGAGTGCCCACTTCAGGTCGGGGATGAGTTCCTGCCCCAAGTGGAGGAGTTCAAGTATCTCGGGGTCTTGTTCACAAGTGATGGGAGAAGGGAGCAGAAGATCGACGGACGGATTGGTGCAGTGGCTGCAGTGATGCGGATACCGTACCGGTCTGTTGTGGTGAAGAGAGAGCTGAGTGTAAAAGTGAAGCTCTCAATTTACTGGTCAAATACAAGCGGCGGAAATCGGCTTCCTCCGAAGGGTGGCTGGCCTCTCCCTTAGAGATAGGGTGAGAAGTTCGGCCATTTGGGAGGGGCTCAGAGTAGAGCAGCTGCTGCTCCACATCGAAAGGAGCCAGTTGAGGTGGTTCGGGCATCTGACAAGGATGCCTCCTGGGCGCCTCCTGGGTGAGGTTTTCCGGGCATTTTCCGGGCATGTCCGGATGTTGGGGCAGGGATAGCTCAGTAGGTAAAGTGGTCGGCCCATGATCGGAAGGTCGGCGGTTCGAATCCACTTAATGGCTACCCTGAGGTACCCCTGAGCAAGGTACCGTCCCTACACACTGCTCCCCGGGCGCCTGCTTAGTGGGCTGCCCACTGCTTCACTGAGTGAATGGGTCAAATGCAGAGAAAAACAAGTAATTTCCCCATGGGGATCAATAAAGTATCCATTATTATTATTATTATTATTATGTCCGGAAAACCTCACCCGGGAGGGAGCAGGCCCTGGGGCAGACCCAGGACACGCTGGAGAGATTATATCTCTCGGCTGGCCTGGGAACGCATTGGTGTTCCCCCGGATAAGCTGGAGGAGGTGGATGGGGAGAGGAAGGTCTGGGCTTCTCTGCTTGGGCTGCTGCCCCCACGACCCGGCCCCAGATAAGCGGAAGAAAATGGATGGATGGATGGACTACAGAGTTTAACTTATCTGAAACCATTAAGACAGGAAACATGAGCTCAAATGTAAAATCCTACATGTTAATTTATAACCTGGAGCAAATGGCAGCTTTAATTTGAGATAAGAAGGCTTCTGTGTTTGACTATGTTATAACAGTATCACAAAGTTGCAAAAAAAAGCTGCAAAACTGCAGATTTGTCAGCTGCACATTCACGATCCATGAACCTCCTGCTAAACCACATCCCAAAGATGCTCTAATAGACTGAAATCTGGTGAATGTGGAAGTCATTTATGTTCAAGAAAGCAGTTTGAGATCATTTGAGCTTTGTCATGTGTTGCATTGTCCAACTGGAAGCAACATAAGATAGGTACACTGTGATCTTGAGGGGCTCGACATGGTCAGCAATAATACTTGGGAAGGCTGTGATGTTTAAACAATGCTCAGCTGGTATTAATGATCCCAAAGTGTGCCAAGAAAATATCCCACACATTATTACACCACTATCAGCCTGAGCTGATCAGGATGGTTCTGTACTTTATGTTGTTTGCACCAAAATCTGACCCAATACCACAAATGGAGACTCATCAGACAAGGCGATACTTTTCCAGTCTTGTATTGTCCAATTTTGGTGAGCCTGCACAAATTATAGCCTCAGGTTTCTGTTCTTAGCTGACACAAGTGGCACCCGGATAGGTCTGTGTTTGGTGTCTGAAAACAGCTGCATTTTTCCTGAGTACAAAAACAAAACAAGAAGCAACAATTGTGTCCCTTTGAGCAATATGGCTCATTTGAAAGAACCAAATTTAGTATTGCGGTCTAGACAACCCAAAATGGGATGTCCCCATATGTGGATGCCAGGTCCTAGGAGGTTAAAATTTATGACGACTCAAAATTGAAACCTGACAAATTAAAACCCTGAATCATCATCACTAGTGTGAACTAAAGGGTGTCATCTTTTTTCTTTTCAATCCATTAACTGCCACATTTTGTAGACTGAGCAAGAAAAGAAGTAAGCTCTTCATGGTGACCCCAGAAAATTTCTTGTATGACTTTCTAGCATACAGCTGACACTGTTGGACATCTTACGGAGTCCCGCCACAAGGAGGCACTACAGGCTTTCAAACCAACTGTTTCTGTTTCCAAAGCGGCGCAAACCATCACCACCGACCATCGTATTCTAGCCTATGGATGTATGTTTGTGTTGATACATAACTTAAAGCCACCGCTGTGAAGGCATCACATTACAGGGGTTGAAAAAAAAAAACCCTTTGCACTGACTATAGAAGTACTACAACCCGGCCTTTAAAAAAACAAACATTTTTTGCAGTCCTATATTTGAGAAATGTTGGTCTTTATCTGCTAGAATAAGGATTCGGGCAAACACTTTTGATTGTTTGTTTTTAATCAAATATGTTTTATTATTGATATTGAAATGGGTGTTAATCAGGTTGGTACAATTATTGTTGGGTTATTTCTTAGTTACACCGTAGCAATGTTACAATAATTAAAAGCTACACTTCAACCGTGGTGTGTCAAACAGCCCACTATGACCTTAAGTGGGTCGCACCAGTCAGTCAGTCAAAGTCAAATTTATTTATATAGCACGTTACAACAAACAACAAATGTTGATCAAGGTGCTGTACAATTAAGATAATCAAAAGCAATAAAACATGATAAACAGACATGATAAAAGTTAAGGAAACAATCATAAAATAAGAAGATTTGAGCAAGAAGTAAGATAAATAAAAGTAAAACAAACTCATTCTGATTTAAAAACCATGGCGTAAAAGTGTGTTTTCAGACGGGTTTTAAAAGTGTCCCGTGTTGGGGAGGTCCTGATGTGAAGGGCCAGTTCGGTTCACAATTTAGGAGCAGTTACAGCAAAGGCCCGAACTCCTCTGTGCTTTAATCTGGATCTCGGGACAACCAGGAGCAGACCTCAGTGATCCGCAGACCTCAGTGATCTTCAGCCTCAGTAAAGATTTTTATACTGACTGAAGATCACTGGGATCTTCAGTCAGTATAAATAAGTTACATGTTTAACTGTTTTTCCACAGGACAAAGAAAAAGCTGCTGCAACAAAGAAAGACATCTGTCAGCACAACTCTTTGGTCTTAAATTGTAAGAAATAAACGTGTAAAATTACAGAAAAAATTCTGGTAGCTCAGACTGTCCAGTTTATAACTGCTCCTGAAGGTAATTCTTTTTGATGTTTGGAGTAGAATAAAGGGCCATGCTCCAACTTATGTTTAACCAGTATTTTAATCTTCTTTTCACCAGCAAACACCGTGAAAATATACGGTGAAATAAGAAATGAAAACACGGATATTATGTCAGCAAAATAAAATTACAACATAAAATGTACACAAAGTAAAATATACAAACGTACTGTGTGCGCCTTTTTTTTTTTTTTTTTTTTTTTTTTTGGCCTGTCCCGTTTGGCTCTTTTGCCATCAGAATTGTTGTCTAAAGGCAAAGAAAGATGCCCAATGGATTTACTTTACCAAATTGACCATCCCAGCCTTGCCGTAATGGTCCATTTGATTCACCTTTTATTGTTTATTTTATTTTCACTTACTGAATACGGGACAGACTTGACTGGGGGAAAGAAGGGGAGAAAGAAAGAGGGAAAGAGAAACAGCTGAGAAGAGGGACGGGGGAGAAGGGCAAAAGACAAAAACCAACAGAACGGGCAGAGAAAAAAAAATGCATATATCAATCACCTGGATCACCTGCTGAGAAAGAAAAAAGAAAACAAGCAGAAGAGAACAAGAGTAACAGAATAAACAACATCACAATGATATATGGGAATATGACAGTAAATACTAAATATTAAACATTATTGTGCAGCACATAAGATCAACACAACACAGTGTGCTTTGAGGTAGGAGCTAAAAAGGGTGTAGTTTGTGGGTGTGATCACCCGTGTGTACACCTGTGAGCATGGACGCGCTTGTTTTTTGTTTTTTAAAAGGTTCCTTCATGTAATAATCTGCTAGAGGGTGTGGGGGGGCCACAGCCCCGTCCTCCAGGGCATGAAGCAGGTGTGGAGGAGATCAAAACTCCAGACATCCAGAGGCCCCCAGAACACAAGAGACCAAGGAAGACCAACAGAGGGGCAGCCGCGCCACTGTCCCAGAAAGAGCTGAGGAGAGTCCCAGATGAGGGCTCACTCAGCAGCCGCGGAGCAGAAGCCAGGGGGAGTTGCAGTGACGCGCCCGTGAGCTCCGCCGGCAGCCAGCCGCGCCTGAGTGACCGAGCCCCAGGCCGAGAGGCCGGGGGCACCCCACCTCCGAAGTGGCCCGAGCGAGCCCCAGGCTCCAGGCCCCGATAAGCGGCCGCCAAGGAGTGAGCCGGTGTGTACCTGGACGCCCATCCCCGGACACAAAGAACCACCAACGCACCGATGTCTGAGGGGGTCCGCCACTGGCAGGGGAAGTGGTGGTAGGGGGAGATAGGCCTCCAAACCTTGGAGGGCCTGAGATGTCCCCAGAGAGGTGGCGCCTGACACCCAACCTGACATATAGACACAGACATACAGGCACACACAGATACAAACATCCATTCCCACCCTCATGCTCTCATATGCACTTACTCCACACTCAACCAACGTGGAGACAGACATAAAGAGACGCTGTACACACGATCACACTCCCCAAGCGTACTCTACAAACCGGGTCCAGGTACCCTTGCCCCTGGAGGGGGGAACTGCACCCAGACCCAGGTGGTGTTACCCTTTTCCCTGCGGTGGGGGGAGGCAGACCGCCCCGACTCCGCAGCAGCAGGGAGGCCCCACACTCCAGACCGCAGTCGGACGGCCAACTCCTCCTCTTAGCCCCCCCGCTCCAGCAGGTCGCAGAGAATGGGGGTGAGAGAAGACTCCAAACCTCCCTCCACCCGCTCATTGTAGTGTTGATGCATGTGTGTTCTAAGGTGCATTTAAAACCCAGGAGGGCATGGAGCTACCTGCCAGAGAGCAGCAGGTAAGCGCATGGTCCCTCCTGCTAGCCCTCAATGTCTACGTGTGTGCGCCTTTCTACCAAACATCCATGGGCACTTTCAGTCCACAATATCGGTACACGGCCAGCTTGCTCTTTCTGGCTCAAGTCCTCTGTCTCTGGCGGAATATCCGCTTAATTGAACATCCGCCAAAAGCATGCACACCACAAGCACTCTCAACTCTCAAGTCCACCAGTAGGTGGCAACAACACAACATGCAACCAGATAAAACACCCAACTTTGAACATTGCAGTCACATAATAATTACATTTCAAATCGACAGCTACACAGTTAATTTCTTTCTTGTTCTTTTTAAACACTAGTCGAAAAAACAAACAAAAAACACCCCCTTCATATATTTTATTTACTTCATCTATTTTTAGTTTTTTTTGTTTGTTTGTTTTTTATTGTTTTTTGTCAGCTTTTCAGCTCCACTTTTTCGCCACTTCTTCCACACTAAAACTTTTTGACAAGCTGCATGAGGACAGTGAAGGCATAGAAGGGGCCGGTCGCATTAAGATATTTGATTGGCCAATCCAGTGTCAGTAATGAAGATAAATGGGCTGTTGTATGCATGTACAGCTATGCTGTCGAGCAGAAGGCAAGAAGCAGAAGAAGAGACGGGGAGCAGCAGAGATGGCGGATGGTGGCAGGCGGCGGCGGCCACAAGAGGTGGCGGCGTTGGTGCGGTTTGGTGCAGCAGTGCGTGGCGACGGCATACGACGACCAGTGAGCGGAGAGGCAGAGGGCGCTGTGCTGCTGCTGAAGTAGCTTGATGCCAGACGACACTACAGTGGGGAATTGGTGGGCAGCGGGACAGCGCCCTACCTCCTGCGGCGAGACCACAGTGCTGGCGTGACACAGAAAGGTGGCGGGCGGAGTTGAGAGCTCTGCCCATCCGGGGTAAGTCCCGAAACGTATTGCGCTGCAATAATCCGGTCCACTCGAAGGAACAGTGACTGTCGCTGGCCCCTCTCTTTTCCAGTACTCCGGAGCGGAGAGACTGACAGGACGGCCAGGGACGCCGTCGGGTTTTCCTTGCCCCGCTCCGATTGACTGTTAAATGTCTCCTGACATTTCTGTCTGCATCATCTATTCAACCATAGCTTTAACACACTCCCACAGCCCATGGTCTCCAGAAGCCATTACAGTCAATAACTTGAGCAGTAATCACTGTACAGTTCCTTTGAACCAAAGTTGGCTGACCTAAAGTGTCATAGCTCAGTGCAGTTGGTTGCTGTCTTTGTCTTTGAGGTCGCTGCCTCACAGAGTCAGTCTCACCACCAGTTGCAGCTAGAATGTCAGTCATAGCATCACAACTCAGTGGCCTGTCAATGTCAGGGTCAGGGCCTTGGATCTGCCCAGGCACAGTCTCTTCGCTCTGTGGTGGCACATCCTCTTCTTGACAGCGGAGAGGTTGAGGTTGGAAGGACTCTGCCAAAGGGTTAAGCGGAGTCTGCCTCTGTCGTCTCCCTGGAACCAGCCTGAGGTACCACTGGTAGGTGCCATGGTGTGTTCATCTGATGTGTCGCCATTCCCTGGCTGCTGCTGTCTACGTGGAGGTTTGAACTTCTTCCGTGTCACAGTCGGAGAGTCTTTTTGGGGCTGAATAGTAGGGCTGCCACGATTAGTCGACTAGTCACGATTACGTCGACTATCAAAATCATCGACGACTGATTTAATAGTCGACGCGTCATTTGAAAGATCACAAAAGACGCAGGAATAAGTAGTAGGATTTAAGAGCTCAGTTTACAACCAGTTAGTTTTAATATTACTCTTATTATTCTTTCTGGGTCACAAAATAAACGTTTAACATATTTTCAGGCGAGAATGTAGCTGTGGAAACCTCAAATATCTGCTCAGTTTATCAGGACACCACATATTTTCAAAAGCGCTCCGACGTTTCCGGAGACGTCTGTTACCCACTAGCTCGATAGCTAGCCGGGGGCAAGGTCACTAGAGCCGTGAGAACACCGGAGTCCCGGCAAATCATTTTCAAACCCACCGCCGTCTTTCGCTACTCAGGTTAAATATATATAAGTCACTTAGATAACTTAGAAATGTTATTGTTTGGCTTTTTTTTAGTATTTTATTTGTTCCTGAGTAAATCGGTTTGGCTGAGATTAAAGTTATAGTTTTTACACAGCTGAATAAACGTCAAGCAGACAGCTGATTATCAGAAGTGTGAGATGCTCGAGAATTTACTCTGGTGTCCTGTTATATTTTAGATAGCAAGGAGTTTATTAAACTTCACCGAAACAATCTGCAAATTTCATTAAAATTTAATAAACTATCATCTTGTCTTTATTTTTAGTTAGCACCTTAAACACTTAAAGCTGTAAGCTAATGATAGTTATATAAGAGCAGATGCTGCTGGTGCAATAAGCTGTACGTTTTACGTCCAATGGATGATGATCTGATTAGTCGACCAATCGCAAAAATAATCGGTGACTAGTCGACTATCAAAATAATCGTTTGTGGCAGCCCTACTGAATAGTCTATGTTGATGGCAGGAAGTCACAGGGCAGTAGGAGATTTCTGTGCACCATTTTATCTCTGCCTTGGCCATTTTCAGGGCTGATCAGATACACTGGACTGTCATCTACTTTCCTCTCCTTCACTTGGTTCTCCCAAAAGGACTGGATCTTTGCGGGTCCACCTCTAGGAGTGAGATTTCAGAGGAGCACTCCATCCCCAGGCTGAAGATCCTTCCCTTTAACTTTCTTGTCATAGTATGCTTTGCCTCGAGCAGCTTCCTTGGTCACAGTTTGAGAAGCCACTGTGTACGCCTCCTGCATTCTCTTTTTCCAGCAGCTAACATTGTCATCATAGTCCACATGAGCTTCATCACTTTTCAGGTCGAAGAGCAAGTCGATGGGCAGGTGTAGGGAATGTCCGAAGATGAGGTAATATGGAGCGTAGCCTGTTGCGTCATTCTTCGTACAGTTGTACGCGTGGACGACTTTAGCTAGCGACTCTTCCCAATCATTCTTCTCCTTGTCCTCCAGGGTCCGCAACATGGACAGCAGGGTGTGGTTGAATCTCTCCACCTGTCCATTACCCTGCGGGTGGTAGGGTGTTGTGTGGGAGCCCTGGATACCTGAGAGTTCTTTCAATCTTGCCATGAGTTTGTTTTCAAACTCCTTGCCCATGTCGTGGTGTAGTCTGGTCAGGAAGCCAAACTTGAGTGCAAAGTCATTGAAGAGCTTGTCAGCGACTGTTTTAGCTGCTTTGTTCTTTGTTGCATAGGCTTGGGCAAACCTCGTGAAGTGATCCATGACAACAAGTATATACTCGTAGCCCTGCTTACACTTTTCCAGGTGAAGAAAGTCTATGGACACCAGCTGGAATGGGTAAGTGGACTGGATCGGGGACAGAGGTGCACGGGTCTGCTTACTCGGTTTCTTCTTCTTAAAACACTCACATTCTTCTGTAACAAAGTGTTCAACCTCTTTCGCCATCTGCGGCCAGTAGAACCTGTCTCAAATCAGGTCGAGCGTCCTTTCCACCCCTAAGTGGCCCATGTCTTGGTGGAGTTCTTTAAAAACCAGGGGACGATAGGCTTTAGGGACCAGTAGCTGCTCTCGGCGTGATGTTTGGCAATGCAAGACACCATTTTGGTCGACGTGAAGCTTCAACCACTGCTTGAGTAGTCCAGCTACTGCAGGATGCTCTGACTTCACCTCAGTTCTACTCGGTCTTCTACCCAGCGACTTATACCAGAGCACCCTTGCCAGAACTTCAGCTGCTCCCTGGGCTCTGTAAATCTGGTCTGGTGTAAAAGACTGAGTAGTGTCAGAATCTTTGATTAACTTCAGAGCACTCACCTGGATAACTCCAACGCCTTGGCAAGGGTCTCTCTCCTCGACCGTTACAGATCCAAGATGGCGGCGCGTGAACAACGCGAGGCTCAGTGTCTCTCCAGAATCTGCTATTTAGCGGTTTTTTATCTACTTTTAACCGGATTATTCGTCCAGAATTGCTGTGCGTTGCTGACCTACAGCAGACAAGAGCTTCTGGACATCTGGACTCACAACTCCAACAGTTTTATCGCCGATCTCCGACTCATCCCAGAGATCTCCAGAACACCGGAGGCTGCCCACTCTCCCCGGCTGGGCGGAAGTGCACGCAGACGGCGCCGAGATCGTAAACAAAGGCGAGGTAGGCGCGGAGGGCTACGGGCTAAGCTAAAGCTAACACCACACCGGCTGCCTTTACCCAGTATTTTTCTCGCCAATGTCCGTTCTCTGGCAAACAAAATGGATGAGATACGGCTCTCCATCACTAACAACAGACGGATTATGGACTCAAATGTCATGTTTTTCACCGAAACATGGCTGAACAACAGCTGCCCGGACAATGCTATCGAGTTAGCAGGACGCCACACACACCGAGCCGACAGGCTAGCAGATGACTCCGGCAAGACCAGAGGTGGAGGTTTGTGCATTTATATTAACAATGCTTGGTGCATGAACTCCACTACTACTGAGAGTCACTGCTCACCTAATGCGGAGTTTTTAATGGTCAAATGCAGACCTTATTATCTCCCCAGAGAATTCACTTCGATCATACTCACTGCCGTGTATATACCCCCCGACGCTAATGCTAGGTTGGCCATGAAAGAACTTTCTGCAGCCATTAACAAACACCAGAATAAACACCCCGAGGCTGCTTTTATTGTTGCTGGCGACTTCAACCACACCAACTTAAAGACAGTCCTCCCCAGATTCCACCAACATGTCTCCTGCCACACCAGAGGAGACAAGACTTTAGACCATGTGTATTCCAACCTGGCTGGAGCCTACAAAGCCACACCCCTCCCCCACATTGGACAATCGGACCATCTCTCCCTGTTCCTCACACCTCGGTATTCACCACTCATCCAACGTGTGAAACCTGCTGTGAGGACAATTAAAGTGTGGCCAGAGGGGACAGACGCAGTGCTCCAGGACAGATTTAAAAACACAGACTGGAATATGTTCACCCACACAGACCTGGACCAGTACGCCTCATCTGTACTGGATTACATCTCCAAAACCACAGACAGTGTCACCACCCAGAAACGGATCACCATGTACCCCAACCAGAAGCCTTGGATGAACCGGGATGTTCGTCTCCTCCTGAAGGCCCGCAACACTGCCTTTAGGTCAGGAGATGCACACGCCTACAGTACAGCCAGGGCTAATCTAAAGAAGGGCATCAAAAAAGCCAAACACCATTACAAAAAGAAGGTAGAAGAACACTTCTCCAACTCCAACCCCCGACGCATGTGGCAAGGACTCCAGACCATCACAGACTACAGGACCACCAAACCCTCCCCCGCATCCTCTGATGTCTCCTTCCTCAACGAGCTCAACAACTTTTATGCTCGTTTTGAGCGAGGGAACCCCACAACCACAACCAAAGCAGACATGACGCCAGACCACCAACCTATGACTCTCTCCCCCACCGATGTAGGAGCGGTGCTGAGCAGGATCAATGTCCACAAGGCTGCAGGCCCTGATGGCATCCCCGGGCGTGTTCTCAGAGCGTGTTCTGGGGAGCTTGCAGGAGTGCTCACAGACATATTCAATCTGTCCTTGGCCCACGCTGTGGTACCAGCCTGCTTCAAATCCACCTCCATCGTCCCGATACCCAAAAACTCCAACCCATCTTGCCTCAATGATTACCGCCCAGTAGCACTCACCCCCATCATCACTAAGTGCTTAGAGCGACTGGTCCTAGCACACTTCAAATCCTGTCTTCCCCCCACCCTGGACCCCCACCAATTCGCATACCGCCGGAACAGGAGCACAGAGGATGCAGTCTCCATCGCAATGCACTCTGTCCTCTCACACCTGGACAACAACAACACCTACGCCAGAATGCTGTTTATAGACTTCAGTTCAGCATTCAATACAATCCACCCCTCACAACTCATCAGGAAACTGACAGACCTGGGCATCAGTTCCCTCATCTGCAAATGGTTACTGGACTTCCTGACCAATCGCCCCCAACATGTCCGGCTGGATAACCGCTGCTCATCTACAATCACGATGAACACCGGTGTACCACAAGGCTGTGTGATGAGCCCTTTCCTCTACTCCCTCTTCACCCACGACTGCAGACCTGCTGATGGTTCCAACACCATCATTAAGTTTGCAGATGACACCACGGTGATTGGCCTCATCAGTGACAACGATGAGGCCGCCTACAGGGAGGAGGTGGATCGTCTGGCTGAGTGGTGCGACAGAAACAACCTGCTGCATAACACCGAGAAGACCAAGGAGCTCATCGTGGACTACAGGAGGAATGCTGACCCACATCCACCCATCCACATTAAGGGGACGGCTGTGGAGCGTGTGAGCAGCTTCAAGTTCCTGGGAGTCCACATCTCTGAGGATCTCACCTGGACGACCAACTGCTCCAAGCTGGTCAAGAAGGCTCACCAGCGCCTCTTCTTCTTGAGGACTCTGAGGAAGAACCACCTGTCCTCAGACATCCTGGTGAACTTCTATCGCTGCACCATCGAGAGCATCCTGACCAACTGTATAACAGTCTGGTACGGGAACTGCTCTGCCTCGGACCGGAAGGCGTTGCAGAGGGTCGTGAAAACTGCCCAGCGCATCGCCGGAGCACCACTTCCTGCCATAAAAGACATCTACAGGAAGCGGTGTCTGAAAAGGGCTGGGAAAATCATCAAAGACCCCAGTCACCCATCACATGGACTCTTCACCCTCCTGCCCTCTGGGAGGCGCCACAGGAGCCTCCGGACTAAGACCACCAGGTACCGGAACAGCTTCTTCCCCACAGCTGTCAGACTCCTGAACTCTGCCTCCTGACATCTGACCCACGTTAAACTCATGGACTGAACATACACACACCCACAATGGACAACTGTACCCTCAAACACAATAATAACATGGACTGAACCACCACTCACAACCACTAGCACTTTATATAGCCTCTGTAGAAACTATCTACACCCTCACTTATCTTAACTGCACTACTGTATAGCTCTGTGTAAATAATCATTCTGTACATTCAATAATCTTTAATCCTACAACTGTTTACAACTTGCATAGTTCCCATTTCTGTATAGCTGTATATCCCAGATTCTGTAAAGTTATTTATTTCATATTCTGTATAGTTTTTCATATTTATATCCTGTTCATATCCTGTACATAGCTTGTACTCACTACAGCCTGTACATACTTATAGTTATAGAATATTCACAACATACTTCATACCGTGTACATTATAACATACCATAATAGACCCATTTCTGTAATATACTCACATATCTATATTATTGCTAATATATATTGTAATATATCTATATCACTAAAGCACTTCTGGATGGATGCAAACTGCATTTCGTTGCCCTGTACCTGTGCATGTGCAATGACAATAAAGTTGAATTCTATTCTATTCTATTCTACAGACTCCATTGATGCGCTTATGGCTTCCTGTCCAACTTCAGCTGTACAGCTCTTCATGTAGCTGTCAAAGTCCAGCGGCATTCGCGACAGCCCATCAGCATCTGCGTTGGTCTTGCCTGGACGGTAGCGGATGGTGAAGTTGTAGCTGGCCAGCTCCGCGACCCATCTGTGACCTGTGGGTTAAGCTTTGCAGTAGTAGGCACATATGTTAGTGGGTTATTATCAGTGTACACCACAAACGATGGGGCATGGCACAGATAATCCTGGAAACGTTCACAAATCGCCCACTTCATGGCCAAAAACTCTAATTTGCCAGAGTGCAGGTGGTACTTTTTCTCTGCTGGACTCAGGGTGCGTGAGCCATATGCTATGACTCTCATCTTGCCTTGCTGCCGCTGATACAAAACAGCACCTAGCCCAACCTGTGATGCAACACAATGTAGCACAAAAGGCTCTGTGAAGTCGGAGCACCTGAGAATGGGGGGTCTTGTAAGTGCATCTACAAGCTGGTTCAATGTCTCTTGGTGGGAGGTCGTCCACTGAATGGGCGCCCGTGATGGTAAGTGCCCTTTACTTTTCTTCACCTCCTTTTTGGACTTGTCGGCTGAGACTGGAGCAGAGTTCTCAGAAGATGGAGGGCTGAGCAGGCTGTAGAGTGGATGGGCTACACGGGAGAAGTTGGGGATGAACCGCCTGTAATAAGAGAGGAAACCAAGAATTTGACGTACCTCTCCGACGGTTGCAGGTGTCTTTTCCTTTAAAGCCATCACCGGGGCTAACTCTCCCGGGTCTATTGTGTAGCCTTCACCTGTTACCAGCTTTCCCAGAAACTTGACACTTCGCCTGAACTGTATTCATATGCACCACATCTATAAACTGCTTAAATCACAAAAATACATTTTACTATACACATGAATAACATAGTGAACTCTGATTATTGTTTTATATTGTTTTTACTACTGTTTTAATCTATTTATGAACCTGTCTTCTTAACTGTATTTTTCAAACTAGATCTCTTTCAAATAAATGTTTTTCTTAACACATTTCTATAGCATTCACTCTTCATGAACTAAACATAAAGCAGTTCACATTTTCTCTTATTGTGCAAAATATATATCTTGTGGCTTTAACCCAAAAATACCTGCACCGGGTTCACAGAGTTTCTGTACTGTCTAACACTTGGATAGGCACAGGCTAACAACGGGATCGACTTGGAAATGAGCTCTCTAGCTTAACATTCGGCACAAAGAAGACATTTATCATTAATCGCCATTGCTGTCTGTCACATTTAGAACCTCTGTTTTATATTATCAACCACCCAGCTTACCTGTAAAAACAGAAAAATATGACAATCAGTTCTCTTTGGCGCGCGGGCCGCATGCTGCCTCTTCTTCTTCTTCTTCTTCTTCAGACAAGTTTAACGGCAGCTTGCATCCAAAACTGTTTCATTACTGCCATCTCCTGGCTGTTAACCGTCTGTCACTCCTGAACCCTCAGATCCTCTTGATGAGACCAGTACTTCTCAAAAAACGAAAAACCACCACTTTCCCTTCGCCATGACTTAACTTTTTAACCACTTGTTCAAACGTAAGTTCCCTTCCACCACTCAGTTCACCCCACATCACCCTCCTGTGACTTACATACTTCCTACAACTAAGGAGTACATGCTCAACCGTCTCCATATCAGTGCACCCATCACACAACCCAGTCGAATGTTTCCCTATCCGAAAAAGAGTACCATTTAAAAAGCAGTGGCCCGTTCATATTCGACTGATAACAACCTCCTCGCGTCTCTGCAATCCGCTACTCCTCTTAGCTTCTATTGTGTTTTGCACCCTATATAAATGTCTCCCTTTTGTTTCATTATCCCATGCCATTTGCCACAAGTTCCGACTTTCTGCCCAAACTACACTTTTCCCTTCAGATCTTGACAATGGTAACTGTACATCTATGTCGACTCTTTTAACAGCCGCTTTGGCCAACCTATCCGCTCTTTCATTACCCAAGATACCCACATGAGCCGGAGTCCGCATCATTACCACATGTTTATTTTGGTCAGACAGTCTATGATGAGCAAAAAGAATGTCATACAGAATTTGCTGATGGGTAGTTGTGTAACCCTGTTCAATACTTAATAATGCGGACAATGAATCACTGCATATCAGTACTTTTGAGACCCTGCTGTCCTCCACCCATTCTAGAGCCAGCAGTATGGCAAACAATTCAACTGCATATACACCCAGACGGGTTGATGTCCTTTTCGCAATCTTGATATGCAACACCGGAATTACCACTGCTACACCAGTTGCTTCTGTCTTAGGATCTTTTGACCCATCTGTATACACCTGTAAAAAGTCACAGTATTTGCTGTCCAATCTGTCATAGAATTTTTGACAAATATCTGTGGTCACTTTCCTCTTTTCAGTGTCCGTTAATGAGCTGTCCACGACAAGACACTTCAATGTCCATATGGGACGCAAAGGTCACAACACTGTCTGAGTAAAGACTATGTCAGACACTTGAAAAGTTCTGGCACTATCATCTCCAACCCACCCAAAACTATTTTTAAAAACCTTCCCTCTTTCCCAACAAGCCCCTAACACTTTCTTAACAGGATGGGTGTCGGCATGACCTTTCAAATTTATCCAATAATTAATCAACAGCTGTTGCCTTCTAATACACAGCGGCATTTCTCCCGATTCCACTTGTAGAGCACATATTAGCGTTGTTTTAACTGCCCCCAAGCAGAGTCTCAGTGCTTGTGCTTGAATTACATCCAGCTTCTTCAAGGAAGTCTTAGCCGCTGATCCATATACCACACACCCATAATCCAATCGTGATCGAATCAACGTGACATAAATACTCTTAAGTGCAGCAAAATTAGCACCCCATGACAGTCCCGCTAAACACCTCAAAATATTAAGAACCTTTTTACTATTCCCCACAACGTGCTCTACGTGACGTTTCCAAGTCAATCTCCTGTCAAAAACCACACCCCAAAAACGAAAACAATCCACCCTTTCTAACTCTTTCCCATACAAGTACAACAGGTCATTACCCCCAATTTTCTTATTTGTGAAAAACATTACTTTAGTTTTCTCAACAGAAAATTTAAAACCCCAGTCTACACCCCACTTTACCAATCCCCTCTTGAAGTTTCCGGACGAGATGGTCAACATTCCTCCCCCTCACCCATAATGCTCCATCGTCAGCAAGACGTGATTTACCATAACTACCAGACACATCTTTAAAAATATCATTGATCATAAGTGAGAAAACTGTTGGACTAACTACACTTCCCTGAGGAGTTCCATTTTCTATCACACACAGCTCAGAAACATGCGACCCTATTTTAACTTGAATTGTCCTGTCACATGAAAAGTCCAACACCCAATTAAACATACATCCCCCTATCCCAGCTGCATGCAGCTTAATCAGTCGCATGCTGCCTCTTCACCGCTGACACTACTTCTTCTAGTGTAGTCCGCTACCGATGAGTACGAGACTGAGCGCCCTCTGCTGGTGGAACTTATACAACAGTAAAGCTGACATTGCAGTGGCCTTACTAAAAGAAAGTGTCTCTGAGCATAAAATTAAATGGGGGGGGGATAATATTTTCATGTCTCTGTCGTTAACATAGTGCCACAACCGGGTTTTTATCATCTAACCCACAGCTGATCCCGCCCACTTGAATGCACTCGCTTGGCACTCCTACTGTACTTGCAAACGGCCAGAGCGAGACCGGTGGCGCGAGCTTCCTCGATTCACACTTTCTTCTTTACTATCGCCTGCGCTCCGAACCACGCCAGGACAGGGAGAGCAGAAACTCCCGCGGATTCATACACACTGAAAGGTGTGCTTCAACAACCACAAAAGCGACGGCAGAGTATAGAGGTGTTTTAAATGTATGTCAACGAATTGAAGACAGTAGTCGTGTATGCTTTCACTGTTGAAATCCACGCTGCGAGCACAGCACGGGAGCGGCAAAATGACTCTGGCAGTTGCGGGGAAATGCAGGCACACACTGACTCGCGGAGAGCCGGTCGCTGTGCACTCAGCTTCATCAACCAGCACCTGCGCGCACGGCCTCGTCCACGCTGCGAGCAGCTTTTGACAAACTGTAGAAGAGAAGCTGGTGTCCGCCAGTTCTGTATTTCAGGTTTCCTGTTGTTTCATGTTTTACCGCCATCATAAGCTGTTTGCCGGTGGAGCAAATACACGACCGGCACAGATCGGTGTGAGACACGGTCTGCATCTATAGAGTGTAGTGTCTGGAGCGCAAACAGGAGTGCCGTGTTTTACTCTGAGGCAGAGAGGAAGAGCAGAGACTCCAGCGAATTCATGCACACTGAAAGATGTGCTTCAATTAGGATAAAAGACACCGTACAGTAGAAATCTTTGAAATTCGTGTCAGTGAAGGGAAGACAGTAGTCGTGTATGCTTTCACTGATGAAAATCCACGCTGTGAGCACAGCAGGGGAGCGACGAAATGACTCTGGCAGTTGCGGGGAAATGCAGGCACACACTGACTCGCGGAGAGCCGGTCGCTGTGCACTCAGCTTCATCAACCAGCACCTGCGCGCACGGCCTCGTCCACGCTGCGAGCAGCTTTTGACAAACTGTAGAAGAGAAGCTGGTGTCCGCCAGTTCTGAATTTCAGGTTTCATGTTGTTTTATCCCCATCATAACCTATTTGTCGGTCGGGGACAGAGATCATCCAGTGGGGATGTCGGTGGAGGGGGAAAATCCACGACCGACAGAGAGCGGTCTAAGCCACCATCTCGAGGATCTTAACGACACCCTGAGATTCAGTGTTTGCAGCTCATACGCGGTTCCCATTACGACCTCTTTAGACAGACATCATTACGCGGGGATTTCCATCGAGGACGGCACGAGATCGGAGAAAGACACGATCCCGAGGACCTAGACTGACATCCACAGTACAGTATGTGGAGCGCAAACAGGTGTCCGTTAGTGGCGGAGGTGTGGTTCCTGGCTC
Source organism: Astatotilapia calliptera (assembly GCF_964374335.1). Lineage (NCBI taxonomy): Eukaryota > Metazoa > Chordata > Actinopteri > Cichliformes > Cichlidae > Astatotilapia > Astatotilapia calliptera. The sequence goes on along the minus strand of NC_137425.1, from coordinate 34,392,640 downwards.
AGCTTCAGGGGAGGGGCGGTACAGTGAGCTCAAGTGCCGGGCAGGTGAGTGGACAGGTGGTGGTGATGGCACTGACGAGCTCTCTACTGCTTTTAGTGACGCTGGAGTGGAGAAGAGGAGGCATCGAAAGAAGCTGTGCGCGCCACACCGGGAGAGCTGCAGTGCAATTATGTGTGTGCCAACCCAGAAAGTACATGGCTGTGGGTCGTCAATTAAAAGAGAAACCGTGCACGCTGTGTGTCTGTGGGTCCTTCTACAGCGGTGTTTTACTCTGAGGCAGTTTGCTGAATCAAAAGTCAACACATCTACTCCGTTCACGAAGAACGCCACAGATATTCTCGTGATGTGATTTGTGATGACATGATGGAAAGCATACACGATTACAGTCTTCTCTTTGCGGACACACAACTGAGGGAACGGTGCTCCTGGTGTTTTTACGCACAGACTGTGGGTGCTTTTCCCTTTTATGAACTGCTTGAATTCAAACCGAGCATTCATGGAGCCTTTTGCCCGACATCGTGTGTTACACCACTCTATAATCAGACTATTAAATCTTATAATGCTGGATTCAACATCATCCTGTTGACGGGAGGGACGCATTTTAAAGACGAAATGCGTACAGCTGTCCAAATGTGTAATAGAAGGATCATTCTTGGTGACAAATAATTTAAAAAAGAATAAAAAATTAAAATGTTAACTACAATAAAATCCTGTCCGTGTGTTAATGTGGATTCTTCTCTGGAGGCTTCAGCATATCAAATCAGAGCCCCGCTGTGCATCGACGCACTTTCCCCGCTGTCTACCTCCGAGCAATAGCCCGACTCCTTCCGCCTGCATCTCTCCAGTGCTGTGCTCACAGCGCGGATTGTAACACGGACAACAAACAAAGTAACATCTTTTCTGTGCGCGCGGCCACAGCTTTCTTTCGTTAAAAGCTGTTTGAATTTGAGGCTTTAAAATCTTTCCATTTGCACTCATTACTGTTAAACAGCAGAGCATATCAAAGGTTGTAACTACACAAGTCGTGTATAAAATCAGCGACACACCACGGGGTTGTTAGATCATTTTAATTGTCATCTTTTCAATATGTACATATATATGTTTAATATTTATCAGTTTCCATGTGTCTCATTGACATAGCAGCTCTCGGCTCCAGCGTCATCAGAAGCTGGCCGTGAACAGGGCGCCATGGCTCCGTGCACAGCCCCACACGTTCTAGATCGTTCTTCTGTGGTTTTGCTTTCCTCTGAAATGGTCTCAGGAAGCGGAACTGTCAGCGCGCACAGAGCAGCTGAGCCAATCCTGACGCTGGTGACGCCGCGATCACACCCTGCTACTCTGCTCCGTTCACGAAGAACACCACAAATATTCTAGTCAGGTAGATCTCAGCAAGCCTTTCGTTGGACACGTGAAGTGTTGCCACCAGCCCGTGAGTGTCGTTATAATTTAGCTGGATCCGAAACCGAGAGAACAAACACAAGACCCAAAGCGGCGTCTGCTGCTGTGCGGCACTCACACGTCCATACATTCATGCATGTTCCATTTGAATTCAAGTAGTTGTGCGTAAAAACACCAGGAGCACCGCTGCGCACCGTCTGCTGTGTGCTGGAGTGGTGTACGTGTAAAGGGGGAGAGTGACACCGGTGGCGCGAGTTTCCTCGATGCACGTTTCGTTCTTTACTGCCTGCGCTTTGAACCACGTCAGGAGAGGAAGAGCAGATACTCCAGCGAAGATTTGGTTTTGGCATTGGTGGGGACGGAATATTCAACCACCGAACCCTGCCCTGTTTCTTTTTTTCTTTTTTTTCCTTTTTGTTTTTGCTTCTTAATAAAAAAAAGGAGAAATATACTTGCCTACATATGCTATTCTACCTGCTTTTAAACCATTTAAAATCACAATTCATAGTTTTACATTTGAATTATATAATGTTAAATTACTATTAAACAAATGACTGACGAAGTATTTTAGAGTTTAGTTCACTTCAGCCATATTTCATATAAATCAGGTATCATACAAAAATAAAAATAGCTTCAAATAGAGTCATGACAATAAAAGAATATGACTTTAAGGACTTAACAACATTACTTCAGTTACACCAACATCTCTTATACATTAGCACTAAGGGAACACTGAATGACCTGCTGGGTTTTGTCCATAAAACTACTCATCTAAGATTACCACAAAGTAAAAGATCTCTCAGCAAAATTATGCAACATTTTAGGCACTACTGCCCCGATTAACTCAGTGAGCTGGGATGTTTTATTCTAAACATGAACTACTGTTACAGCAACAGACATGGACTACTGGTGTCCCACACAACAACTCAATGTCCACTATGTGAAGCAGCCAACCACATGCCTGCTCCTCTCGTTAACTGAGATAAACTGCTGGCATATTGGTTTTCCATCTATACTGTCCAGCCTCTCCTGGTGGACACACAGCAGCATTGTTTAATCTCATTTGAGTCATTGCTAACCTTACCCATCTTTTTAGTCTTCTGAGAGCACTGAAGCTTCTTACAGCCTCAGTACCTGCGTTTTATCCTCAGATTAAAAGTATTATTGTGTGCTTGATGTGCCTCAGCTTTGGCCCTGGCTCCTCCCCTCTGACTGCACTAGGACATATTCCCACCTGACAAAATAACACATGGATTCGTGCCATATAAAAAGTGAGACATGTCAATTCAGATTCTTTGTCAAACATACACTAATGAATCAATTTACATCAGCAGCCTAACAATTGTCATGATAATAAATACTAGTTAATCTGTAGCACCAACTCATCAGTCACCTGTGACCTCGCCTCTCCACCTCTGTCTGAGCTACAACATGGCAGAGCTGCCTCTGTCACCTGATGAATAACAGTGAGACACTCCACATACATGCAGTCACACATGTGCTTCAAATACAGTCATGAACCAACAAGTCATCATTTCACCTGTGATCTTGTGTCACCATTACTCTCTGAGCTTTGTGTTGGTTCTTCTGTCACCTGACAAATAGGACATACATGACAATAAGAATAAAATGTGCAGCTGCTTCAGTGTTTCTGTCAATTTGTGCAGATCTTGACTCGTCAGTAATGTTTGTGCTGAGTGCATTTTTAAAACAATTTGTGCAAACTTCACTACAAAGTGGATATTTGCACAATCATGACTACCTCATGACATTTTTTCTCAAAAATTAACCCTATGAATATGTCAGTGCCATTAGGATGAAATTATTGTGTCACCAACATTTAACGTTAGACATATAATTTTACATCACGTAGGACCTGTCATGGTCCTGTCACATCAACACCGTGGTGAAAAAGGCCCGTCAGCGTCTCTACCACCTCAGACGCTTGAGAGACTTCCAACTGCCCTCCAAGGTGCTCAGGAACTTTTACTCGTGCACCATAGAGAGCATCCTGGTGGGAAACATCTTAACCATGCAGGACAGACGAGCTCTACAGAGGGTTGTGCGGTCAGCTGAGCGCACCATCCGCTCCGAGCTCCCTGACCTGCACTCAATCTACAGCAGGCGGTGCCGGACCAAGGCCAGGAAGATCGTGAAGGACCTCAGCCATCCCAACAACAGACTGTTCTCTCTGTTGAGGTCAGGAAAGCGATTCCGCTCCCTGAAGACCAACACAGAGAGACTGAGGAGGAGCTTCTTCCCGCAGGCGATACGGTCTCTCAATCACACCACCACACAGTACTGACCCACACATACAGTTCTTACACACACACTGGACATTCTGGACATTGTCTTCACTTCATCACTTAAATCACTTTAAGCATATTTGCACTGCACAAGACATAATGTGGATTGCACAACACTGGTCACTATATTCTTCATTTCCAGTTAATACTTGTACAGCTGCTGTTATTGTGTATATATTTATTTATATTTCTTCATACATTCTTATACAGTTCTATATTGTGTATTTTGTTTTACAGTTATTTTATTTTCAACTTTAATTTATATATTTTATCTTATTCTTCCCAGTTAAATTTACCCTTCATTCTAATTTGTGTTGTACAGTTATTTCATTTTTAACCTTAATTTATATTTTATTCCTTCCTAGTTAAATTTACCCTTTTTAATTTTTCATATTTATTTCCTATCTTATTCATAGCCTTTTTTTCTTTAGGTCACGAGCAGTTATATAAGCATTTCACTGCATATCGTACTGTGTATGACTGTGTACGTGACAAATAAAATTTGAATTTGATTTGAATTTGATTTAACAGCCTCTGTAAACTAATATCCGGGCTGCTCGAGGCTGCAGTTTTCTCTGACAGTTTCGATCAAAATTAGAAATGCTGCTCTGAGACTGAGAGAACTAACAGTGCTGCCTGTTGTGCAGTTAGTTTCCCAAACACGTTATTCATGGTTACATACAGTTTTAGACTGATGTGGGCCAAAGCCTAGCATAGCCTGTAACGTTATTATGACACATTTTATGAGTGAACTTGGCTTTAAGTGACTTGAAGGTTTCTTTGAAAAATACTTTCTTATATCCAGGTTCTTCCTCTTTGCTGCCGTCCTCCTCTCCTCCTGGCAGCGCAGGTTTGCTGCAGAGCTCCCTGAAAGGCTCAGCCAATCACATTGGCCATATTTGTCACATGACGTAGGACTCCAGTAGAGAACGTAATTTAACTCTTTCTGCACCGCTGGGTGAATGAGACGTCGACAGATGTTTTTTTTCTTTATATCGGGTTTGATTTTCTTTACTCGAAGAGATCAAATTATTGGTGGAGACAATTCAATAATCGCTGGATATTAGTGGGGACATGTCCCTTCCGTCCATGCCAAATCTACGCCCTCGGCCCAGCCAGTACCACTCACTCAACTGAGGGATCTAAAACTCTACACAGATGATCTAAAAACACAAAACCTCTACACACTTCTAACATGCACATTTACACAACTAAATGGCAGTATTAACGAAAAGAAAAACATTCAACAAATCCCTTTAAACCTTAACACAAACAAAAGGAAGCATCTCTATGGACAAAGAAACCCCTCCACTTGGTTTGACCTGCTGATGCCATGTGTGACATCATCAGGACTTTAAAATGAGGAAATGCCAGGTGGGCGTTTCCCCACACCTGACCCTCATGAAGACTGAAAAGACAAACAAAGTAAGTATGAACAAATGACTTAATCTGTAACATAATAAAATATAAAGAAACATGTAACTGAGTATTTGTCTTAATTAGCAGCATGTTTGATTTGCCGGCAACAAAACGCTTCCACAAACAAACCCGGGATAGTGAGTGAAGCAATGTTACATGACAAACAGCAAATCATAGCAAATACATAGAAACAGAATAATGTGTACAATGTGCAAAAAAAAAAAAAGAAAAAGAAAAGGTAAACGCATATGGGACAAATGGAGAGCATTGCAACTGCTCCTCCACTTTGTCACAAAGAGCCTCCGGGCCAGAACTCGCAGACTGAGAGAGCTTCGTCCATCAGGCTGTCAGGATGCTGACCATCTCTGAATCGAGAAAGGGGGCCCAAGGGTACGTCTTTCGCCATCTTACAGTGCTGTGATTGCAGCCGTTCAGCACATTGTTCATTCAGTGGTGCTAGTTTCCTTCACTGTGCAAATGTACTGTTTATAAGGTTGTGGAAACCTGCAGTCAGCTGAGACTGAAGAAGTCACTTGGATGAGTGACAAAATGTTTCTCCCACTGAAAATGTCCAGATGAACAGAATCAACCTTTTGGAATTTACTTACCTGGATGATTGAGCACGCTTCAAGACATTATTTTATTAATATTTTTGAAATGATAGCAGCACAAACGAAATTTTTTGCAGCACAAACGTTTGATACCACTTTTGTTGGATTTGAAGAAGGGGGGGCAACATCACTCACATCAGCAAGTTCATTAAACCAAGCTGTGGGTTAGATGATAAAACCCCGGAGCAGACAGATCCATTCATTATTTCAATAGCAGACTGGAACAAGAGCTGTTGACACATGTTGACCCAACTTCAACTCGTGTTCTTAATGAACCTACTTTAAGATTCCCACTTCGTTGATCTGCTCCAGAATAAAATATTGCTTGTGAGGAAACAATAGTCAATACATCTTTGAAGAGTACAACGTTCAAAGAAAGGAGACAGGCCGGTGGTGTCAAAGTCGATAAATGTTTTAACACAGGCATGATGTTTTACTGTACATGCATCCTGTTGTTGATGGGAACAACGTCAGTGAGAATAAAAACGGGAAAAGAAAATATCACTTTGGGCCCCACTACTATCACGCTAGCATAGATCTACATTCTGCTTAGATAGTTTTTTTTGATGAGATGTTTGCGAGCCACTTTTAATTTTAAAATTGATTATAATTATTTATTAGATTGATTGGTACCTTACACCACACACAGCTTAGAGAAAAGATACATTGGCTTTCTGAATGAAAGTACATTTAAATTTTGATCTATAAAATTATGTAAAAATATGTTTTATTCCTTAAAAGGGTAAAGGAGACACAAATGTCTGATGGACTCCAGGTCCATGGGAGCTTTTATTAGGAAACACATGTTTAGAAAATTAATAACCTTCTTTTTGTTTTGTTTTTTTAAATAAGTTAAATAAATAACAGAAATGTTTCCTGGATAATCGCTTCTTCAGGTGTGAGGTGCTTAATTCTTATTTTAACCGCTTCATATATTAAAGCTTTTATTCGAACCGAGCGCCATCTCTTGGTGACATTCTGCAATTGAGTCAAAGGGGAGATTTTAGAGTGGAAAATAGATGTCTCTTTGAAACGGTCTTTGGATGCATTACTTTGAGAAATCATCAAAAGACTGTTTCGTTTCATTTAACATTCAAATCAAAGTTTTAAACTTTTAAATTGATCTAATGACCCAAGTCTATAATATAGTGTTGTGCGTCTACTGTAGCAGGTGGTGTGCAGATGATCTACGGAAAATAAGGTCATTAAATAGAATTAAAAAAAAATGCTTCATGCAGTTTTTAATTCTTTGCATGTCATTTTGTTTTAAACAATTGGTGTTCTATGATGTTGGCTTCACATTTTTGATTCATGATACTTTCATGATCAGTTTGATGTTAATTTTGTCTTTGAACAGTGAGATTTATTCATCACACACACGGTTTCATATATATATATATATATATATATATATATATATATATATATATATATATATTTATCAGTTCCACTTGCACTTCAGTTACAAGGCAAGGCAAATTTATTTGTATAGCACAATTCAACAACAAGGTGATTCAAAGTGCTTTACAGAGACATTAGAAACAAAAACAAATAAAAAGCATGATTTAAAATTGATTAAAACAAGCAAACAAACAAACTAACTAAACACACACATTTCACACCTATTCGCGCGATCGGAACCCTTATGTAAGGGGAGCTACCAGTCCTTCTGTGGACGAGCTACTTTCTATTTTAAATTCCCTGAATTTAAAATACTCTCTAGACCCAGTTGGGGAGCTACCCAGAGCTCTAATCCCACTTAACAAACTTAACAAACAAAACAGTATATAAAATCAAAACAGATAAAATCAGAAATAGATAAGATCAGTAGTTAGTGTAAGTTTTGAAATTTAAGCTTAAAAGTGTGGATTTGGTGCTTTATTCAAATGCAGCTGAGAACAGGTGAGTCTTCAACCTGGATTTAAATAAACTGAGTGTTTCAGCTGATCTGAGGCTTTCTGGGAGTTTGTTCCAGATATAAGGAGCATAAAAGCTGAATGCAGCTTCTCCGTGTCTGGTTCTGAGTGTCTACAATCAACGGATTTCAGGTCGTGTACCAGAGGAGGAAAATAGTAGCACATTATATATATAAAAATATATAAATAAATATATTTATTTATTTATTTATTACAGGTCTGTGTGTGTTTGTGTGTGTGCATTTCTTAAGTCACCAGTTCATCATTTCTGCAAACAAACATTGCTGCCCAGTTTTTTTTCAGATTTTTAGATTTTTGCCACAAGGAAACTATCATTTTAATTAATTTATTTATTTTTTCAGTTTTATTGGAGAGAAGGCCAACATTTCCTTAGCAGATCTCTTAGAACACAGCCATAAATTAAAGGACGGAAGAAAGTGCAACCATTTCATTTTGGTGAGAACTGTTCCTCTAAAATGTGATTTTGGTGCTGGTATGATCAAATTAATTATATCATCTAGAAAGCATGCAGGGCTTGCAATCATTAAAATACTAAAAACATCATAAAATTTAGCCTTTGTAGTAATAAAAACATAAAGGCTTATCAGTTCCACTTGCACTTCAGCTACAATCAACGGATTTCAGGTCGTGTACCAGAGGAGGAAAATAGTAGCACATTATACAGCCTGAATATGGAAATAATTTTTTATTTGCATAAAAGAAGAAGAGAGAGTAGTAAAGTGGAAAACTACTGCTTCCTGTCCCCCTCTTCATGTTTCTGAAGTACAATCACTGTGGCGATGACTTCAAAGTGTCTTTGTGCTGGGGTTCACCTTTGCTTTGTGTTCATACATAAATGCTAAGATAAACATCATACGTGTGACCTCATTAGGATAGTGATATTTGTTGTGTTGTAGCCTAGAGATTTATATTGTTAAATGGTAATTTGAGACAATGGGTTGGGAAGTAACAAAGTACAAATACTTTGTTACTGTACTCAAGAAGAATTTTCAGGTATCTGTACTTTACTCCCTACTTTTTAAGTAAATATCTCCAATGTCTACTTCTGAGATTTAAATTTTTTTTAACTGCTTTAGGTTCAATGTATCAGCATCTATATTGCTTATACTAGTGGATTAAAGTGGGCTGGAGTGAATACAGGTGTCTGTAAGTTCTTGTCACGTGACTTCTAGCTAGCCCTACAGAGGATGAGTGAGCATGGACTAATATCAAATGCAGCATTTCTATCAGCTCAACAACAAACATCAGTTACATTATTCATATGTTGCATGGGAATGATCTACAGCTTAGTGCAGGTTAGGTTGTTGTACTGTGATGGATTTACAGTAAAGCACAGTTTTGACTGGTGCACAGTGGCTGTGACGCTCATGGTCAGTGTTAGATTATATCGCGTGCAGCAGTGATGATTTTGCCTTTAGGCTGATGTTGCTTAAATTCATTCATTGAATTCAACTTATTAAGATCAAAGAGTTGTGTTGACAGATTTCTTTCATTACCAACCACAGTATTTCTTTATCATGTAGAGAAAACTGTTGAAGTTACACTTCTTTTTCTGATATTGAAATAGCTCACAAATGAAATGTGCAGTTAAACTACTCGACACTGACAGAAAGAAGATTTTCACTGGTGGTATGTGAGTGGCCCGTGATCAGTTTGACATCTCCGACTTAAACAGTATGCTGCTGGGATGGAAATCATGAAACATCTGTGTGCATCTTGTTGGATTCAGTTATGTAAATCCAAAGAGACCAGTAAACCTCAGGTAAACAATAGCAGCAGATCAGCTGATCACAGCATGTATACAGGATTCAGTTCAAGGAGACAGATTATTGTAAGTTGCCCATTAACTACTTAGTATTGACATATGTTTCTCTGTTTCTCTAAATTACAATAGAAACACATTAGAAGCCTCACAGTCAGTGTGACAGGAAACACGAAACAGAGGCACAGTTTTAGAAACTCGTGTAATGTGTACAATATGGAGTTTGAGTTTGGGCACAATTCAGAGAGGTGTACTGTTTTCCCTCCTTGTAAATCTCACATTTGATGATGGACCACAGGTTCTCAATGGGGTTCAGATCAGGTGAACAAGGAGGCCATGTCATTAGTTTTTCTTCTTTTATACCCTTTCTTGCCAGCCACGCTGTGGAGTACTTGGACGCGTGTGATGGAGCATTGTCCTGCATGAAAATCATGTTTTTCTTGAAGGATGCAGACTTCTTCCTGTACCACTGCTTGAAGAAGGTGTCTTCCAGAAACTGGCAGTAGGACTGGGAGTTGAGCTTGACTCCATCCTCAACCCGAAAAGGCCCCACAAGCTCATCTTTGATGATACCAGCCCAAACCAGTACTCCACCTCCACCTTGCTGGCGTCTGAGTCGGACTGGAGCTCTCTGCCTTTACCAATCCAGCCACGGGCCCATCCATCTGGCCCATCAAGACTCACTCTCATTTCATCAGTCCATAAAACCTTAGAAAAACCAGTCTTGAGATATTTCTTGGCCCAGTCTTGACGTTTCAGCTTGTGTGTCTTGTTCAGTGGTGGTCGTCTTTCAGCCTTTCTTACCTTGGCCATGTCTCTGAGTATTGCACACCTTGTGCTTTTGGGCACTCCAGTGATGTTGCAGCTCTGAAATATGGCCAAACTGGTGGCAAGTGGCATCTTGGCAGCTGCACGCTTGACTTTTCTCAGTTCATGGGCAGTTATTTTGCGCCTTGGTTTTTCCACACGCTTCTTGCGACCCTGTTGACTATTTTGAATGAAACGCTTGATTGTTCGATGATCACGCTTCAGAAGCTTTGCGATTTTGAGACTGCTGCATCCCTCTGCAAGATATCTCACTATTTTTGACTTTTCTGAGCCTGTCAAGTCCTTCTTTTGACCCATTTTGCCAAAGGAAAGGACGTTGCACACCTGATATAGGGTGTTGATGTCATTAGACCACACCCCTTCTCATTACAGAGATGCACATCACCTAATATGCTTAATTGGTAGTAGGCTTTCGAGCCTATACAGCTTGGAGTAAGACAACATGCATGAAGAGGATGATGTGGACAAAATACTCATTTGCCTAATAATTCTGCACTCCCTGTATACATGTGTGCGTATTAAGGACTTGGATAATTGATAAATGGATAAAGAATAAACCATAAAATGAAACCTGCACTCATGTATATATCTTTCTACGTAGCACTCATAATTCTTATTCTCATGTATATATCTCATGTATATCTCATGCACATATCTTTCTTTCTACATAGCACTTTAATTCTTATTGTCTGCACTGAAGCACCGCAGCAATTTCCTAATGTTGTAAACCTCAACATCTGGCAATAAACCCATTCTGATTCTGATTCTGATTCTGATTCTGAAAACAAGAATGTTTCAATCTGACCACAAACTTTTGAGCAGTCGTGTGTTTTGTGTACATGTGTCTGTATCTGATCAGGATTTTTTTGTTGTGTCTATCATCAAAAATCAAGATGAAGTGTTTTCACTCTGATGTCAAACTCTGCCTAACAAGTCCACTTTATTGCGTGCTCATTTTCTCATTTTACTGGCTCACAGGTGTCTGACTTTATGCATGCTTCCTGACCTGTCACGCTCATCAGTGGCTCATGGATGTCTGTACTTGACCACAGAGGCAGCGCATCGTTCAATCCTGCCAGCTGCCTATCTAGGGAGCATTTCAAGGATGACAGACTCCACTTTCTCTGCAGCAAGACAGCTCATAACGTTTTAACAGTGTCTCCCTGTCCTCATACTTCTATATCATCTTCTATAATAGAGAACTATCATTGCAATCTACACTACAGCTCAGAAGTTTGAAGTCCATTAGAAACGTCTTATTTTGAAAAAATACTAAAATTCTTATTCATATTTTGCAAATCTGTCAAAAATATAAAGAAATGTCAATGAGTAAAACTCACATTGGGGGGGAAGAAAGAAAAAAACAAACAAACAAAAAAACAAAACACCTGGGTCACCTGTATGGAGAAAAAAAACAGAAGAGAAAGCAAACAACAAAGAGCAACATAATAAAAAAAAAAAACGGCACCATGACAATAAATTAGCTAGCAGTAGATATCAGTAGATACTAAATAATAAACGATATTGTGAAGCACGCAAGATAGACAGCGCACAATGTGCTTTGAGGCAGCAGCCAAGAAAGCTGTAGTCCGCGTCTGTGAATACCCGTGTGTACACCTGTGTGGATCAGCATGCTTGCATTCCAAAGGTTTCTCCATGTAACGATCTGCTAGGGAGTGTGGGGGAGCCACAGCCCCGTCCTCCAGGGTATGAAGCAGGCATGGAGGAGATCAAAACTCCAGACATCCAGAGGCCCCCAGAACACAAGAGACCAAGGAAGACCAACAGAGGGGCAGCCGCGCCACTGTCCCAGAAAGAGCTGAGGAGAGTCCCAGATGAGGGCTCACTCAGCAGCCGCGGAGCAGAAGCCAGGGGGAGTTGCAGTGACGCGCCCGTGAGCTCCGCCGGCAGCCAGCTGTGCCTGAGTGACCGAGCCCCAGGCCGAGAGGCCGGGGGCACCCCACCTCCGAAGTGGCCCGAGCGAGCCCCAGGCTCCAGGCCCCGCCAAGGAGTGAGCCGGTGTGTACCCGGACGCCCATCCCCAGACACAAAGACCCACCAACGCACCGATGTCTGAGGGAGTCCGCCACTGGCAGGGGAAGTGGTGGTGGGGGGAGATAGGCCTCCAAACCTTGGAGGGCCTGAGATGTCCCCAGAGAGGTGGCGCCTGACACCCAACCTGACATATAGACACAGACATACAGGCACACACAGACACAAACATCCATTCCCACCCTCATGCTCTCATATGCACTTACTCCACACTCAACCAACGTGGAGACAGACATAAAGAGACGCTGTACACACGATCACACTCCCCAAGCGTACTCTACAAACCGGGTCTAGGTACCCTTGCCCCTGGAGGGGGGAACTGCACCCAGGTGGTGTTACCCTTTTCCCTGCGGTGGGGGGAGGCAGACCGCCCCGACTCCGCAGCAGCAGGGAGGCCCCACACTCCAGACCGCAGTCGGACGGCCAACTCCTCCTAGCCCCCCTGCTCCAGCAGGCCGCAGAGAATGGGGGTGAGAGAAGACGCCAAACCTCCCTCCACCCGCTCATTGTAGTGTTGATGCATGTGTGTTCTAAGGTGCATTTAAAACCCAGGAGGGCATGGAGCTACCTGCCAGAGAGCAGCAGGTAAGCGCATGGTCCCTCCTGCTAGCCCTCAATGTCTACGTGTATTCATTTTTTTCTTCCTAATGTCATTAAAACAAATTTGCACATTTGTATAATAACAGTTGGACCTACAGATCTATTAAGCTTTCGGTTTTTTCTCAGTGTCACACATGGAATAGTTTTCATCTCTTTCAATCAGAAAGCTCAAATCTTTAACCAGATCTTTGTTTCTTTGAATCATTCCCATATTTTTCACCTCCTGTAATATAATTATAGTTAACCAGGTCTGAGCTACTTTGATCTGCAGTGACCTCGGGGGCTTGGATACCTATTTTTTATTTTCACAGGTGCAGAGCCTTTTCTACAAAATTACAATTACAATTATTTAATTATCAGTTAAACCCACGGATTAACTTTCAGTTCTTACAGTAAGAATCCTCCAACAACCTTTTGTAAGAAACATGTTTTTGTCTTTCTTCAATTTTGAGACCAACTGAACCCACAAACCTGAAGCTCCAGACCCCAAACTAACCAAATGTAATGTTTCCTTAATCAGCACAGTCATTTTAGCTCTTGGTGTGTGATGTCTACTCACAGTTTTGGTGCTTGCTTCTTCGACTTGATCCACGATCGTCTCCACAGCATCTCTCTGCTGTTTCCTCTCTCCTCATGCTTCTCTTCATGCGTCCTGTCCTCAGATATAATCCAACCAGCTGCCTCCTTGTTTCCAGCTTGACTTGTTTAGCAGAATTTCCAGTTAAGATAAATCCAGAAAAGTTGTCCTGCTTCAAAAGCTCCTCCAGCTGCCTGTCTTGTTGTCCTCCTCTTCTTTTGCATTTTTGTATTTGTATTTTTTGGACTTCATGTTGCCATGACAACATATCACAGAGCATTATGGTAGATTAAATCAGGGGCTTCTGTCCTCCTGCAGAACTGTTGGTGATGTCGTGGGGATTTAAAGTTGTGTTCGTGAGGTTTATCTTTAAACTCACTGATCCTGCAAGAGCAGGAATTAAACTACAAACCTTCATAGTCCCCATCAGTACTGTTCATTCTGCTCTGCAGCAGTGGTCACAGGGGCAGCTTTGAGTAGTTTAAGCACGTTTTTATGACATGTTTATGAACAGCTGTCTGCTCTGATGTTTACTGGGTCCTTGAACGTGTCATGTTGACGTCCTGGAGTAACACAAACACACAAACCTGTTTTATTCTGAATAAATGTGTGAGATGGCCCTCAGGCCTCTATGTCCAGGTCCAGGTTTGGGGGCTTCTTGTATTAGGGGAGTATTAGTTAGAGCAGTGTTGAGGCTGTATTTGGCCTCTCTCAGTCTTTCAGGGCATTCGGGCTTATTTGAATGTTGTTTGCTTTGCACAGCACAGATACACACACTACACATTACTACTGAACTGACAACACATTTTTGTTGTTGTTTTACTTTTTTTTAAATAAATGTGCTTTTTAGTTGATGTGTGATGTCCATCTTTTGTGGTGTCCATCATTTTGGCTGATCAAAAATCTTCATAGTGTCACTACAGGCCAAGGTAATGCCATCCATGGTAAGTATCTGGTTAGATGCTATGTTTTTAAGAATTTTAGGGTTAGTTTTGTCTGAATTCAAAGCAGAAAATTAGAGGCCATCCAGGCCTTCATGTCTATAAGACATGTCCTATTTGTGTCATCTGACTTCATAGATAACCATAACTGGGTATCAGCTGCATTGCATTGGAAATGCATCCTGTGTCTTCTAATAACACTTCTTAATGGGAGTAGGATTATGTAAAAAGGTCCCAGGAGAAAGGCAGCTGGCTTGAAATGAGAGGATGCTAATCTTTAGTTATATCATGCATCTATATTAAAAGTCTGGAAATCTGAACAGAACATTTAAAATCCAAATGCAACTTAACTGAAGAGTAAAAGAGTGGACAAGCTCAAAATGTAACAACCCTCAACTTCTGTCTCTTCCAGGACTCTCACTGAGTGACTGCATATAGCCTAAGAGCAAGCACTCAGAGCAAGCAACATTGAAGGGAAATCTCCCTTTTAACAGGAAACAGCTTTGGCAGCCAGAGAGAGATACTTTCATTCTTGTAGAAAGATTATGCCATCTCAAGAGCAAAAGAAGCAGGAATCGTCAGAGACACAAAGCACCGGACCTCCCCTGCAAAGTGCTCGGAGCTAAACTCTCCTTCTCTCCCCTTACTAGGAGTTTCTGCTGTTGACCCACTAGAGGGCAGGCTTTTGCCATGAGCAGGCCAGGAATGAACATATTTGTTGACACATCTATTCAATTACTTACAGCAAGAATGACTACGACCTGTCCTATAACATCAACCTCAGAAATAATCCGAGGGACAGAATACTCAGTTACGTTGCAATAGGTTTAGGCAGCTGGGGTACTCTCATGATGCACTGAGTGTTTCTTCTTCCAGTCAGCTTTTTAGTCACTATGTGTTTATACATCTCTCGATATTTAATTATTAGTTATGTATAATATCTGGCTCTCTTCCATAGCGTGTCGTGTCCCGATTTCCTCCCGTCACCTCCAACCAGTCGTGGCAAATGGCAACTCCTCCATAGCCTGGTTCTGATGGAGGTTTCTTCCTGTTAAAAGGGAGTTTTTCCTTCCCAATATTGCCAAAGCGCTTGCTCTTAGGGGGTCATTTGATTGTTGGGTGTTCTCTGTTTCCTCTGTATTATCGTAGGCTCTTTACCTTACAACATAAAGTCAGAATTTTAATCATGGATACTTTCCAAAACATGGGTATAAAACTGAGCAAATACCTGGATTTTCAAGAGTGAGAGAGGATTTCTTTGTGATGTGATTTTATTTCTAGATAACATTAATACAAGTGAATAAAATGACTACAAATCTTTTTTTGAGTTTATTTAGTTCCTGAAAATAAATAATTTGAAAAAATGTTTAGTTTTGTTATTACTGAATAAGGCACAAAAAGGTACATAAAGTTTTTTTTCAGGGTGTAATAAAAAACACCTTTAGCTCATTTTAGATTTTACTTGCTATAAAGAAGGAAATGATTTCACTCTGCAGTATGGAGTGTCTCCAGTAGATGGCGATGGTGCATTACAAAAGTAATGTTAATAACAAGGCAATGATTTGTGCCAAATTAAATAAACCCACCAAAAATTTATAGCAAGACATTGGATCACATGTCCACGTGATTCCATATTTTCAAGTTAATTATTGGCTGTTATATTAAGATGTTTACATGAACCAATATAATTGTGCTGTTTGGGATGTGTGGTGCTTCATGGATCAGATTCTTTGTCATTGTGCTTTAAGAACAACACAAATTGTATGCAAGTGAAAAGAGCGCACTGTTAAGATATATATACACACACACACACACACACACACACACACACACACACACACACACACACACACACACACACACACACACACACACACACGAGATTGTTTGCCTTAGGCTGCTGAATAGGTGTACCAGATAAAGTAGGTCAAGTTGAGACTTCACTGGGGAGAAAACCAAAAGATATCCAGTAACATTTACATCTGATATGGTCTTGTTTGTATTTGGTCCCAATGTGTACAAATATTAACTCACACACCTGAGACGACCTTTGTCAACGCCATAATCTGACAAAGTCGACAAGGTAAAGAAGCAGTGATTTATTTAGTCTTTAGACCAACTGCTTGAACTAATCAGTAAAATGGGTCACTGATGCAGACAGACCAGAGATCCAGCTCAAAAGGTTTATTCAGATGAACAGATCAGAAACATTTCCAAATGTCAGACAGCTTAGAAGCAGAGCCATACCCTGATAACATCCATCGCTCCATGTGACATTTCACACAAACACCACAACATACAAGAACTGATGCCAGCTTTAAAGCCAGGAAATCAGGAAAGAAATCAGCTGGAGCAGAAGTGAGTTTACTTCAAAGCCTGTGTTGTTAACATGCTGACTCCAGGCTCACTTCTACATCTCAGCATTTAGCTCTTGTCACCCAGAGTGTGCTTGTCAAACAGGTACTCTGCCATCTTGTTGTTGTGGGCATCCATGCGGGTGAGGTTAGTGATGTGGTCACCCAGCTTCTTGATGGACTTCACCTGCTCATCCAGGTAGTGGCTCTCCAGGAAGTCACACAGCTGGGAAAACAAACTACAGTTAACATTTGATGATTTGTCAAACATACACAGCATCAACTAGTTCAGTCTTTAACCCCAAACTCTTCCCTCCAACTCCCACTTACATGAGGGTCATTATGCTGAGAAGCCAGCTTGTGCAGGTCCAGCAGAGCCTGGTTGACATTCTTCTCCAGCTGCAGAGCACACTGCATGGCCTCCAGCCCGCTGCCCCACTCATCACGCTCTGGTTTCTGCACAACAAACAATTCTGTTAGAGACTGAACACTTGTTTTAAGCTCTGTATACACATTACACACTAACGCTAACAACAAGAGAACAAGTGTCATAACACTGCTCATTAATCCCAGTTTCTGTGTTAGAGACACAGTCAGGTATGTCACAGCAGGACTGGTTCAGTTTGTACACACCTTGATGTCCTGGAGTAAGACGCGACCTCCTCTCTTGTTCTGGAAGGACAGCAGCTTGTCAGCGTGCTCCCTCTCCTCATGGCTGTTCTCCTTGAAGAAGTGGGAGAAGCCTGGCAGGGCCACATCATCACGGTCAAAGTAGAAGGCCTGACAAATCAGACACAGGTTATTAGTACACAGCACCAATTCTTCTGCAAATACAGCATCGTGACAAACAGTTATGGAGACAGACATGATTCATGATGGACAGTTCAGCCGGTTTAGACCGAGGTAACTGCTGAAATAGAGACTAAGACCCCACTCTGCTGCTAGTTCAACAATTCAAACTTGACACCCACCAACACAGAATCTTGCACTGTGCAGGGTTGCTGCAAGTATGAGTGGAGCAGCAAATGCTCTCCAGGTCTGTTGTCCATTAAACATACAATTAACTGAGAAAAATATATAACTGTCAAAACATCTGTTGAAATTTCATGATTCAGTTTCACATTGTGACCTTTAAACTTTCACCTAAGAGCACAAGTCAATATCTAACACTGTTAAAAAATAATCTGTCATTTGTTAAAAAGCTGCATTAACACAATACATCTTAGTGTGCTACAATTACATCCCTGTTCTAGCTGCGCCATTTAACCTTAATATTCATAATAAAATGATTTTACATTTAAACAGCACACAGTGCCGTCATTTCAAAATAGTAAACATTCCTCAGAAAAGAGTCTGCTTTGATGATGGACTCTTTCTGTGTTCTCACCATAGAAGTGTAGGTGTAAGACGCAAGCAGCTCCATGTTCACCATCCGGTTGATGGCGGCCTCGCAGTCGCGGTGGTAGTTCTGACGCACTTGGGACTCCATTTCGGCTGGCGTTTCTTGTGCTTTTTATTAACAAAAACGGTGCAAAAATAAAGCTTTACGTTGAAGTTATCTGTAGCTGAAATATAAAGTTGGATGAAGTCAAGAAGTTCCGTTCAAACACTGTTGAAGCAACAACTCCTCAAAGATTCCTCCCCTGGTGTGAAACGGCACACTCGCGGGTCCCTGTGTTTATACTCCACGGAGGAGCTCGTGACAGATGTATGTTTCCACCAATCACTGAGCACGGGTGTAACGTGTGTGACACAGAGGATAGAGTTGCTTTTTTTCTCCTCCCGATTCGTAGAAAACTCATCATCCAGTTTAATGTTTAATGTGACCTGCTGGCAGATAGTCAGGTGCAATGACAAAGCATTTTCATATTTCAACAGATAACAAGCAAAACATGTAAAATATGTAAAATTTAATCTCAAAACACTAGATGAAGACTCTCTGATGGACATCAGAGATGTCCACATGCACATGGTACGATATTTATTACTTAAAAATATGTACAATACTGTGCAAAAGTCTTGAGTCAAATGATTTATTAAAAAAACTAAAACTAAGCAATGTATTTTGTATCAGTCTGTTCATGTAAAAGCAGCTCTTTAGATTAAATTTGTCCTTGAAGAGTCTCATTGCAGCTGAGGTATAAGTTTAATATAGGGGTTAAATTCACACATGATATTTCTTTAATCGAAGACCCAAAACATATTCAGAGGCAGTACTTTTTCACTTGCAATGCTGTCCTTTGTGTAAAGTGCCCGAGAGACCTGCCAGTGTGCCTGCATTTTCTTTGCTGCACCCTTTCAGCTTCATTTTCCAACAATAAAGTGAATGCAGCCCAAAGTACTGCTTTGTGTGGACAAACATCACTAGACTTGCTTTAAAGCAGTTAAAATATTATTAAACCTTCGTCGCTGTCTCGTCATGTCTATTAGGTTCGGCTGTGTCTCACTCCTGTTGTGAATGTCCCTTGTTACCTTGTGTGTATATTTTTTTTGTATAATTTTGTCTTCTGTGGCTCTTGGAGGAGGCAGACGCATATTTCACCCTCTCCCTCCCTTATCTTCCCTGCTGCTGCTTCTATGACTTTGTCTAGTCTCGTCTAACTCTAACCCTCAAAGAGTTTCTCAGTCTTGTTCCCTAAATCCTAAAGAATTATGGATTTGATCAACTGGTCCCGTAATGAAATTGACACCTTCCTAGGCTTGCGAGAGCCAGATTGTCCTGCAGAGACGTTTGCTGCCGGATACTCGATGGTCCGTTACGCCGTGTGTCTGGTGACACTCTCAATGGAGGACATTGAATGAAATCTACCAAATCAGAACCACAATAACAGAGTTCTGGCTTATTGGAGCTGGCTCGGGCCTGGCTTATCGAGGAACAATAAGCGGCTACAGCTGTTCAAATGCTATAAAGCTGGCCGACATGATAGACGATGGGCAGGGCTGTGAGTACTCAGACTGTGTTTTCTATGCAATATGGATAAGATCTCTTGTGTTACGTTCTGGTCCCGGCAAGTAAATAAACATAACAAATAGTTTGCCCCACTCACTTCCCACCCACGCACAAACCCCAACAATGACACCTTTTTCAAGTATTTAAGCAGCCATTTATTTTCTTCGGCAGTGAGCAATGCCAAAACAATAAACAAAACTCCCTATAAAACAATCCCTACTCTTCCCTACACCAAAATAAAAAGAAGCCAAAACAAAAGACAAGTCACTTACCTAACTATCTAACGGAAAACAGGAGAAAACTTGTTCAACAAAAGAAAACGGCTTCTCACGCCTACTAGGCTGCGGCAGTGACAGTGATATATCAGGTGAACCAACCCGTGATCACTATTTGACAATCTATTTACAATTATTTACAACATAATAGCCATCCCACCCAGATATACTATTTACACTATTTACAACCAAGTAGACATCCCAACCAGATATACACTCAAAACTCTACACTGCACTAACATAGATCATCACACAGGTTCTTGGTCGAGTGGTGGAGGCTCGGGGAGGGCTTCCAGGTGGCTGTCGTTAAGTCCTTAAGTACCGGAGGTGGTCCATCAATTATCCACACAGGATCCACACAGGACAGGCAGAGACTCCACCCGGATACCCAGCAGCCACGCCCAGGTTTCCACCTCCTAGGAGAGAAAAAGGGGAAAGATACCCACAGCCATCCCCCCCGTGGGAGGCATAACACAACACACACATCACTGGGTCGTAACACTTGTTTGGTTTTTTCTGCCTGTCCCGTTTGGCTCTTTTGCATCAGAATTATTGTCTAAAGGCGAAGAAAGATGCCCAACGGACTTACTTTACCAAATGGACCATCCCAGCTTTGCCGTAATGGTCTATTTGATTCACCTTTGCTTTTATTGTTTATTTTATTTTATTTTAACTTGCTACACACGGGACAGACTTGACTGGGGAAGAGAAAAGGGAGAAAGAAAGAGGGAAAGAAAAACAGCAGAGAAGAGGAACGGTGATAAAGGTCAAAAAACAAAAACAAACAGACAAAAAATACATCTATCAATCACCTGGATCACCTGTTGAGAAAGAAAAAAGAGAAAACAAGCAATGAAAAAGAGCAATATAATAAACAACATCACGATGATCTATGGGAATATGACAGTAAATACTAAATGTTAAACATTATTGTGCAGCACATAAGATCAACAGCACACAGTGTGCTTTGAGGTAGGAGCCAAAAAGGGTGTAGTTTGTGGGTGTGAGCACCCGTGTGTACACCTGTGAGCATGGACGCGCTTGTTTTTAAAAGGTTCCTTCATGTAATGATCTGTTAGAGGGTGTGGGGGGGCCACTGCCCCGTCCTCCAGGGCATGAAGCAGGTGAAGAGGAGATCCAGGCTCCAGACATCCAGAGGCCCTCAGAGCACAAGAGACCAAGGAAGACCAACAGAGGGGCAGCCGCGCCACTGTCCCAGAAAGAGCTGAGGAGAGTCCCAGATGAGGGCTCACTCAGCAGCCGCGGAGCAGAAGCCAGGGGGAGTTGCAGTGACGCGCCCGTGAGCTCCGCCGGCAGCCAGCTGTGCCTGAGTGACCGAGCTGGATAAGATCTTGGAGAAGCTCATGGCTCTGCAATATGGATAAGATCTTGGAGAAGAAGAACAGGAATTGAGAGAATTGGTGACCAGTGATGGACATTAGACCAACTGTAAAAATTGGATGCAGTTGTTCGCACTAAACCCAAACATTCACCATCTTCACTCATGCAGCTATCCCACTATCTGCAGCAGCAGAAGGCCTGCCGCGGTCGAAGCTGACTGGAACAACCAAAGTTCTTCCATGATAACAGGATTGTTGTCAGAGCTCTTTGTCCCTTCTTTAGGGCCACCTGGGTCCACTGGAGACAACTGAACTTCACTTAACCGGGCATGGTGACACTTTCTCTCAGCTGAACAAAGGATACACACACACACATGCATGGAACATGTACACTGATACTGATAAGCCCTCACTATCACCCTCTCTCCCCCGAATCCAACACCTCCTCCGATACTTACCTTCCAGCGGATCAGCTGGGGGTGCGATCGAAGATTGCAGTGGTCTCAGATCCAGCTGTACACACTGGAATATTCTCCCATGTTGCTTGTCTGTGTTTTATTGTGTTATGGTGTGTTGATATCGGTGCATTCCTGTATTATCCTTTTGTGTTACACATTTCAATGTTTTTTTTTTCCCTTGCTACCTAGCCTGACCCGTCGCCCCAATGTGATGTTTGTGTATTGTATGTACGGTCGGCAAGTTCTGTCATCTCGGTTGTGGACAACTGCAACTGACAAATAAAGGCTGTCTCATCATCTCATCATCTCATCATATAATGTGTTCTTTCCTTTGTGCCTTGTCGGATTGCCTGTTTATCACTCCGGGTGTTTCATTTGCATACCTCTCCTTGTCTTCAACAGCTCGTCTTCACTCCTTCATCATCCTCTGCGCTTCCGCTGCTGATGTTTCCATGTCTCAGGTTCCTCATTCCTAGTTTCCTGCTTTGTTAATGTTTTCTGTGTTCCTCGTGTTCTTTAGTTTAGCTTTTCCCAGTCTAGGTTTTGTTAGTGTTTTCAGTTCCCCCTTCGTTGTTGCTTTGTAGTGTTTTTGTTCAGCCTCTAAATAAACACCCACTTTCAGTTTAACCTCCGGCTACATCTCAGTTTTGTCTGCACTTGGGTCCACGCTCTCGCATTTCCACATGGTTTGCCTCACAAACCGTGACAGTACAATCCGACCACATAATGGACCCAGCAGACATCGAACTGCACCAGTGACAGCAGGCAGATTTTGCCCAGCTGGAAGACAAGCTCAGGGTGAAGCTATGGCTCACCCCAACTACAAGAGCATATTTCTGCTCCACCTGCTGCTCCACCAGCATCCAATCTTCGGCCGATTCAAGTGGGAGTTGGGAGGTTGCTCCATGCCCACACTCGCCAGCCTCGGCACCACCGTACTGTGCTCTGTAGGCCAAGTTGCCTGGCTTGCCAGCTTCCTCTTCCCAGTCGAAGCGGTGCTCACGCTGTCGTTCCTCCGTCTCTGCTGAGCAAACAGCAGTATTGAGTGAAAATGACTGTTTTTCTCACGCTCATCCCAATCTCACAAACAAATAAAGAACAATAATCTCACTTCAAAAAATTTCAAGATTTTTATCCATGTTGAGTCAAAGTCTGTTAAGACTGTCAATCCAGAGTTTGTCAGCCACAAAGACCTTAAAAACTGTTTGTCGTGGTGGAAAAGATGGAAAACCTGTTTTTGCTTACCCTGCTCCTCTGCCTCACTGTGTTCCTGTTCTCAATGCAGCTGTGGTCCAGCTTTCACCTGCAAATTTGTTTCCCTGTTGAGGGGGACTAGGGCCCAGTTGATCCCTGCTCCACTTTCCAGGCAGGCGGCGGATTTGCTAGTCCCTGCATCCAGCTCTTCAGGTCAGGACAGCAGCAGCCCAGTCATTGGCTCCTGGTTCTTAGGGTGAGGGCAGCTCTGAACTAGCTCACTCCTATCCGGTTGTCCAGTGATGACGAGACGAATCCTACTTCCGGGCCTAAAGTAGTCTGCGTTTAATATGGCTTTTGTGTTGTTAACATGTTTAATGTTTTGTATTTTCTTCTATTTGATCTCAAAAAGCTCCTAAAACAGTCAGTGATCACTGTTGACCTCCCTCAGCTTTTATTACCGCTAATCATTTATTTAAGCTCAGTTTTTAAAACCTTAGGATGTAGCTACAGCCCAGCCCATGCAGCAGTATATGAATGACTAACCTCGTATTGTGGATGGATTATCTCAGTTGTTCTCCTGGCTGAAGTTTGGTCCTTTTACAGCATCCTGCCATGCGATTACATTTGTTCCTGACCACCGAGAACACTCACGGTAACTTTTATCGAGTGGAAAAAAAGTTAGCTTGTTTATATTATGCTAACATAGCTGTGTCACTAGCGGTCACGTAGCACATCATTATATACCAGCTAGCCCAACTTCAGTAACCCTACAAACGTCACTGCTGTTTAGTTTTCTGTCTTCATGCTGGAAGTGATAGCAGAGCTGTACGTTTTAATTTGTTTCCAAAACCCCGCAGTCAGGACATGCTATATTGTATTTAGATAGAAGCTAGCGAGCTAACTCCCTGCTATCTTCTAACTCCGTTAAATGTCATAAATTCCGTTTTCATGGATGCCTGGATGTTAAACTCAATTGTTACACCTGGTAGAGCAGAACGCTGATCATTTTATTAAAGATGAAAGACTTTAGACAGTTTTTCAACTCTCAGTAATGCCACAGCGATCGTTTGATATATGGACCTGCAGCGGAGTTTAGGCCCAGACACGGCTAGTGACGTCAGACTGAACAATCGCCTGTACCCACTCCTTGGGTGGGAGTGACTGGTGTCTGGTAGCACTGTTGCCGCCGCTTCCCACATTGCTGGCCACCTGAACAGTTTTGTCACCTACGGCGCTGCGTGGTTGGCCCCCTGAGCTGGTTTGTCCTAGACTCCTGTGCCGTCGACCTTTGGGTTGGCCTCCTGAATTGTGTGTGAACGTTTTCCTGACTTCCAGTGCCTTTCATGGATCTTTTGTTTTGGACTTGGTAGGAAGAAGTCTCATGCACAGCCATGCTCAGACATGCTGACCTGTCGTGGCTGGTAAAATGGGAGGGGGGAGAACAACAAAGTGAAGTGCTACAATATGTTTTGTGGGAATTTGATTATGGATTTAACAGAGAACTAATGAAGAGAAGCTTGCATGGGAGAAATATATTCTCTCTTTCTAGTCCCTGTAAGTACTCTCTGTCACACCAGTCTGACCAGGACTCATTTACATGCCACAAAAGAGTCAGAGTTAACAGAGGTTATTTGCAGGAATAATTTCAACAGGAAAAAACACGCAGCAGAATGAATGAGGGCTGGTAGGCAGAGTGAATGAAAGGAGAATTGCAGTTAAGTCCACTGGAACTCATTCATAGACGAAATCTGACACTGGTGTGGGGTGTTTCCTTTGCACAGAGCAGCCTGCCCAGAGACAAAGGGAATTAATTCCAGGAAAGAGCAAAACATGAAACCTGGATCAAGGTTACAGAGGCAGAGACATTATCACTGCTAACACAGCAATCTGGTGCTGACTGAGGAAGAGCTTCAGCCTAAGCTGTAGGTGACAGTACAAGTCACAGGTGAGTTAACCAATCAACAACTACCAAGTATTCCTCAGCAGAGAGACACATGGAAGGAAACCGTCAGTACATACAACACAACACACACATAGACAGAGAAGAGGACCAGGGGACCATGACACTCCCACTGCAGCTTATCAGGGAGTTTTTAGAACAGCCTGTTAGTAATGAACTACAACAACTCAGCCTAAAACTAATAAATGTATAAACTGGTTTTTCACTTTTACTCTTGTCGGGTTCATTTTATGAGAGGGATGACAAAATATGCTCAAAGTACATTTTCTTAAATTTATTAAGTGGTAAAGGTTCAAGTTAAAAACAGCTTCTGTGTCTCTTTCTTTGCTCAGGAGACCCAAACGAACAAAAGAGCACCACACCCAGGCAGTAAACACTTTTTATTGTGTGCAAGATCTTATTCGTGTGTCTGTTACTTAGTATCAGTGTGTAATAGTGTCTGAATCCAAAACTATTCTATCATACATATGCATGTACAGTAAACAAGACTGCAATCAAACAAAAATGGGTGATACAAATTAAGAGATAATTATGAAATATAAAATGTAAAGTGTGCGTGTTAGTCCCCATAGGGAAATAGTTCCTCTGCATTTAACCCATTCACCCAGTGAAGCAGTGGGCAGCCACCAGTGCAGCGCCCGGGGAGCGTTGTGTAGGGACAGTACCTTGCTCAGGGGTACCTCAGGGTAGCCGTTCAGTGGAGTCGAACCCCCGACCTTCCGATCATGGGGCGACCACTCTACCTACTGAGCTATCCCTGCCCCTTTTTTCTTTTCTTTTTTTCTTTCTTTTTTTAAGTAACGAGGTATATGGTCAAAAATAACTCCAAGATTCCTCACAGTGTTACTGGAGGTCAAGGTGATGCCATCCACAGTAAGTATCTGGTTCAAAACCAGATTTCTAAAATTTTGAGGGCCAAGTACAATAACCTATAAATTCCTTTTATGTGAATTTAGAGATCAAGTCTTTAAGACAATCCTGCAGTTTAACTAGTTTGTGTGTGTCATTTGGCTTCATGGACAGATAAAACTGGGTATCATTTGCACAGCAATGAAAATGTATGCCATGTCTTCTAATAATAATACGCATGGAAAGCATGTTTAATGTAAATAGAATTGGTACTAGCACAGAACCCTGTGGAACTCCATAATTAACCATTGTGTGTGAAGAACACTCCCCTTTGCATGAGCCAAGTCCATTTGACAGACATGATTCAAACCACTACAGCACAGTACCTTTAACCCTTTAAAGCTGGTCGGAGCGGGCACGCTCCGTTTTGCGTAGCTATTTTTAAATCCCGGTAGAACTGCAACCACGTAAGCTAGCGCAATCATTTTTTTGCATATGAAACTGGAGGGGTTGTACTTACATCTTATGCCATCAGCTTGCCCTAGGTCACGGTTTCCTTCCACATATAGCTTTGCAAAAAATAAATAAAAAGCACTTGCAGCAACAAAAACATAATATTCCATAAACACGCTTTACCGACCCGATCAGCTGTTCGTAACACTTCCTACATTGGAATAGATCATCAGCGCAAACTATTGCACGACCGCCATTACCTGCCCGAAACCGAAAGTGACGTCATTTCACGGAAATGTGTTTTTTTTTACCTTCAGGGCCTCATTAGCCTATACTGGTGTTTTTAAAAGTTATGTTTGACTTTATGACTTTCTGTGTCGTTTCTGGGATGCTTAGAAGTCAAACTGCACTGCTAGAAATAGTTTATTTTGATGCATATGCTGTTTTTTTGCAAATGTGCATTATAATATTTATTTTCATTTTTTCCTGTATTATATAAAAAATGGTGTATTTCAAAAAATAAACCTATGAAGACACTCAAAATAAATTTCCTGTGGTGGGAAACTATTTTGTGCAACTTTTTTGTATTTACAGTTTTGAGGGATAAGCCTCTTAAATTTCTCTAACTAGAAATATATGTTTAAAAAAACAAAAATGATTTTCATTTTTTTAGTAGTTTATTGCACTTTTTTGCAACTTATGTAATTACTATGCACTTAATGCAGACATATTATTAAAATTTGGGCTATAATGGTTGTATTGATGTATAGGGTGGAAAATAAGTATTTGGTCAATAACAAAAATACAACTCAATACTTTGTAACATAACCTTTGTTGGCAATAACAGAGGTCAAACGTTTACTATAGGTCTTTACCAGGTTTGCACACACAGTAGCTGGTATTTTGGCCCATTCCTCCATGCAGATCTTCTTGAGAGCAGTGATGTTTTGGGGCTGTCGCCGAGCAACACGGACTTTCAACTCCCGCCACAGATTTTCTATGGGGTTGAGGTCTGGAGACTGGCTAGGCCACCGCCAGAATCTCTTCGAGGCGGTCCGAAAGTCTTATTTCATGGCCTCTCCGAACTCCTTGGCAATGGAGGTGCTGAACATGGTCCATTCGGACTCAGTGTCCCCAGTCTCCCTTGGAATGCTGTTGAAGCTCTGCCGGATGTGTGAGTTGAAGATCCCGCGGACTGGGGCCTCTGCTAGACGTTCCCAGCACACCCTCACTGTACATTTGGGCGCGCCAGGTCTAGCCAGCATCCTCCCCCTCCACCTGATCCAACTCACCACCAGGTGGTGATCAGTTGACAGCTCAGCCCCTCTCTTTACCCAAGTGCCCAAACATATGGCCTCAGGTCTGGTGATACGATTACAAAATCAATCATCAACCTGTGGACTAGAGCGTCCTGGTGCCACGTGCACTTATGGACACTCTTATGTTCGAACATGGTGTTCGTTATGGCACCGCTCACATTCAGATCCAGGAGGCCGTTCCTCCCAATCACGCCCCTCCAGGTCCCGCTGTCATTGCCCACGTGAGCATTAAAGTCCCCCAGTAGGACAACAGAGTCCCCAGGAGGAGCGCCCTCCAGTACCCCACCCAGGGACTCCAAGAAGGCAGGGTACTCTGAACTGCCACTCAGCCCATAAGCACAGATGACGGTCAGGACCCATTCCCTGACCCGAAGGTGAAGGGAACAAACCCTCTTGTCCACTGAGAAAAACCCCAACATACCAGCAGCAAGCCAAGGGGATACCAAGATACCCACCCCAGCCCGCCGCCTCTCACCAGGGGCAACTCCAGACTGAGACAGAGTCCA
This sequence comes from Astatotilapia calliptera, assembly GCF_964374335.1. Classification (NCBI taxonomy): domain Eukaryota; kingdom Metazoa; phylum Chordata; class Actinopteri; order Cichliformes; family Cichlidae; genus Astatotilapia; species Astatotilapia calliptera. The sequence continues at coordinate 34,364,548 of NC_137425.1, read as the reverse complement.
GCCCCTCTCCAGGAGGCTGGTTCCAGAGCCCAAGCCATGCGTGGAGGTGAGCCCGACTATACCTCTCAACTTCACGCATTAACTCAGGCTCCTTCCCCACCAGAGAGGTGACATTCCGTGTCCCAACTGCCTGTCTTGGTAGCCGGGGATTGGTCCACCAGGACCTCCACTCCTGGCCGCCGCCCGGCACACATTGCACCCGACTCCTATGGTGCCCCCTGCGAGTGGTGGACCTGCAGGAAGATGGATACATGTCTCATTTTCAGGCTGTGCCCGGCCGGGCCCCATGGATTAAGGCCCGGCAACGAGACGCTTGCCCTCGGGCACCCTTCCCGGGCCTGGCTCCAAATTTTGGAAAAGATATTTAATTGATAAAGTTAACTTAAAGTTGGGATTTAGGGCTGAATTTTTTAAACTAATTTAATTGCACCTAAACTTTTCCACATAATTTTATTTTACTCAGATATATTGCTTTACGTTTATAAAGGTTAAGACCCATTTTTAAGTGTATGTTTCAACACTGTTAAACCAACAATTACCTCCTTTTCATGATGAGGCAGCTTATTCACTCAAGTGTTATAACTAAATATTTTCATCCTGCATGAAAAATTGTTAAAATTAGCAAAATGTTATCATAATGTGGAGACGGCAATCTCATAGCTTAGTGTTCTGTGAAAATGGACAACACAGCAGAGAACAAGATAAGTAAGGAAGAGCGAAAGGCAGATCCAGAACCAGCCATCTAGGTTGAGGGAAATGGTAGGAAGACATGATAAAAGACACTGTGGAACAGAGTGGAGATAAATTATAACTAACTGTTAAATGCAGAGTCATATAAACTCATAGTAAGTAAAAATGGTTAGCAAAGAAGAAAGCTCAGAAATTCTATCATGGGAAGTCCCCAGCAGTTTAAGCTTATTACGGCATAACCAAGGGAGGATTCAGGGTCACCTGATGACTGTGAGCTCCAAAGAAGAGGGGGCGGCTTCAAATTCTATTTTTAAACATCCGAGAAACAACAAGTAAGCAGGTGTCGTGAAGTCCACAGACAGGGTCAGCTGCAATTTTCTTCAGTTACTGAGGCTGAGATAAGTTCATCTAGTTTTCGACTGTTCAGTTGAAGTTTTCCATTGTGGTGTCACAACTCAGCATACGCATACGCATAAGCACTTAAACACTTTAATTGAGACTTGTGTGTGTGTGTGTGTTGTTATTAGGATGGTATTGATGATGATGATGATGATGATGATGATAGGGTGGGTGGGGTCGCTAGGACCCCCTCGGGGCATATATGTGTTATGATGATGATGATGATGATGATGATGATGATGATGATAGGGTGGGGGTCGCTAGGACCCCCTCGGGGCATATATGTGTTATTATGATGATGATGATGATGATGATGATGATGGGGTGGGGGGGGTCGCTAGGACCCCCTCGGGGCATATGTGTGTTATGGTGATTAGGGTGGGGGTCGCTAGGACCCCCTCGGGGCATATGTGTGTTATGGTGATGATGATGATGATGATGATGATGATGATGATGATGATGATGATAGGGTCGGGGGGGGGGTCGCTAGGACCACCGTTGGGGCGCTCGTGTTATCACGGCGTCGGTGGCGTCTGGGGAGCGGCGGCGCGGGAAGAAGCGGCGCAGTTGGGACAGTACGTGACGGCGCAGTTGGTGCACACGTGCACTCGGCACTCGCGGCACAGGATCTTGGTCTTGACGTCTTTGCTCCTGGGACACACGCGGCACCTTCGCCTCTTGACCGGAGAGGAGTCGCGTGGCGTAGCGTTGTTAGAGGCTGCCTCGGCGGTAGCGCCTCGGGCCGCGACTCTGCCTCCTCCTCCTCCTCCTCCTTCTCCTCCTCCTCCTCCTCGCGCTAAAGCCCTGGCTTCGAGCATGGGGCGCGCGAGCGCTTTGCCCAGTCGCTCGAGGAAGAGCCGTCGTCTGTTGAGCTTGCCCGGCATCCAGTCGGGGTGAATTTCCCTCCACAGCACGAATGCGTTGTAGGCCGCCACGTCGACCATGTTGTGGAAAAGGGCCACGGGCCACCTGCGGGTCTTTCTCCTGCAGCTGTACGTGCTCACAACCTTGTCCAGGTTGTCGACGCCTCCCTTGGTGCGGTTGTAATGCAGCACCAAGGGCGGTTTTGAGCCGCTTCTGTCGCTGCTTCTGTTGCCGCCGCCGCTTCTGTTGCCGCCGCCGCTGCTGCTGCTGCTGCTGATGTTGTTGCTGTCGCCGATGCGGCGGCTAGGCCGGGGCTCGGGGCCGGAGCGATGGTGGTAACGAGGAGCTGTGGTGAGGAGCAGCACGTTCTTGTTCTTCTTGGCCACGTGTCGGGCCCTCGTCCTCCTCCTCCTCCTCGTCCCGCGGAGCCGCCGAGTACCACGGATTCGACGGAGCCCACGGCCCTGCCCTTGACGCAGCGCAGCTCTCTGGGGATCTCGGGTCTGTTCGATCGCAGAGTGCCCAGCACGGTGTGGCCTCTCTCGCGATAGAGCCTGTCGGCGAGCTCGCGCGAGGCGAAAAAGTTGTCGCACGTGACGTTGCGTCCTGGCGTCAATCCCTCGGTGAGGTCCACGACCACTCGAGTGGCCAGATGCTTTTCGGGAGGGCCGCGCTTGTCGGGCTTGCCGGTGTAGACTTGCATCTTCCACGCGTAGCTGGAACGCGCGTCGCACTCCACCCATATCTTGATCCCGTACCTGGCCGGCTTGCTGGGCATGTACTGTCTGAACGGACACCGTCCTGATGGAGAGAGAGAGAGAGAGAGAGAGAGAGAGAGAGAGAGAGAGAGATGTGGGAAAGTGTGGGGGAGATTGGGGCAGAAACGCAAGGAGAAGAGACGTGAGTTTGACAGAGAACGCGCTTGCTTGCTTGCAAGCGTGGAAGACATGAGTCATGCGAAAGCACAAACGCGGAACCCGACACGAGCATACAACAAAGCGAACTAGCCTGTTTTCGCCATTCCCGTTCTCCTATTCCTCCTCTTTTACCCCAGTCACACACACACACACACACACACACACACACACACACACACACACGCACACACACACACACACGCACGCACGCGCACGCACACACACGCACACACACACACACATGCACCACGTACGTACCTCTGAACGGCACCAGTCTCTCGTCGACGGTGACCTCCGGTCCCGGGCGGTACATGGCGGGCAACCTCGCGCACCACTCATCCCACACGGCTCTGATGGGGGCCAGTTTGTCGTAGCTATCGCCCTCGCCTCCCTCGCCCTCGCCTCGCCCGGGCCTTCTGGTATCCCTGTCGTCGAAGCGCAGCGCGCTCGAGTAGGCTCGAAAGGTTTTGAGCGGCATCGTGGCTCTGAACACGGACCTGCCACTCTCGGCGTCCCACAGGCTCTCGCAGGCCTCTCCCCGGGACCTGTACACGCCGGCGAGCACGAGCAGCCCCACGTAGGCTCGGAACTCGACGCGGCCCATGTGCTTCCATCCGTCGATGGCGGGCCTGCGCCTGTCCGCTTCCAGGTTGGTCATGGCGATCACCGAGTCCTCTATCTCCGGCGGGAAGTAGGCCATGAACGCCACGGCCTCTTCGGTGGGGCCTCGTCCCGGCGGGTCGGGGTCGTCGTTGTCGTCTTCTTCTAATTCTTCTTCTTCTTCTAATTCTTCTTCTTCTTCTTCATAGTCTTTGTCTTCATCGTCATCGTTATAATCATCGGCGAGGACATCTTCTTCTTCTTTTTCTTCATCATCATCATCATCATCATCATCATCGGCGAGGACGTCTTCTTCTTCTTCTTCTTCTTCTTCTTCTTCTTCTTCTTCTTCTTCTTCTGCATAGTCTTTGTCTTCTTCGTCATCGTCGTGGTCGTAATCGTCGGCTACATCTGCGTCACGAGTTTCGCCGACAGCGCCGCGTCCGCGATCGCGCCCAGGATCATGAACGCCACCTGCAGCGCGGCCGGCGTCGTCCTCTTGCCAAATCTCCCAAGTCCCCCGCCCCGGGTCGGCGCCTGCTTCTTCTTCCTCTCCCTCTTGGCGGTTCGACTCGCCTTCCTGGCAGAGTTGAGACGCCATTTCGTAACCGCGATCCTCTTCCCCGAAATACCTATCCACCCCATCTTTTTCGTGCTCGTGATCCACCGAGTGGCGCACCTCCTCGTCGTCTGCGAGAGTTCGGGCCGTCGGGTCGTCGTCGTCCCCCTCGACCTCTTGCTCCTCTTCCTCGCTCTCGTCCTCCTCCAAGTTCTCCTGTAGCTGCTGCCGCTGCTGCCGCTGCTGCTGCTGCTGCTGCAGACGCCGCCGCCGCCGCTGCTGCTCTTGGTCTTCCTCGATAGCGAAACGTGGCCGGTCGCAACGACAACGGAGCCACCGGAGCCGACCACGCAGCGTACGCCAAATGCGATGGCAACGGCGACGGTGATGGTGAGTGGGAGGAGGAGGAGGAGGACGATGACACCGCCGGCGATTGCGATCCGCCTGTACCGACCTTAGTGCTCTTTGGCTCCCACGGTCTAGTGCGTGACATTGTCTTCTTCGTCTTCTTCTTTCTCGTTGGGGCCGTTGTTGCCGTCGTTGTCGTCGTTGTAGCCCGGACATCGCCTCTGTAACCCGTAACCCCGACGCGCTTAGTACCCGCCATCCGCGCTCTTATCATCTCTCCGCGCGACGCGCTGTGCTTTCGCCGGGGTGTTTCTCGGCCACCTTTTACAAGACTCTATCGTCCGCGCTTGCACGTGTGCTCTCTGTCAAACTCACGTCTCTCTCTCTCTCTCTCTCTCTCTCTCTCTCATCCCGTCCCATCCCCTCGGGGGGGGGGGATCTCGCGACCCCTCCCTCCCTTCCTCCCGACCTCTCTCCCTCCCTCCGCGGGGGACCCGCATCCCCCGGTCCCGCCCTCCCATCCCGTCCCATCCCCTCCCATCCCGTCCCATCCCCTCGGGGGGATCTCGCGACCCCGACCTCCTCCCTCCCTCCATCCCTCCACCATCCCTACATCCCTCCCTCCCATCCCTCCCTCCCATCCCATCCCGTCCCATCCCGTCCCATCCCCTCGGGGGGGGGGGGGGGGGGATCTCGCGACCCCATCCTCCCTCCCTCCCTCCCTACATCCCGTCCCATCCCCTCGGGGGATCCGCATCCCCCGGCCCCGCCCTCATCCCATCCCATCCCCTGGGGGCGGGGGGGATCTCGCGGCCCCGACCTCCTCCCTCCATCCATCCCTCCCTCCATCCATCCCTCCCTCCGCGGGGCACCCGCATCCCCCGACCCCGCAGCTCTCCCCCCTGGCGGGTGCATCAGGGTTAACAGCGGCCTCCGCTGGCCGCGCGCCATAGAGCCTGCGCGAAAACGCACTTATTTCAGCTAGGAGGATCGCGGTCGCAGACGGAAAGGCGGGGCTCGCGGGGGATACCTGGGGATACCTGGGGATACCTGGGCTATCTGGACCACGGACACCCATTTTGTACTCTGCTTGGCGCTAGTGGGATTCGATCGGGGTTACTAGCATGTCAATCGCACTGATGTTGTGTGTTGTGTGCGACCATTTCTGTGCATTTCTCGATGCGGCGCTCGGTCGACAGAGACACTAACTTGTGTGACAGACAAAAAACAAACACATGGTAGAACAATATCTTTGCATCCACTGCTCTTTATTCCTCGTCATCATCACATTACATTCTATTGGAAAGTAGCAAATGGTACGAGACAGATAACGACACAGACAACGGTGCACTCTCGATTGACATAAGACATTACTCGACCTGTCCCGTTCCACCGCCTTGGCGAAGTGCTTTGTTGGGGATAGCTGAGATTGTTCATTGATCGTGATGGTGGTTACTTGGTTGCGGTGGATCGAAAATCCATTCGTAGTGCTGGAATACGAGTCTCGCCGTGTTTGTTCTGCGCTGTGCCGTTTCGTGGGCCACGTCGGGAGCGTAGCGGGCGCTGTTTGCAGCATTACAAGCGGTACATGTGCACGTCTTGTCGAACGGAGCCACGGCTTGAACCGCTGCATTTCTTTTGTATCTGTCCCAGTACTTCTCGGGTGAGCCCTGCACTGGTTCGGGGCGCTCTGTTGTTCCCGGTGTCGATTGCACCTCCTGTACATGCTCTTCGAGCGTACCGTGGTCTGCTTGGGAGAGGCGAATCCTATTCTTCTTCTTCTTGTCGTTGCGATCGAACGACTCCATCGTGAGGCACGTATGTCGTCGTGCGGAACGGGGAAAGGGGCTAGTAGTCAGACTTTGACTGTTAGCAGAGCCACTCTGTGCAGCGTTATGGCATAATAATTTAAGGGAGAATAAAAAGTCGACACACATATCTCATTCCTGACGGAGGACTCTACCACTACACTTCTCCAGTCCATTCACAGAGTCGTTGCATGGTAAGACCTGGATAGATAGTGGGCGGAGCCTTTTACCGTCATTTTATTACGATGCAAAGTACAAACACCTGTGGACACACAATCCAACATTGACGCTTGGTCTTCATTGTGTCAGTACATGAGTTTTCCTCTAAGGTCGTTCTCTTTCACTAAACGACATCGAGCGGTTGAGCGTTCTTTGACCACGATTACTTTCGGATAGGTGGCCCTGATGGCTGTAGAACCAGTGCTTAGACGCGACAACTTAGGAACGGGCTGGATCGCTTACTACGTACACCAGGTTCGCCATTGTCGATACCATTACCGTTGTCAATAGTACTAGAAAAGCTTTGTACCGCAGCCGTACTCTACACGACACACGGTGCCAGTACAACAGCACGCATAGCACATATACACAGGTCGGTGGCTGCCTGGGTTATTCTCCGCTGTTTCACCCCTACTGAGAATGGTGTATATAACCTGGACAGATCTACAACTGCCATCAGACGCTTTGAGACGAAGGGGTGACAGCGGCCGTGTGTAACGGAGACACAGATACTGTCATATCGCAGGTCTACAGCGTACGTTTGGTGCACCCAAGGACGGGGCTCCCGGACAGCGAGATACGCCGCGTGTGGTTCCTGTGCCACCCTTGGGCTGAAGACATCATGAAAACACACATGTTATCTGCTAACACGTTGGACAGGATCAAATGCCCGGAAGAGTTGGCTGCGATGGCACCCCGTCACATAGCCCTCATGGACCTGGAAGACATGAGCGACATGTGCTTAGACGGCTTTCACATGGTGGACTTTTGGTTTCATTGTAAACTCGAGTCGTTCATGGCCGGATGGGCTCGTTGGTACATGCACGTGGATCGGGTGACTGGTGTGGGATGGAGTATGACCCTGCTGCTAGATGGCGAGGGCAAAACGGTGGCGGACGCGGAGGTCCTCTCGAGGAAGCTATGGCTTGCTTACAAGACATATTTTGAATGGCAATGGGTTGTCAAGCAACCTGGGCGGCCGGGGGATACTCGTAAACCCGACATCATGTATGCGGAACAGCGCGGTATTTTGTATGTGATTCTTTACAGTGTGTACAATCATGCCGTTACAGTATATGATAGCAACTGTAGGCAAAAGAAAAGACACGGTCATCCTAAGCCAAAAACTGATGTCCTTCATCATAGGTGGCATGGCGTTGTAACAAAACATTACGGGAGACGTTGGGGATAACCGAATCGTCTGCCAGTAAAACATGTCCACCGTAGCAGATACAGCAGGTATGCATCCGCATATAGCAATCACTAGGCTTCTGCTTCTGCGGGACGCGCTCATTCCTCTATTGTGTACAATCTTCATATATCTGTTGACGTTCACGAAGACCAACAGGCACACCCCGTACTGGAAAAAGAGCTGTGGGCAAAAATGAAAACACAGTGAGTGTTACACATGTCCAAGTCACGGTGTCACGTCAAACGTACTGTAGCTGCGATTTTAGCACATACCGTGGTCAGGCCTTTGAAGACTTTACACATTGCGTATCCGAATATCCAGCGGCCGTGTAACACACTTTGGGTAAGCCACACAGGCAGAGTGAGCAGAGTGCATATGTCACAGATCCCCAGTTGGGTAAAATACACATCATTGTTAGCAGGCCTCGTCCTCCTTCCATTTCTCGAATGAAGTATCAGCAACATGTACGAGTTCGCAAACAAGCCCAGTAACATCACCACCCCATGGATAACAGGCACGTACACGGCACTGCTGTCTGCTGCGTTTCGGTCACACCTATGTGTACGGTTGAGCAGAGGCCTGATTGTCTCATTGTACCGCACGATGGTACGGTGTGAAATGTTAGCAATCAGCTCCATCTTGTCAAACTCAAGCCTACGGTGTAGCTGTATTTGTGCTCATGCGTGAAGTCCACTTAAACTGTGCCTCGGGGTGTCAAGCTCGCCGACCTGGCTACATTAGTCAGCCAACCTGGAACGAGTAGTCATCACAAGCTTTCTAAGGTTAAGCTTGGATCGCGAACATGAGCCTAGAGAAACTCGAAGCGTGCAGGCACGACATAGCCGAGTGCTACGAATCGTTATCCGACATAGTTGAGGACGCCTCGGAAGCGTTCCGAGGCTACCACTTGGAGTGCAAGTTACTCTCCACCCCGAACCTAGTGAGGAAAACCCGTATGATCATCGATCACTGTTTGGAGAACGAAGAGCGGGCCGCTAAGTTTCTTCGTATAGTGCAGACTAACAAGAAGGAGTTGTACGAGAGCATGGAAAAGCACGGGACAAAAGGTCCCCCAGGTACTATAACTCGTAAGATGACACGTTAAACGCTGACTTTTAAACGTTAAATGCTAAGTCGCCCTGTCTGTTGCTTTCCACTAGAGCGAACCAAAGCCACTCACACCTTAACGGAGGACGTGCAGTCAGCGCTTGGAAGCGGGCTCGACCAAGTATCGAAAGCCCTCGCCGACTACAGCTTCTTACCTAAAGTCACCGAGATCCTGCCAGCCGTGGACCACGTGTTCGCAAAACGCGTGATACTGACCGAAGAATACGAAGACTTTCACGTCGTGTTCCGCAAGGGCAATTCACGGCTGCTGGATATTCAGTTTACGTGCTACGAGTCGCAGACAGCTTATCAACATGATAGAGAATACATAATTGTTGCGTGTGAAAATGCAATGCTGGACATGATTCGCATGCTGCTCCATAATCCGGATATACCAGCGGTTACTAAACACAGCATTAGCCTTATACTGCTCTCACACAACATGCACATATACGGCCTGGATGACTGGGAGGCGCGCACGGTTTGCATGCGGATCGACTGACTGCTGAATAAGTACGGAAAACGTGACCGTGAAAGTGTGTGTGATGTTTGCTGTTATTAGCTGCCTTTGTAAAGCATTTCGAGTGTTGTACGTTGGAATTGATGGTTGTGAAATAAACAGAAATTACACACGCACACACACACAAGTCGATAGTCTCGGTTTATTCCCAATTTTATTAGCACACAGATACATACCACCCCCCCATGTACATAAACACACAAGTTTCATACGTAGCACAACGCAGCCACCCCAAAACTTACGCCGTTTCGGCAAAAGTCATAACACTGTTCTCGTCTACACGGAAACCATAAGCGTCGCTTCCTTTTGGATGCGTCAAGCTCCACAGGTCGTACACATATTTCATGGTTCTGAACGTCAGCGACGATCGCATCGGAGTCCAACTGGCTTGCATTTTGTCAGGGATCTTAGCCATGAAAGCCAATGTCTTATAAAGAACGTGGTACTGTTCCAAAGATGCGGCGCGATCTTTGTTATCCCACGCAGCCTTTAGATCGTCACACCAGCTCGCGAACCGATCGTTTGCACCAACCTTCAGAAGCCCCTTGGGTCCGAGTCCCCGGAACGTGCGGGTGTAATCCGTACCGAACAGGATAAGAAGGACGAGGAGTTTATGTTTTAGGCGCCGGTACTTCGCGACGTCTTGCTTGACGCGAACGTACAGATAAGAGCCCATTTTGGTCAGTCGCAGGTACCTGCCGTGACTGAAGCGAGGCACCTTGCCTTCCATGTACAGCTTGCTAAGTTTGTTCATGCGTTCGAGTAGTCGTTTTGAGCTCGCGACACACGCGTCGTTCTCCACAGTGAGCTCTCCCCCACATCGTTTATTATTCACAGCAGAGCCCTCAGAGGCCACGGTGTCGTGACATGCGGGTAACAACTGAAAAGTGTCAACGAATGCCAATTTTGATTTCAACCCCCGCAGACCCACCACGGCAAGGCGTGCTAGTATCTTGCGCGCAACTTCGGCTCTATCCGTTGCATTTAACTTGAACACTCTGGTGAGAAATTCGCCGTACACGGAGCCTCTTATTCCACTCAGATAGAAATACCTAGCTAATCGTTGTGGCAATGTGGAGTCTTGGTCTTTGTCTGCCACGAGACTTTCCCACTCTCCGTGCAGGAGCTCGAGCTCTTCCCCGAGGTGATCGTCGTCTTCCACAATGTCGTACAGCGTACGGAATCTGGGCTTGCGGGCTTCGAAGTCCACGTCAGTCGTCCGTAAACCGCCAACCCTGGGCGCCTCCGCGAGCAGGTCGCCAAACGCGGAGCTGTGCATCGGTCGATTGCTGTCGTAGCTCGTGTTGGCCAACCGCAGTGTGAGCCCTTCGCGCCCGCAAGCCGTGAGCACGGCTATCACGTCTGAGTCTGCCGTGCATACCAGAACAGTGCCCGGAAGAGCGTTGGCCAGTTCTACCATCAGAGTATCGGCTTCTGTGCTCGAGCTCTTCCGGCACGCGGCGTCCAGAAACACGAGGTGTCCCTCCAGAGGTCGATTCGCAAACGATGCCACGTACGCCCCGTGGACACCGGGAAGGTCTGGCTGCGGTTCCGATGCCATCGACTTCATCTTTCAGATGAAACACCACGTCTTTGTTGTTAGATTCACACAAGATGTCACGGGAACTCCAGTCCCGTCCGGTGACCAGAAACACTGCCTTTTTTGCCACGTTGGTGTCGCGTAGCAGTTTCAAGGTGAGATAGTCTATAGCGTCCGCGTTCCGTCTACAGAAATCCAGGTGGGGCGCAAGCGGGTAGCGGTCTCTGGTTTCTCTAACCGCCGGCTTTTGCGCTCCCCGTCCGTCCTTTACCAGAATCAGACACTCTGACGTCCATCTGTCTCGATTGTAATGTTCCGCCAGTGTTCTTGCCATGTTTTCGATGGACGCTAGCCGATCTCCTTCCACGTAGTCGCTAGCCTTGACCTTAAATCTCATTATCAAATGGTCGACTAACATCCAGTCGTATCGTTCCGTGGGTCGCTCTATCACATCGAACGGCGATAGATGGGGATTCGCGAGCATAACGTGCAGCGCCTGGTTCTTCAGTCCCATTGTCAGGCGTCCTATCAACTCGTCGGGGCCTGACTGGCGTTATTATAGCAGCTGCACTCACGCACACGGGCGCGCGCACACACACACACACACATTTCAGTGATCAGGCACGCGTTGTGTCGGCTGCTGCGGAGGCTGTTGGTCGGAGTGCACTTTGTCGCGTTTAAGTTTCTTCTTTTCTTCGTTGAAACATATGTTCCTGTGGCTTAGATCTCCGGGGTTGACTTGTGAGCAAAGGTCCTCTGTGTACATAGTATCGCTTCTGTTATATGACCTCATGTGCACACAAGTAGGAGCTAGACAGTTGAGAACCTGTGTGCAGAAACATGTCAGCCAAGGGAAATTACGCCTCATGCTTTTCGATACGGTGGGCTTGGTACAGCTCCGTATTCTAACCAAATTCGTCCCGGGTCTCACTATGACCAAGTGGGCGGCGGAGCGCTGAGCCGCGCTGGGGTAGGTGACGGAAAACATCACCCACGTCAGCCACAGCTGGGTGTTATAACGCCATAGCGTCGCTTTATCTAGAACGTCGCTATGCCTGGTCTTGAGCTCTAGCAACGCCACTGTGTTTGTGACCGTGTCGTACGCAACCATGTCGATTTCGGTGTAGAACCCCCAGTCTGGCTGTATGCCCTTACACCCGGCTACACAGCGGTTATTAGTGATGGGTCGTTCGCGAACGAAATGGCTCTTAGAGCCGGCTCTTTGACGTGAACGACGCGAGCCGGCTCCTTATCGCGAGCCGTCACGTGGGGTTTTTTTTTTTTTTCTTTCTCTCAGCCTCTCTCTCGCACTTTTTTTCCGCTTCACACTGCATGCGAGCCTTGTGCTTTACGCTGGGCAGAGGGGGGAGGGGCGGTAGTTACACTCAGTAGCACAGGAACAGAGCCAGAGAGAGAGAAAGAGAGGCAGGGACAACAACATTAGAAAGGTATAGTAATCATCCACAACTATTTTCGGTTGCAGATGATAAAGGATTGAGAAAGTTTATTCATGCAGGTCCATATGACAGAGAATATGCATGTTCTTTTAGTTTTCATATTATAATTTATATTTAATTGTGTTGTGGTTTGCAGTGTTTTGTGTTCTTTTCACTTTAAATTTGTGAAAGGAAAAAGCTGAAAATTTAAATAGTTAAAACTTGAAATGTGAATAGTTGATTTTTGTATTATATGATTTATTTATTACATTTTATGTGGAGTGAATAAATAAAAGTATATTTACGGTGGCCCCTAGAGACAAAGCACATACAAACTTCAAATCACGTACGAACTCTGAAGCATGTACAAACTCCAAAACACGTAAAAACACGTACAAACTCCAAAACACGTAAAAACTCCAAAACACGTAAAAACACGTACAAACTCCGAAGCACGTAAAAACTCAGAAGCATATAAAAACTCAGAAGCACATAAAAACTCAAAACACGTACAAAAGACAACAGAAGTGCTCCAGGATGCTGGGCACAGTGTTGAGCCTTTGTTATCTTGTGGCTACACAAGCCAGCAAGTACCAACAACCGAATTTGGTGTGTGGTAATAACAGGTAAATGAACTTTTTTTTAAATTATTTGAATATATATATGAGTGCCTGTGTATAAATACACAAACAATACACACATGCTTTCAATTGTGTGATTTAAGTGATCTAGTAGCTCTGCTTTGGAAGTTCAGTTCATGCTAGAAATGTGTTTTGGAGTTTATACGTGTTTTGTCTCTAGGGGCCACCGCATATATTTATATATAAACATATATAAATAAAACCACTTGTTTTTACGTTAGTAATTCCTTTTGTGCATAATTTTATATTATTGTTAATAATAAATTAATTAAAGCAACAAAACAACCTGAAGAGCCGGTTCGGAGCCGAAAGAGCCGGCTCTTTTTAGTGAGCCGAACCGAAAGAGCCGGATCTCTAAAAAGAGCCGGAAATCCCATCACTAGCGGTTATGGTACGTGTACCGCTTTTTTGCGCCCGAGCAGCGGTCGGGTGACGGTATGCCGGCCACTCGTAAGCCTCCGCAAATCGGACGCAGGTGCAAGGCCTCTAGTTGCGTGAGGATAAGTTGGGAAACTGGACCGACCTGGGGTTTGGTTTTTTTCCCGTTGAATACATCTTTGCAATCTGTGTCCACGGTCACTCCGATGTGCGTTGACATACGTGTTTTATCCCACACCCGTCTACACGCCGCTACGCTAGGGACTTTGCTATACGTAAATATCCGCAGCACACCAGCCTGAAACTCTGAAGCCTTGCACTCGGAGACGTTCAGTTGTTTGACGTAGTCGACGACCCAGTCCAATTTACTTTCGGGGTTGCTGTGTCGGTCTTGCAGCGCTCGTGTGAACACGTCCATGTTTATCAGGTTATGGTTTCCTCGTCTTCTCTGCTGAGCCATAGAGTCCAGCGTTCTCGTTATGCCTTGCACTTTGTACCACCGATGGTCATTCGTCGACTTCGCGTGCAGGCAGCCTGACACGGTCTTGAATTCGATCGTCGCGTTTCCTAACATTGTGGCGCAGAGCAAAAAAAAAAAAAAACAGCGGTCAGTTCGGCAAAGCGTTGCGTATCGGCCGACATGGTGTACTAATAGTCAGTAGATACAAAAACCGTTCGCCAGACACGTTACACGCAACGACGATGAACCGCAAGAGAATGCCCGTGTTAAAGTCGCTCGTGTCGAACGGCAAAGACATGTTCGCGGCAAAACTCGCGCCCGTGTCGGGCGCCGCAGCCTCGTCCATGGCGAGATTCACAGGCCGCCTCGGAAGCTCGATTGCTGTCATGTCATCTCTCATCGTGGGTTTCCTGACACTACCAAATAACATCATGTATTTCCTCGACCATAAGCATTCGTCCAAGCTGACGTACGACTATGACGACAGTAACCAAGAGCACAGATACGCTTACATTCACGCTGGGATTGCTCTGGTCGTTCTAGGGTGCCTTGCCATGGTGGTGAGCATAGTGCTAAGTTACTTCGCCGCAAACAGCAAACGGAAAGTCGACGCTTCGGCCGCCACTTCTACCAACCCTGTCACACGGAGCACCATGACTGTGTACGAGTGCTTGGCGATGATGAACGTGGAACTGTTTATGGCCGTGATCGCCGGGTGCATGGAGTTGCTATATCGTCCCCTCACCAGTAACGAGCATAGGTCGCATAACGTCGAATGTGCTATTGCGGTGTTCAACATCATCATATACGCGATGTACGTGGTCACCATGATACTTACGGCGTCCGTACTGCGAGGGAAACACGAAAAAGAACACAGTGACTCTGACCCCTCGGATATGACGGACGTTGTGACCAACATGGCAGTGCCGCGGGAATATGTCACCAGAAGTCCAATCCTGTACAATTCACCAACTGGTTATATGATATAGTGCTCTTCTGTTGTTGTTGTAGTGTGCAATAAAACAGTAATAAAGATTCACGCCTGTGTAGGGTACCAAAGTCTCTTTTTATTGTTGTTGGTTTACATGTGGAGTGGTCGTACAGGACAAGGTGTCCGTTACACTTTATCTTTTAACTACCAGCAGACATGCATCACACAGTGGCGAGCGATAGAGCATGTGGAAACAATGTTTCTTCAAGAGAGGATACATGCAGCATCCAAGGACAGAGCACCTAGATGGTGGACATAACATGGGGAAAACACCACGTATTAGATACACACGTGCACCGAGCGTATCTCGGTGCAAAGCGCGTGTCTTACCCAGAAAATGGCAGAAGTCTAAAAGTTAACAGTGCCGGGAGTCTGTGTCACACATTGTCATGATGATTATCAGTGGTGATGAGAGTTAGGCAAAAAGGATACAAGAGACAGCTACGTTTGTGATTCTCGAGTCCCAGGGAGGGGTTTCGTACATTACAACGCGCACATAGTTGCACAGAAATCAAAAGAGCCCTCTCTACAGACTCCGTGCATATACGGACTTGGCATGGATTGGTACGACGGGGTGCATTTGAAAGACAGGGCTTTTACGGCGCACGAAAGGGACTCACTCGAACGGCATGCTCATGTGTCGAGTGTAAAAACTAAAAATGGAGAGATGAGAGTAAAAGGAACCGTTGTCAAGAGGCCAATGGACTTGAAGTTAACACATTATCATCACACGAATGCCTTGGTGGCTTTACTCTCCTGCCACACGGACCAGAGTTGTGAGTCTATCATTTGTTACCCCGGACGAGAAATACGGAGCGGTAACCCAAAATAAATGACACGGAAGACCACACGTGTACCAACTGTACCTCCATTGTCATTCCTGTCAGATACACGCAGAGGGAACTGCTGATGTAAAGAACAACGACTTGCCGTTGCGAGAAGACAAGACTAAGAACTTCTTTGAACAATTCTTTGACTTTTTGCGCCGCT
Source organism: Astatotilapia calliptera (assembly GCF_964374335.1). Lineage (NCBI taxonomy): Eukaryota > Metazoa > Chordata > Actinopteri > Cichliformes > Cichlidae > Astatotilapia > Astatotilapia calliptera. Next base: position 34,348,889 of record NC_137425.1, on the reverse strand, counting down.
GAATAGTAGTAATAATGAGATGAATCTTAATGTCCTTTTCTTTTGTCTGTGTTAGATAAAATTCACACATATTGCTTGATGTTGTTGTTGATGTTGATGTTGCACTGCTATGCCTGAGTTCCAGTGTCTGTGACATTTTCACATTTCACGAGTACTTGTCTGTCTGACATGAAAGACCCCAATAAACGTTATGGCTTTCTCCACTTTGGCGATGTCGGTGCTTTTTGTTTTTACAACTTTACAACAGTGACAAATGTTGAACTATGCCTGAGTTCCAGTGTGTGTGTGTGTGTGTGTGTGTGTGTGTGTGTGTGTGTGTGTGTGTGTGTATTCATCCTTCATTTATTGTTATTTCACGTTCAAAACACCTATACACAACAATACCATAACGGGTTCAATTAACACGGTGTGTTCTGTTGAAACCTTGACACATTTCAAACGCTATCCGTCATTCCACCGTAACCTCTCGTGGCGGACACAGAGTCTTGTTTCTTTGGTGCATTACACGTCCAATAGCAACTGTGACGAGAACAACGATCACACCCAAGCTCAATCCAATTATTAGTCTAACATATCTGGTCTGCTTGCCGCCTGTGTGATCTCTAGGGACAACTATCAGCTTGAAAATGCCAATAGTTTCCACGGCTCGCTTTGTACGAGATCTTCGTGTGGTCAGAACAGAACAGCTGTACGTTCCCGCATCACCAAATGTCACATTCTGAAGAATCAAAGACAGGTCTCCCTCGTTCATTCCTCTGTCTTGGAAATCCACTCGCTCCTTGAAGGATGGGTGTTGGCCGTCTGGTACAAAACAGTCGTCACGATACAGAAGCACATATTCAGCACGCATCAGATCAGTTCTCGTCCACTCTACGCCCACAATGATGGTCCTCGTGTATGAACATCGACACGGTAGAATCACAACCCCTTGTCCGCTCTCTGCCGTGACAACAGTGGGATCGTCCGTGGCGTTGATCAGTTGACAGCACACAACGACAATCACAAAGGGTAGCATTCCGATGGTGCGTACGTTCTCCCGTGTCGCCGCCGGATTCAAATGTGTTGTTTATGTTTCCTGTGGGGTATAGACACTGTCACACACATCGCACTACATGCATACCGTCGTTACAATGCCAGGTACACATCGACTCACCGTACGCCATCCCAGGGTGGCGTTCCCCGACTCTAAGATCGACAAACTCTCTAGACTCTACAGCCCCAGGCTAGACAAAAATTATGAAAAGGCACGTGCTCTCGAACTCAATGACGACCAAGATGACCGCGGACGAGAAGCCTAAACTGTACACGTTACTGCCGTATATAAAGCTTTTGGAGGTGGAAGACCTGGGTGCGCTGAGCACGGACGGGTTTCAGCTGTGTCAGTTTTGGTCGAGATATTACACGAACAGGGATTACGTGTGCTGGCCGTGGTACGTGCAAGTGGATCGCACCGCTGACTTAGGGTGGACGTTGACCCTTTTGATGGAAGACGACACGATGGATGTAGAGCGCTTCACTGAGCAGTTGTGGAAAGCTTACAAAGAATACTTCACGCTCAGCTGGATACCAGGAGAGGCAGATCGACACACCGACTGCCGGTTTGAAGACAACCGCTGGAAACTCGTAAGCGCAGCGATCGACAAAGACCTACGGGATTTGGTGGGTGACCGCTTTAGTGTGGTGCCTCGTTTAGGTGATGTTTTCCGTGAGACGGAATCGCAGCAAGCTACTTGCCTGCTGTGGTGTGACACCAACCAAGACGCCTTGAAGTGGAACACCTTTTTGTTTTGGTATCCAGAACGCCAGAGATGAAATGGGATTCAGTGAAGCGTGTCCACAATTGAGCTGTGCTGTGTGTAACATACAACAACGACAACACCGGCTACGGTGCTTATGAAAGCAATGATAAACCTACTAAGAATGTCCTTTGTGTAACATGCAGTGTACCTACACGACTTGTAAACATAAACATCGGACCACACTAATAAAAGAAACCACACAAACCACACTGTGTGTGTGTCACCTTGATTTTATTTGCTGTTGCCAACATTCAAATTCACAATAACATCGGGAGCGACATATACATTTCACTGGTTACGGTGCGCAGTCTACGAGTCTGTAGCTCGAAACACTTTATAGCCTTTCCATTCGTCCGTCAGTCCGTATATGTGCATGTTATGTGACATGAGTATCAGGCCTACTGTGCTTTGTAGCAACTGGTATGTCTGGATCACTAAGCATCTTGCGTATTGTGCCGACCTGGCTACACTATCCAGCCGACCTGGCTACATTTTCCAGCCGACCTGGCTACACTTTCCAGCCGACCTGGCTACATTTTCCAGCCGACCTGGCTACACTATCCAGCCGACCTGGCTACACTTTCCAGCCGACCTGGCTACATTTTCCAGCCGACCTGGCTACACTATCCAGCCGACCTGGCTACACTTGCCAGCCGACCTGGCTACACTTGCCAGCCGACCTGGCTACACTATCCAGCCGACCTGGCTACACTTGCCAGCCGACCTGGCTACATATTCCAGCCGACCTGGTTACACTATCCAGGCGACCTGGCTACATTTTCCAGCAGACCTGGCTACACTTTCCAGCCGACCTGGCTACATTTGCCAGCCGACCTGGCTACACTATCCAGCCGACCTGGCTACACTTTCCAGCCGACCTGGCTACACTATCCAGCCGACCTGGCTACATTTTCCAGCCGACCTGGCTACACTATCCAGCCGACCTGGCTACACTATCCAGCCGACCTGGCTACATTTTCCAGCCGACCTGGCTACATTTTCCAGCCAACCTGGCTACACTTGCCAGCCGACCTGGCTACATTTTCCAGCCGACCTGGCTACACTTTCCAGCCGACCTGGCTACATTTTCCAGCCGACCTGGCTACACTATCCATCCGACCTGGCTACACTTGCCAGCCGACCTGGCTACACTATCCAGCCGACCTGGCTACACTATCCAGCCGACCTGGCTACATTTTCCAGCCGACCTGGCTACACTATCCAGCCGACCTGGCTACATTTGCCAGCCGACCTGGCTACACTATCCGGCCGACCTGGCTACATTTGCCAGCCGACCTGGCTACATTTTCCAGCCGACCTGGCTACACTATCCGGCCGACCTGGCTACACTTTCCAGCCGACCTGGCTACACTACCCAGCCGACCTGGCTACACTTTCCAGCCGACCTGGCTACACTTTCCAGCCGACCTGGCTACGCTTTTCAGCCGACCTGGCTACACTTGCCAGCCGACCTGGCTACATTATCCAGCCGACCTGGCTACATTTTCCAGCCGACCTGGCTACACTTGCCAGCCGACCTGGCTACATTTGCCAGCCGACCTGGCTACACTATCCAGCCGACCTGGTTACATTTTCCAGCCGACCTGGCTACATTTGCCAGCCGACCTGGCTACACTATCCAGCCGACCTGGCTACATTTTCCAGCCGACCTGGCTACACTATCCAGCCGACCTGGTTACATTTTCCAGCCGACCTGGCTACACTTTTCAGCAGACCTGGCTACACTATCCAGCCGACCTGGCTACACTATCCAGCCGACCTGGCTACACTATCCAGCCGACCTGGCTACACTATCCAGCCGACCTGGTTACATTTTCCAGCCGACCTGGCTACACTATCCAGCCGACCTGGTTACATTTTCCAGCCGACCTGGCTACACTATCCAGCCGACCTGGTTACATTTTCCAGCCGACCTGGCTACACTTTCCAGCAGACCTGGCTACACTTGCCAGCCGACCTGGCTACACTATCCAGCCGACCTGGCTACACTATCCAGCCGACCTGGCTACACTTGCCAGCCGACCTGGCTACATTTGAGAGCCGACCTGGCTACATTTTCCAGCCGACCTGGATACACTTTCCAGCCGACCTGGCTACACTATCCAGCCGACCTGGCTACATTTTTCAGCCGACCTGGCTACACTTTCCAGCCGACCTGGATACACTTTCCAGCCGACCTGGCTACACTATCCAGCCGACCTGGCTACATTTGAGAGCCGACCTGGCTACACTATCCAGCCGACCTGGCTACACTTTCCAGCCGACCTGGCTACACTATCCAGCCGACCTGGCTACACTTTCCAGCCGACCTGGCTACACTTTTCAGCCGACCTGGCTACACTTGCCAGCCGACCTGGCTACATTTGAGAGCCGACCTGGCTACACTATCCAGCCGACCTGGCTACACTATCCAGCCGACCTGGCTACATTTTCCAGCCGACCTGGCTACACTATCCAGCCGACCTGGCTACACTTTCCAGCCGACCTGGCTACACTATCCAGCCGACCTGGCTACACTTTCCAGCCGACCTGGCTACACTTTTCAGCCGACCTGGCTACACTTGCCAGCCGACCTGGCTACATTTTTCAGCCGACCTGGCTACACTTTCCAGCCGACCTGGCTACACTATCCAGCCGACCTGGCTACACTTGCCAGCCGACCTGGCTACACTATCCAGCCGACCTGGCTACACTTTCCAGCCGACCTGGTTACATTTTCCAGCTGACCTGGTTACATTTTCCAGCTGACCTGGCTACACTATCCAGCCGACCTGGCTACACTATCCAGCCGACCTGGCTACACTTTCCAGCCGACCTGGCTACACTTTTCAGCCGACCTGGCTACACTTGCCAGCCGACCTGGCTACATTTTTCAGCCGACCTGGCTACACTTTCCAGCCGACCTGGCTACACTATCCAGCCGACCTGGCTACACTTGCAAGCCGAACTGGCTACACTATCCAGCCGACCTGGCTACACTTTCCAGCCGACCTGGTTACATTTTCCAGCTGACCTGGTTACATTTTCCAGCTGACCTGGCTACACTATCCAGCCGACCTGGCTACACTTGCCAGCCGACCTGGCTACACTTGCCAGCCGACCTGGCTACACTATCCAGCCGACCTGGTTACATTTTCCAGCCGACCTGGCTACACTTTCCAGCCGACCTGGCTACACTTTCCAGCCGACCTGGCTACATTTGCCAGCCGACCTGGCTACACTATCCAGCCGACCTGGCTACACTTGCCAGCTGACCTGGTTACATTTTCCAGCTGACCTGGCTACACTATCCAGCCGACCTGGCTACACTTGCCAGCCGACCTGGCTACATTTGCCAGCCGACCTCGCTACACTATCCAGCCTACCTGGTTACATTTTCCAGCCGACCTGGCTACATTTTCCAGCCGACCTGGCTACACTATCCAGCCGACCTGGCTACATTTGCCAGCCGACCTGGCTACACTATCCAGCCGACCTGGGTACACTTGCCAGCCGACCTGGCTACACTATCCAGCCGACCTGGTTACATTTTCCAGCCGACCTGGCTACACTTTCCAGCCGACCTGGCTACACTTTCCAGCCGACCTGGCTACACTATCCAGCCGCCCTGGTTACATTTTCCAGCCGACCTGGCTACACTTTCCAGCCGACCTGGCTACACTTTCCAGCCGACCTGGCTACACTTGCCAGCCGACCTGGCTACATTTGCCAGCCGACCTGGCTTCATTTTTCAGCCGACCTGGCTACACTTTCCAGCCGACCTGGATACACTTTCCAGCCGACCTGGCTACACTATCCAGCCGACCTGGCTACATTTGCCAGCCGACCTGGCTACACTATCCGGCCGACCTGGCTACACTTGCCAGCCGACCTGGCTACATTTGCCAGCCGACCTGGCTACACTATCCAGCCGACCTGGTTACATTTTCCAGCCGACCTGGCTACATTTTCCAGCCGACCTGGCTACACTATCCAGCCGACCTGGCTACATTTGCCAGCCGACCTGGCTACACTATCCAGCCGACCTGGCTACATTTTCCAGCCGACCTGGCTACACTATCCAGCCGACCTGGTTACATTTTCCAGCCGACCTGGCTACACTTTTCAGCAGACCTGGCTACACTTGCCAGCCGACCTGGCTACACTATCCAGCCGACCTGTCTACACTATCCAGCCGACCTGGCTACACTATCCAGCCGACCTGGCTACACTATCCAGCCGACCTGGGTAGATTTTCCAGCCGACCTGGCTACACTATCCAGCCGACCTGGTTACATTTTCCAGCCGACCTGGCTACACTATCCAGCCGACCTGGTTACATTTTCCAGCCGACCTGGCTACACTTTCCAGCAGACCTGGCTACACTTGCCAGCCGACCTGGCTACACTATCCAGCCGACCTGGCTACACTATCCAGCCGACCTGGCTACACTTGCCAGCCGACCTGGCTACATTTGAGAGCCGACCTGGCTACATTTTCCAGCCGACCTGGATACACTTTCCAGCCGACCTGGCTACACTATCCAGCCGACCTGGATACACTTTCCAGCCGACCTGGCTACACTATCCAGCCGACCTGGCTACATTTGCCAGCCGACCTGGCTACATTTTTCAGCCGACCTGGCTACACTTTCCAGCCGACCTGGATACACTTTCCAGCCGACCTGGTTACACTATCCAGCCGACCTGGCTACATTTGAGAGCCGACCTGGCTACACTTTCCAGCCGACCTGGCTACACTTTCCAGCCGACCTGGCTACACTTGCCAGCCGACCTGGCTACATTTGCCAGCCGACCTGGCTTCATTTTTCAGCAGACCTGGCTACACTTGCCAGCCGACCTGGCTACACTATCCAGCCGACCTGTCTACACTATCCAGCCGACCTGGCTACACTATCCAGCCGACCTGGCTACACTATCCAGCCGACCTGGGTAGATTTTCCAGCCGACCTGGCTACACTATCCAGCCGACCTGGTTACATTTTCCAGCCGACCTGGCTACACTATCCAGCCGACCTGGTTACATTTTCCAGCCGACCTGGCTACACTTTCCAGCAGACCTGGCTACACTTGCCAGCCGACCTGGCTACACTATCAAGCCGACCTGGCTACACTATCCAGCCGACCTGGCTACATTTTTCAGCCGACCTGGCTACACTTTCCAGCCGACCTGGATACACTTTCCAGCCGACCTGGTTACACTATCCAGCCGACCTGGCTACATTTGAGAGCCGACCTGGCTACACTATCCAGCCGACCTGGCTACATTTTCCAGCCGACCTGGCTACACTATCCAGCCGACCTGGCTACACTTTCCAGCCGACCTGGCTACACTATCCAGCCGATCTGGCTACACTTTTCAGCCGACCTGGCTACACTTGCCAGCCGACCTGGGTACAATTTTCAGCCGACCTGGCTACACTTTCCAGCCGACCTGGCTACACTATCCAGCCGACCTGGCTACACTTGCCAGCCGACCTGGCTACACTATCCAGCCGACCTGGCTACACTTTCCAGCCGACCTGGTTACATTTTCCAGCTGACCTGGTTACATTTTCCAGCTGACGTGGCTACACTATCCAGCCGACCTGGCTACACTTGCCAGCCGACCTGGCTACACTTTCCAGCCGACCTGGCTACACTTTCCAGCCGACCTGGATACACTTTCCAGCCGACCTGGCTACACTGGCTAGCCGACCTGGCTACACTTTTCAGCCGACCTGGCAACACTTGCCAGCCGACCTGGCTACATTTTTCAGCCGACCTGGCTACACTTTCCGGCCGACCTGGCTACATTTTCCAACCGACCTGGCTACACTATCCAGCCGACCTGGCTACACTATCCAGCCGACCTGGCTACACTATCCAGCCGACCTGGTTACATTTTCCAGCCGACCTGGCTACACTATCCAGCCGACCTGGCTACACTTTCCGGACGACCTGGCTACACTTTCCAGCCGACCTGGCTACACTATCCGGCCGACCTGGCTACATTTGACAGCCGACCTGGCTACATTTTCCAGCCGACCTGGCTACACTTTCCAGCCGACCTGGCTACATTTGCCGGCCGACCTGGCTACATTTTTCAGCCGACCTGGCTACACTTTACAGCCGACCTGGCTACACTTTACGGCCGACCTGGCTACATTTGCCAGCCGACCTGGCTACACTATCCGGCCGACCTGGCTACACTATCCGGCCGACCTGGCTACATTTTCCAGCCGACCTGGCTACACTATCCGGCCGACCTGGCTACACTTTCCAGCCGACCTGGCTACACTTTCCAGCCGACCTGGCTACACTATCCTGCCGACCTGGCTACACTTGCCAGCCGACCTGGCTACATTTGCCAGCCGACCTGGCTACATTTTTCAGCCGACCTGGCTACACTTTCCAGCCGACCTGGATACACTTTCCAGCCGACCTGGCTACACTATCCAGCCGACCTGGCTACACTTGCCAGCCGACCTGGCTACACTTTCCAGCCGACCTGGCTACACTTTCCAGCCGACCTGGATACACTTTCCAGCCGACCTGGCTACACTTTTCAGCCGACCTGGCAACACTTGCCAGCCGACCTGGCTACATTTTCCAACCGACCTGGCTACACTATCCGGCCGACCTGGCTACATTTGCCAGCCGACCTGGCTACACTATCCAGCCGACCTGGCTACATTTGAGAGCCGACCTGGCTACACTATCCAGCCGACCTGGCTACATTTTCCGGCCGACCTGGCTACACTATCCAGCCAAACTGGCTACATTTTCCAGCCGACCTGGCTACACTTGCCAGCCGACCTGGATACACTTTCCAGCCGACCTGGCTACACTATCCAGCCGACCTGGCTACACTTGCCAGCCGACCTGGCTACACTTTCCAGCCGACCTGGCTACACTTTCCAGCCGACCTGGATACACTTTCCAGCCGACCTGGCTACACTTTTCAGCCGACCTGGCAACACTTGCCAGCCGACCTGGCTACATTTTCCAACCGACCTGGCTACACTATCCGGCCGACCTGGCTACATTTGCCAGCCGACCTGGCTACACTATCCAGCCGACCTGGCTACATTTTCCGGCCGACCTGGCTACACTATCCAGCCAAACTGGCTACATTTTCCAGCCGACCTGGCTACACTTGCCAGCCGACCTGGCTACATTTGCCAGCCGACCTGGATACACTTTCCAGCCGACCTGGCTACATTTGCCAGCCGACCTGGCTACACTTGCCAGCCGACCTGGCTACACTATCCAGCCGACCTGGCTACATTTTCCAGCCGACCTGGCTACACTATCCAGCCGACCTGGCTACATTTGCCAGCTGACCTGGCTACACTTTTCAGCCGACCTGGCTACATTTTCCAGCCGACCTGGCTACACTTTCCAGCCGACCTGGCTACACTTTCCAGCCGACCTGGCTACATTATCCAGCCGACCTGGCTACACTTGCCAGCCGACCTGGCTACACTATCCAGCCGACCTGGCTACATTTGAGAGCCGACCTGGCTACACTATCCAGCCGACCTGGCTACATTTTCCAGCCGACCTGGCTACACTATCCAGCCATACTGGCTACATTTTCCAGCCGACCTGGCTACACTTGCCAGCCGACCTGGCTACATTTGCCAGCCGACCTGGCTACATTTTTCAGCCGACCTGGCTACACTATCCAGCCGACCTGGATCCACTTTCCAGCCGACCTGGCTACACTTTCCAGCCGACCTGGATACACTTTCCAGCCGACCTGGCTACACTATCCAGCCGACCTGGTTACATTTTCCAGCCGACCTGGCTACACTATCCAGCCGACCTGGTTACATTTTCCAGCCGACCTGGCTACACTTTCCAGCAGACCTGGCTACACTTGCCAGCCGACCTGGCTACACTATCCAGCCGACCTGGCTACACTATCCAGCCGACCTGGCTACACTTGCCAGCCGACCTGGCTACATTTGAGAGCCGACCTGGCTACATTTTCCAGCCGACCTGGATACACTTTCCAGCCGACCTGGCTACACTATCCAGCCGACCTGGCTACATTTTTCAGCCGACCTGGCTACACTTTCCAGCCGACCTGGATACACTTTCCAGCCGACCTGGCTACACTATCCAGCCGACCTGGCTACATTTGAGAGCCGACCTGGCTACACTATCCAGCCGACCTGGCTACACTTTCCAGCCGACCTGGCTACACTATCCAGCCGACCTGGCTACACTTTCCAGCCGACCTGGCTACACTTTTCAGCCGACCTGGCTACACTTGCCAGCCGACCTGGCTACATTTGAGAGCCGACCTGGCTACACTATCCAGCCGACCTGGCTACACTATCCAGCCGACCTGGCTACATTTTCCAGCCGACCTGGCTACACTATCCAGCCGACCTGGCTACACTTTCCAGCCGACCTGGCTACACTATCCAGCCGACCTGGCTACACTTTCCAGCCGACCTGGCTACACTTTTCAGCCGACCTGGCTACACTTGCCAGCCGACCTGGCTACATTTTTCAGCCGACCTGGCTACACTTTCCAGCCGACCTGGCTACACTATCCAGCCGACCTGGCTACACTTGCCAGCCGACCTGGCTACACTATCCAGCCGACCTGGCTACACTTTCCAGCCGACCTGGTTACATTTTCCAGCTGACCTGGTTACATTTTCCAGCTGACCTGGCTACACTATCCAGCCGACCTGGCTACACTATCCAGCCGACCTGGCTACACTTTCCAGCCGACCTGGCTACACTTTTCAGCCGACCTGGCTACACTTGCCAGCCGACCTGGCTACATTTTTCAGCCGACCTGGCTACACTTTCCAGCCGACCTGGCTACACTATCCAGCCGACCTGGCTACACTTGCAAGCCGAACTGGCTACACTATCCAGCCGACCTGGCTACACTTTCCAGCCGACCTGGTTACATTTTCCAGCTGACCTGGTTACATTTTCCAGCTGACCTGGCTACACTATCCAGCCGACCTGGCTACACTTGCCAGCCGACCTGGCTACACTTGCCAGCCGACCTGGCTACACTTGCCAGCCGACCTGGCTACACTATCCAGCCGACCTGGTTACATTTTCCAGCCGACCTGGCTACACTTTCCAGCCGACCTGGCTACACTTTCCAGCCGACCTGGCTACATTTGCCAGCCGACCTGGCTACACTATCCAGCCGACCTGGCTACACTTGCCAGCTGACCTGGTTACATTTTCCAGCTGACCTGGCTACACTATCCAGCCGACCTGGCTACACTTGCCAGCCGACCTGGCTACATTTGCCAGCCGACCTGGCTACACTATCCAGCCGACCTGGTTACATTTTCCAGCCGACCTGGCTACATTTTCCAGCCGACCTGGCTACACTATCCAGCCGACCTGGCTACATTTGCCAGCCGACCTGGCTACACTATCCAGCCGACCTGGGTACACTTGCCAGCCGACCTGGCTACACTATCCAGCCGACCTGGTTACATTTTCCAGCCGACCTGGCTACACTTTCCAGCCGACCTGGCTACACTTTCCAGCCGACCTGGCTACACTATCCAGCCGCCCTGGTTACATTTTCCAGCCGACCTGGCTACACTTTCCAGCCGACCTGGCTACACTTTCCAGCCGACCTGGCTACACTTGCCAGCCGACCTGGCTACATTTGCCAGCCGACCTGGCTTCATTTTTCAGCCGACCTGGCTACATTTTCCAGCCGACCTGGCTACACTATCCAGCCGACCTGGCTACATTTGCCAGCCGACCTGGCTACACTATCCAGCCGACCTGGCTACATTTTCCAGCCGACCTGGCTACACTATCCAGCCGACCTGGTTACATTTTCCAGCCGACCTGGCTACACTTTTCAGCAGACCTGGCTACACTTGCCAGCCGACCTGGCTACACTATCCAGCCGACCTGTCTACACTATCCAGCCGACCTGGCTACACTATCCAGCCGACCTGGCTACACTATCCAGCCGACCTGGGTAGATTTTCCAGCCGACCTGGCTACACTATCCAGCCGACCTGGTTACATTTTCCAGCCGACCTGGCTACACTATCCAGCCGACCTGGTTACATTTTCCAGCCGACCTGGCTACACTTTCCAGCAGACCTGGCTACACTTGCCAGCCGACCTGGCTACACTATCCAGCCGACCTGGCTACACTATCCAGCCGACCTGGCTACACTTGCCAGCCGACCTGGCTACATTTGAGAGCCGACCTGGCTACATTTTCCAGCCGACCTGGATACACTTTCCAGCCGACCTGGCTACACTATCCAGCCGACCTGGATACACTTTCCAGCCGACCTGGCTACACTATCCAGCCGACCTGGCTACATTTGCCAGCCGACCTGGCTACATTTTTCAGCCGACCTGGCTACACTTTCCAGCCGACCTGGATACACTTTCCAGCCGACCTGGTTACACTATCCAGCCGACCTGGCTACATTTGAGAGCCGACCTGGCTACACTTTCCAGCCGACCTGGCTACACTTTCCAGCCGACCTGGCTACACTTGCCAGCCGACCTGGCTACATTTGCCAGCCGACCTGGCTTCATTTTTCAGCAGACCTGGCTACACTTGCCAGCCGACCTGGCTACACTATCCAGCCGACCTGTCTACACTATCCAGCCGACCTGGCTACACTATCCAGCCGACCTGGCTACACTATCCAGCCGACCTGGGTAGATTTTCCAGCCGACCTGGCTACACTATCCAGCCGACCTGGTTACATTTTCCAGCCGACCTGGCTACACTATCCAGCCGACCTGGTTACATTTTCCAGCCGACCTGGCTACACTTTCCAGCAGACCTGGCTACACTTGCCAGCCGACCTGGCTACACTATCAAGCCGACCTGGCTACACTATCCAGCCGACCTGGCTACACTTGCCAGCCGACCTGGCTACATTTGAGAGCCGACCTGGCTACATTTTCCAGCCGACCTGGATACACTTTCCAGCCGACCTGGCTACACTATCCAGCCGACCTGGCTACATTTTTCAGCCGACCTGGCTACACTTTCCAGCCGACCTGGATACACTTTCCAGCCGACCTGGTTACACTATCCAGCCGACCTGGCTACATTTGAGAGCCGACCTGGCTACACTTTCCAGCCGACCTGGCTACACTTTCCAGCCGACCTGGCTACACTTGCCAGCCGACCTGGCTACATTTGCCAGCCGACCTGGCTTCATTTTTCAGCAGACCTGGCTACACTTGCCAGCCGACCTGGCTACACTATCCAGCCGACCTGTCTACACTATCCAGCCGACCTGGCTACACTATCCAGCCGACCTGGCTACACTATCCAGCCGACCTGGGTAGATTTTCCAGCCGACCTGGCTACACTATCCAGCCGACCTGGTTACATTTTCCAGCCGACCTGGCTACACTATCCAGCCGACCTGGTTACATTTTCCAGCCGACCTGGCTACACTTTCCAGCAGACCTGGCTACACTTGCCAGCCGACCTGGCTACACTATCAAGCCGACCTGGCTACACTATCCAGCCGACCTGGCTACACTTGCCAGCCGACCTGGCTACATTTGAGAGCCGACCTGGCTACATTTTCCAGCCGACCTGGATACACTTTCCAGCCGACCTGGCTACACTATCCAGCCGACCTGGCTACATTTTTCAGCCGACCTGGCTACACTTTCCAGCCGACCTGGATACACTTTCCAGCCGACCTGGCTACACTATCCAGCCGACCTGGCTACATTTGCCAGCCGACCTGGCTACATTTTTCAGCCGACCTGGCTACACTTTCCAGCCGACCTGGATACACTTTCCAGCCGACCTGGTTACACTATCCAGCCGACCTGGCTACATTTGAGAGCCGACCTGGCTACACTATCCAGCCGACCTGGCTACATTTTCCAGCCGACCTGGCTACACTATCCAGCCGACCTGGCTACACTTTCCAGCCGACCTGGCTACACTATCCAGCCGACCTGGCTACACTTTCCAGCCGACCTGGTTACATTTTCCAGCTGACCTGGTTACATTTTCCAGCTGACGTGGCTACACTATCCAGCCGACCTGGCTACACTTGCCAGCCGACCTGGCTACACTTTCCAGCCGACCTGGCTACACTTTCCAGCCGACCTGGATACACTTTCCAGCCGACCTGGCTACACTGGCTAGCCGACCTGGCTACACTTTTCAGCCGACCTGGCAACACTTGCCAGCCGACCTGGCTACATTTTTCAGCCGACCTGGCTACACTTTCCGGCCGACCTGGCTACATTTTCCAACCGACCTGGCTACACTATCCAGCCGACCTGGCTACACTATCCAGCCGACCTGGCTACACTATCCAGCCGACCTGGTTACATTTTCCAGCCGACCTGGCTACACTATCCAGCCGACCTGGCTACACTTTCCGGACGACCTGGCTACACTTTCCAGCTGACCTGGCTACACTATCCGGCCGACCTGGCTACATTTGACAGCCGACCTGGCTACATTTTCCAGCCGACCTGGCTACACTTTCCAGCCGACCTGGCTACATTTGCCGGCCGACCTGGCTACATTTTTCAGCCGACCTGGCTACACTTTACAGCCGACCTGGCTACACTTTACGGCCGACCTGGCTACATTTGCCAGCCGACCTGGCTACACTATCCGGCCGACCTGGCTACACTATCCGGCCGACCTGGCTACATTTTCCAGCCGACCTGGCTACACTATCCGGCCGACCTGGCTACACTTTCCAGCCGACCTGGCTACACTTTCCAGCCGACCTGGCTACACTATCCTGCCGACCTGGCTACACTTGCCAGCCGACCTGGCTACATTTGCCAGCCGACCTGGCTACATTTTTCAGCCGACCTGGCTACACTTTCCAGCCGACCTGGATACACTTTCCAGCCGACCTGGCTACACTATCCAGCCGACCTGGCTACACTTGCCAGCCGACCTGGCTACACTTTCCAGCCGACCTGGCTACACTTTCCAGCCGACCTGGATACACTTTCCAGCCGACCTGGCTACACTTTTCAGCCGACCTGGCAACACTTGCCAGCCGACCTGGCTACATTTTCCAACCGACCTGGCTACACTATCCGGCCGACCTGGCTACATTTGCCAGCCGACCTGGCTACACTATCCAGCCGACCTGGCTACATTTGAGAGCCGACCTGGCTACACTATCCAGCCGACCTGGCTACATTTTCCGGCCGACCTGGCTACACTATCCAGCCAAACTGGCTACATTTTCCAGCCGACCTGGCTACACTTGCCAGCCGACCTGGATACACTTTCCAGCCGACCTGGCTACACTATCCAGCCGACCTGGCTACACTTGCCAGCCGACCTGGCTACACTTTCCAGCCGACCTGGCTACACTTTCCAGCCGACCTGGATACACTTTCCAGCCGACCTGGCTACACTTTTCAGCCGACCTGGCAACACTTGCCAGCCGACCTGGCTACATTTTCCAACCGACCTGGCTACACTATCCGGCCGACCTGGCTACATTTGCCAGCCGACCTGGCTACACTATCCAGCCGACCTGGCTACATTTGAGAGCCGACCTGGCTACACTATCCAGCCGACCTGGCTACATTTTCCGGCCGACCTGGCTACACTATCCAGCCAAACTGGCTACATTTTCCAGCCGACCTGGCTACACTTGCCAGCCGACCTGGCTACATTTGCCAGCCGACCTGGATACACTTTCCAGCCGACCTGGCTACATTTGCCAGCCGACCTGGCTACACTTGCCAGCCGACCTGGCTACACTATCCAGCCGACCTGGCTACATTTTCCAGCCGACCTGGCTACACTATCCAGCCGACCTGGCTACATTTGCCAGCTGACCTGGCTACACTTTTCAGCCGACCTGGCTACATTTTCCAGCCGACCTGGCTACACTTTCCAGCCGACCTGGCTACACTTTCCAGCCGACCTGGCTACATTATCCAGCCGACCTGGCTACACTTGCCAGCCGACCTGGCTACACTATCCAGCCGACCTGGCTACATTTGAGAGCCGACCTGGCTACACTATCCAGCCGACCTGGCTACATTTTCCAGCCGACCTGGCTACACTATCCAGCCATACTGGCTACATTTTCCAGCCGACCTGGCTACACTTGCCAGCCGACCTGGCTACATTTGCCAGCCGACCTGGCTACATTTTTCAGCCGACCTGGCTACACTATCCAGCCGACCTGGATCCACTTTCCAGCCGACCTGGCTACACTTTCCAGCCGACCTGGATACACTTTCCAGCCGACCTGGCTACACTATCCAGCCGACCTGGCTACACTTGCCAGCCGACCTGGCTACATTTGCCAGCCGACCTGGCTACATTTTTCAGCCGACCTGGATACACTTTCCTGCCGACCTGGATACACTTTCCAGCCGACATTGCTACATTTGCCAGCCGACCTGGCTACATTTTTCAGCCGACCTGGCTACACTTTCCAGCCGACCTGGCTACACTTGCCAGCCGACCTGGCTACATTTGCCAGCCGACCTGGCTTCATTTTTCAGCCGACCTGGCTACACTATCAAGCCGACCTGGCTACATTTGCCAGCCGACCTGGCTACATTTTCCAGCCGACCTGGCTACACTATCCAGCCGACCTGGCTACACTATCCAGCCGACCTGGCTACATTTGAGAGCCGACCTGGCTACACTATCCAGCCGACCTGGCTACACTATCCAGCCGACCTGGCTACATTTTCCAGCCGACCTGGCTACACTTTCCAGCCGACCTGGTTACATTTTCCAGCTGACCTGGCTACACTATCCAGCCGACCTGGCTACACTTGTCAGCCGACCTGGCTACACTTGCCAGCCGACCTGGCTACACTTGTCAGCCGACCTGGCTACACTATCCAGCCGACCTGGCTACACTTGCCAGCCGACCTGGCTACACTTTCCAGCCGACCTGGCTACACTATCCAGCCGACCTGGCTACACTTGCCAGCCGACCTGGCTACACTATCCAGCCGACATGGCTACACTTTCCAGCCGACCTGGCTACACTTTCCAGCCGACCTGGTTACATTTTCCAGCTGACCTGGCTACACTATCCAGCCGACCTGGCTACACTTGTCAGCCGACCTGGCTACACTTGCCAGCCGACCTGGCTACATTTTTCAGCCGACCTGGCTACATTATCCAGCCGACCTGGCTACACTTGCCAGCCGACCTTGCTACACTATCCAGCCGACCTGGCTACATTTGAGAGCCGACCTGGCTACACTATCCAGCCGACCTGGCTACATTTTCCAGCCGACCTGGCTACACTATCCAGCCAAACTGGCTACACTTGCCAGCCGACCTGGCTACATTTTCCGGCCGACCTGGCTACACTATCCAGCCAAACTGGCTACATTTTCCAGCCGACCTGGCTACACTTGCCAGCCGACCTGGCTACATTTGCCAGCTGACCTGGCTACATTTTTCAGCCGACCTGGCTACACTTTACAGCCGACCTGGATACACTTTCCAGCCGACCTGGCTACACTATCCAGCCGACCTGGCTACACTTGCCAGCCGACCTGGCTACATTTTCCAGCCGACCTGGCTACACTTTCCAGCCGACCTGGCTACATATTCCAGCCGACCTGGCTACACTATCCAGCCGACCTGGCTACACTTTCCAGCCGACCTGGCTACACTTGCCAGCCGACCTGGCTACATTTGCCAGCCGACCTGGCTTCATTTTTCAGCCGACCTGGCTACACTTTCCAGCCGACCTGGATACACTTTCCAGCCGACCTGGCTACACTATCCAGCCGACCTGGCTACATTTGCCAGCCGACCTGGCTACACTATCCGGCCGACCTGGCTACACTTGCCAGCCGACCTGGCTACATTTGCCAGCCGACCTGGCTACACTATCCAGCCGACCTGGTTACATTTTCCAGCCGACCTGGCTACATTTTCCAGCCGACCTGGCTACACTATCCAGCCGACCTGGCTACATTTGCCAGCCGACCTGGCTACACTATCCAGCCGACCTGGCTACATTTTCCAGCCGACCTGGCTACACTATCCAGCCGACCTGGTTACATTTTCCAGCCGACCTGGCTACACTATTTAGCAGACCTGGCTACACTTGCCAGCCGACCTGGCTACACTATCCAGCCGACCTGGCTACACTATCCAGCCGACCTGGCTACACTATCCAGCCGACCTGGTTACATTTTCCAGCCGACCTGGCTACACTATCCAGCCGACCTGGTTACATTTTCCAGCCGACCTGGCTACACTATCCAGCCGACCTGGCTACACTTGCCAGCCGACCTGGCTACATTTGAGAGCCGACCTGGCTACATTTTCCAGCCGACCTGGATACACTTTCCAGCCGACCTGGCTACACTATCCAGCCGACCTGGCTACATTTTTCAGCCGACCTGGCTACACTTTCCAGCCGACCTGGATACACTTTCCAGCCGACCTGGCTACACTATCCAGCCGACCTGGCTACATTTGCCAGCCGACCTGGCTACATTTTTCAGCCGACCTGGCTACACTTTCCAGCCGACCTGGATACACTTTCCAGCCGACCTGGTTACACTATCCAGCCGACCTGGCTACATTTGAGAGCCGACCTGGCTACACTATCCAGCCGACCTGGCTACACTA
Organism: Astatotilapia calliptera; assembly: GCF_964374335.1. Lineage (NCBI taxonomy): Eukaryota > Metazoa > Chordata > Actinopteri > Cichliformes > Cichlidae > Astatotilapia > Astatotilapia calliptera. The sequence goes on along the minus strand of NC_137425.1, from coordinate 34,330,470 downwards.
TCCAGCCGACCTGGCTACATTTTCCAGCCGACCTGGCTACACTATCCAGCCGACCTGGCTACACTTTCCAGCCGACCTGGCTACACTATCCAGCCGACCTGGCTACACTTTCCAGCCGACCTGGCTACACTTTTCAGCCGACCTGGCTACACTTGCCAGCCGACCTGGCTACATTTTTCAGCCGACCTGGCTACACTTTCCAGCCGACCTGGCTACACTATCCAGCCGACCTGGCTACACTTGCCAGCCGACCTGGCTACACTATCCAGCCGACCTGGCTACACTTTCCAGCCGACCTGGTTACATTTTCCAGCTGACCTGGTTACATTTTCCAGCTGACGTGGCTACACTATCCAGCCGACCTGGATCCACTTTCCAGCCGACCTGGCTACACTTTCCAGCCGACCTGGCTACACTATCCAGCCGACCTGGCTACACTTGCCAGCCGACCTGGCTACATTTTTCAGCCGACCTGGCTACACTTTCCAGCCGACCTGGATACACTTTCCAGCCGACCTGGCTACACTATCCAGCCGACCTGGCTACACTTGCCAGCCGACCTGGCTACACTTTCCAGCCGACCTGGCTACACTTTCCAGCCGAGCTGGATACACTTTCCAGCCGACCTGGCTACACTGGCTAGCCGACCTGGCTACACTTTTCAGCCGACCTGGCAACACTTGCCAGCCGACCTGGCTACATTTTTCAGCCGACCTGGCTACACTTTCCGGCCGACCTGGCTACATTTTCCAACCGACCTGGCTACACTATCCGGCCGACCTGGCTACATTTGCCAGCCGACCTGGCTACACTATCCAGCCGACCTGGCTACATTTGAGAGCCGACCTGGCTACACTATCCAGCCGACCTGGCTACATTTTCCGGCCGACCTGCCTACACTATCCAGCCAAACTGGCTACATTTGAGAGCCGACCTGGCTACACTATCCAGCCGACCTGGCTACACTATCCAGCCGACCTGGCTACACTATCCAGCCGACCTGGCTACACTTGCCAGCCGACCTGGCTACACTTGCCAGCCGACCTGGCTACACTATCCAGCCGACCTGGCTACACTTGCCAGCCGACCTGGCTACACTTTCCAGCCGACCTGGCTACACTTTCCAGCCGAGCTGGATACACTTTCCAGCCGACCTGGCTACACTGGCTAGCCGACCTGGCTACATTTTTCAGCCGACCTGGCTACATTTTTCAGCCGACCTGGCTACATTTGCCAGCCGACCTGGCTACATTTTTCAGCCGACCTGGCTACACTTTCCAGCCGACCTGGATACACTTTCCAGCCGACCTGGCTACACTTGCCAGCCGACCTGGCTACATTTGCCAGCCGACCTGGCTACATTTGAGAGCCGACCTGGAAAATGTAGCCAGGTCGGCTGGATAGTGTAGCCAGGTCGGCTCTCAAATGTAGCCAGGTCGGGCTGGATAGTGTAGCCAGGTCGGCTGGATAGTGTAGCCAGGTCGGCTGGATAGTGTAGCCAGGTCGGCTGGATAGTGTTGCCAGGTCGGCTGGAAAGTGTAGCCAGGTCGGCTGAAAAATGAAGCCAGGTCGGCTGGCAATGTAGCCAGGTCGGCTGGCAAGTGTATCCAGGTCGGCTGGATAGTGTAGCCAGGTCGGCTGGAAAGTGTAGCCAGGTCGGCTGGAAAGTGTAGCCAGGTCGGCTGGATAGTGTAGCCAGGTCGGCTCTCAAATGTAGCCAGGTCGGCTGGATAGTGTAGCCAGGTCAGCTGGAAAGTGGATCCAGGTCGGCTGGATAGTGTAGCCAGGTCGGCTGAAAAATGTAGCCAGGTCGGCTGGCAAATGTAGCCAGGTCGGCTGGATAGTGTAGCCAGGTCGGCTGGCAAGTGTAGCCAGTTTGGCTGGCAAGTGTAGCCAGGTCGGCCGGAAAGTGTAGCCAGGTCGGCTGGAAAGTGTAGCCAGGTCGGCTGGCAAGTGTAGCCAGGTCGGCTGGATAGTGTAGCCAGGTCGGCTGGAAAGTGTATCCAGGTCGGCTGGAAAATGTAGCCAGGTCGGCTGAAAAATGTAGCCAGGTCGGCTGGCAAATGTAGCCAGGTCGGCTGGCAAGTGTAGCCAGGTCGGCTGGATAGTGTAGCCAGGTCGGCTGGCAAGTGTTGCCAGGTCGGCTGAAAAGTGTAGCCAGGTCGGCTAGCCAGTGTAGCCAGGTCGGCTGGAAAGTGTATCCAGGTCGGCTGGAAAGTGTAGCCAGGTCGGCTGGAAAGTGTAGCCAGGTCGGCTGGAAAGTGTAGCCAGGTCGGCTGGCAAGTGTAGCCAGGTCGGCTGGATAGTGTAGCCAGGTCGGCTGGAAAGTGTATCCAGGTCGGCTGGCAAGTGTAGCCAGGTCGGCTGGATAGTGTAGCCAGGTCGGCTGGAAAGTGTAGCCAGGTCGGCTGAAAAATGTATCCAGGTCGGCTGGCAAGTGTAGCCAGGTCGGCTGGATAGTGTAGCCAGGTCGGCTGGAAAGTGTAGCCAGGTCGGCTGGAAAGTGTAGCCAGGTCGGCTGGCAAGTGTAGCCAGGTCGGCTGGATAGTGTAGCCAGGTCGGCTGGAAAGTGTAGCCAGGTCGGCTGAAAAATGTATCCAGGTCGGCTGGCAAATGTAGCCAGGTCGGCTGGCAAGTGTAGCCAGGTCGGCTGGATAGTGTAGCCAGGTCGGCTGGAAAGTGTAGCCAGGTCGGCTGGAAAGTGTAGCCAGGTCGGCCGGATAGTGTAGCCAGGTCGGCTGGAAAATGTAGCCAGGTCGGCCGGATAGTGTAGCCAGGTCGGCTGGATAGTGTAGCCAGGTCGGCCGGAAAATGTAGCCAGGTCGGCTGGATAGTGTAGCCAGGTCAGCTGGATAGTGTAGCCAGGTCGGCTGAAAAATGAAGCCAGGTCGGCTGGCAAATGTAGCCAGGTCGGCTGGCAAGTGTAGCCAGGTCGGCTGGAAAGTGTAGCCAGGTCGGCTGAAAAATGTAGCCAGGTCGGCTGGCAAATGTAGCAATGTCGGCTGGAAAGTGTATCCAGGTCGGCTGGATAGTGTAGCCAGGTCGGCTGAAAAATGAAGCCAGGTCGGCTGGCAAATGTAGCCAGGTCGGCTGGCAAGTGTAGCCAGGTAGGCTGGATAGTGTAGCCAGGTCGGCTGAAAAATGTAGCCAGGTCGGCTGGCAAATGTAGCAATGTCGGCTGGAAAGTGTATCCAGGTCGGCTGGAAAGTGTATCCAGGTCGGCTGAAAAATGTAGCCAGGTCGTCTGGCAAATGTAGCCAGGTCGGCTGGCAAGTGTAGCCAGGTCGGCTGGATAGTGTAGCCAGGTCGGCTGGAAAGTGTATCCAGGTCGGCTGGAAAGTGTAGCCAGGTCGGCTGGAAAGTGGATCCAGGTCGGCTGGATAGTGTAGCCAGGTCGGCTGAAAAATGTAGCCAGGTCGGCTGGCAAATGTAGCCAGGTCGGCTGGCAAGTGTAGCCAGGTCGGCTGGAAAATGTAGCCAGTATGGCTGAATAGTGTAGCCAGGTCGGCTGAAAAATGTAGCCAGGTCGGCTGGATAGTGTAGCCAGGTCGGCTCTCAAATGTAGCCAGGTCGGCTGGATAGTGTAGCCAGGTCGGCTGGCAAGTGTAGCCAGGTCGGCTGGATAATGTAGCCAGGTCGGCTGGAAAGTGTAGCCAGGTCGGCTGGAAAGTGTAGCCAGGTCGGCTGGAAAATGTAGCCAGGTCGGCTGAAAAGTGTAGCCAGGTCGGCTGGCAAATGTGGCCAGGTTGGCTGGATAGTGTAGCCAGGTCGGCTGGAAAATGTAGCCAGGTCGGCTGGATAGTGTAGCCAGGTCGGCTGGCAAGTGTAGCCAGGTCGGCTGGCAAATGTAGCCAGTATGGCTGGATAGTGTAGCCAGGTCGGCTGGAAAATGTAGCCAGGTCGGCTGGATAGTGTAGCCAGGTCGGCTCTCAAATGTAGCCAGGTCGGCTGGATAGTGTAGCCAGGTCGGCTGGCAAGTGTAGCCAGGTCGGCTGGATAATGTAGCCAGGTCGGCTGGAAAGTGTAGCCAGGTCGGCTGGAAAGTGTAGCCAGGTCGGCTGGAAAATGTAGCCAGGTCGGCTGGAAAGTGTAGCCAGGTCGGCTGGAAAATGTAGCCAGGTCGGCTGAAAAGTGTAGCCAGGTCGGCTGGCAAATGTGGCCAGGTTGGCTGGATAGTGTAGCCAGGTCGGCTGGAAAATGTAGCCAGGTCGGCTGGATAGTGTAGCCAGGTCGGCTGAAAAGTGTAGCCAGGTCGGCTAGCCAGTGTAGCCAGGTCGGCTGGAAAGTGTATCCAGGTCGGCTGGAAAGTGTAGCCAGGTCGGCTGGAAAGTGTAGCCAGGTCGGCTGGCAAGTGTAGCCAGGTCGGCTGGATAGTGTAGCCAGGTCGGCTGGAAAGTGGATCCAGGTCGGCTGGAAAGTGTATCCAGGTCGGCTGAAAAATGTAGCCAGGTCGGCTGGCAAATGTAGCCAGGTCGGCTGGCAAGTGTAGCCAGGTCGGCTGGATAGTGTAGCCAGGTCGGCCGGAAAGTGTAGCCAGGTCGGCCGGAAAGTGTAGCCAGGTCGGCCGGATAGTGTAGCCAGGTCGGCTGGAAAATGTAGCCAGATCGGCTGGATAGTGTAGCCAGGTCGGCTGGAAAGTGTATCCAGGTCGGCTGGAAAGTGTAGCCAGGTCGGCTGGAAAGTGTAGCCAGGTCGGCTGGCAAGTGTAGCCAGGTCGGCTGGCAAGTGTAGCCAGGTCAGCTGGCAAATGTAGCCAGGTCGGCTGGAAAGTGTAGCCAGGTCGGCTGGAAAGTGTAGCCAGGTCGGCTGGATAGTGTAGCCAGGTCGGCTGGCAAGTGTAGCCAGTTTGGCTGGATAGTGTAGCCAGGTCGGCTGGAAAATGTAGCCAGGTCGGCTGGATAGTGTAGCAAGGTAGGCTCTCAAATGTAGCCAGGTCGGCTGGATAGTGTAGCCAGGTCGGCTGGCAAGTGTAGCCAGGTCGGCTGGATAATGTAGCCAGGTCGGCTGGAAAGTGTAGCCAGGTCGGCTGGAAAATGTAGCCAGGTCGGCTGAAAAGTGTAGCCAGGTCGGCTGGCAAATGTAGCCAGGTCGGCTGGATAGTGTAGCCAGGTCGGCTGGAAAATGTAGCCAGGTCGGCTGGATAGTGTAGCCAGGTCGGCTGGCAAGTGTAGCCAGGTCGGCTGGCAAATGTAGCCAGGTCGGCTGGAAAGTGTATCCAGGTCGGCTGGAAAGTGTAGCCAGGTCGGCTGAAAAATGTAGCCAGGTCGGCTGGATAGTGTAGCCAGGTCGGCTGGAAAGTGTATCCAGGTCGGCTGGAAAGTGTAGCCAGGTCGGCTGAAAAATGTAGCCAGGTCGGCTGGCAAATGTAGCCAGGTCGGCTGGAAAGTGTATCCAGGTCGGCTGGAAAGTGTAGCCAGGTCGGCTGGCAAATGTAGCCAGGTCGGCTGGAAAGTGGATCCAGGTCGGCTGGATAGTGTAGCCAGGTCGGCTGAAAAATGTAGCCAGGTCGGCTGGCAAATGTAGCCAGGTCGGCTGGATAGTGTAGCCAGGTCGGCTGGAAAATGTAGCCAGTTTGGCTTGATAGTGTAGCCAGGTCGGCCGGAAAATGTAGCCAGGTCGGCTGGATAGTGTAGCCAGGTCGGCTCTCAAATGTAGCCAGGTCGGCTGGATAGTGTAGCCAGGTCGGCTGGCAAATGTAGCCAGGTCGGCCGGAAAGTGTAGCCAGGTCGGCTGAAAAATGTAGCCAGGTCGGCTGGCAAGTGTTGCCAGGTCGGCTGAAAAGTGTAGCAAGGTCGGCTAGCCGGTGTAGCCAGGTCGGCTGGAAAGTGTATCCAGGTCGGCTCTCAAATGTAGCCAGGTCGGCTGGATAGTGTAGCCAGGTCGGCCGGAAAGTGTAGCCAGGTCGGCTGAAAAATGTAGCCAGGTCGGCTGGCAAGTGTTGCCAGGTCGGCTGAAAAGTGTAGCCAGGTCGGCTGGCAAGTGTATCCAGGTCGGCTGGATAGTGTAGCCAGGTCGGCTGGAAAGTGTAGCCAGGTCGGCTGGATAGTGTAGCCAGGTCGGCTGGCAAGTGTAGCCAGGTCGGCTGGAAAATGTAGCCAGGTCGGCTGGATAGTGTAGCCATGTCGGCTGGCAAATGTAGCCAGATCGGCTGGAAAGTGTAGCCAGGTCGGCTGGCAAGTGTAGCCAGGTCGGCTGGCAAGTGTAGCCAGGTCAGCTGGCAAATGTAGCCAGGTCGGCTGGAAAGTGTAGCCAGGTCGGCTGGAAAGTGTAGCCAGGTCGGCTGGCAAGTGTAGCCAGGTCGGCTGGATAGTGTAGCCAGGTCGGCTGGCAAGTGTAGCCAGTTTGGCTGGATAGTGTAGCCAGGTCGGCTGGAAAATGTAGCCAGGTCGGCTGGATAGTGTAGCAAGGTAGGCTCTCAAATGTAGCCAGGTCGGCTGGATAGTGTAGCCAGGTCGGCTGGCAAGTGTAGCCAGGTCGGATGGATAATGTAGCCAGGTCGGCTGGAAAGTGTAGCCAGGTCGGCTGGAAAGTGTAGCCAGGTCGGCTGAAAAGTGTAGCCAGGTCGGCTGGCAAATGTAGCCAGGTCGGCTGGATAGTGTAGCCAGGTCGGCTGGAAAATGTAGCAAGGTCGGCTGGATAGTGTAGCCAGGTCGGCTGGCAAGTGTAGCCAGGTCGGCTGGCAAATGTAGCCAGGTCGGCTGGAAAGTGTATCCAGGTCGGCTGGAAAGTGTAGCCAGGTCGGCTGAAAAATGTAGCCAGGTCGGCTGGATAGTGTAGCCAGGTCGGCTGGAAAGTGTATACAGGTCGGCTGGAAAGTGTAGCCAGGTCGGCTGAAAAATGTAGCCAGGTCGGCTGGCAAATGTAGCCAGGTCTGCTGGAAAGTGTATCCAGGTCGGCTGGAAAGTGTAGCCAGGTCGGCTGGCAAATGTAGCCAGGTCGGCTGGAAAGTGGATCCAGGTCGGCTGGATAGTGTAGCCAGGTCGGCTGAAAAATGTAGCCAGGTCGGCTGGCAAATGTAGCCAGGTCGGCTGGATAGTGTAGCCAGGTCGGCTGGAAAATGTAGCCAGTTTGGCCTGATAGTGTAGCCAGGTCGGCCGGAAAATGTAGCCAGGTCGGCTGGCAAATGTAGCCAGGTCGGCTGGAAAGTGTATCCAGGTCGGCTGGAAAGTGTAGCCAGGTCGGCTGGAAAGTGTATCCAGGTCGGCTGGAAAGTGTAGCCAGGTCGGCTGGCAAATGTAGCCAGGTCGGCTGGAAAGTGGATCCAGGTCGGCTGGATAGTGTAGCCAGGTCGGATGAAAAATGTAGCCAGGTCGGCTGGCAAATGTAGCCAGGTCGGCTGGATAGTGTAGCCAGGTCGGCCGGAAAGTGTAGCCAGGTCGGCTGAAAAATGTAGCCAGGTCGGCTGGCAAGTGTTGCCAGGTCGGCTGAAAAGTGTAGCCAGGTCGGCTAGCCAGTGTAGCCAGGTCGGCTGGCAAATGTAGCCAGGTCGGCTGGAAAGTGTAGCCAGGTCGGCTGGAAAGTGTAGCCAGGTCGGCTAGCCAGTGTAGCCAGGTCGGCTGAAAAGTGTAGCCAGGTCGGCTAGCCAGTGTATCCAGGTCGGCTCTCAAATGTAGCCAGGTCGGCTGGATAGTGTAGCCAGGTCGGCCGGAAAGTGTAGCCAGGTCGGCTGAAAAATGTAGCCAGGTCGGCTGGCAAGTGTTGCCAGGTCGGCTGAAAAGTGTAGCCAGGTCGGCTAGCCAGTGTAGCCAGGTCGGCTGGCAAATGTAGCCAGGTCGGCTGGAAAGTGTAGCCAGGTCGGCTGGAAAGTGTAGCCAGGTCGGCTGGCAAGTGTAGCCAGGTCGGCTGGATAGTGTAGCCAGGTCGGCTGGAAAGTGTAGCCAGGTCGGCTGGCAAGTGTAGCCAGGTCGGCTGGCAAATGTAACCAGGTCGGCTGGAAAGTGTAGCCAGGTCGGCTGGAAAGTGTAGCCAGGACGGCTGGCAAGTGTAGCCAGGTCGGCTGGATAGTGTAGCCAGGTCGGCTGGCAAGTGTAGCCAGGTCGGCTGGATAGTGTAGCCAGGTCGGCTGGATAGTGTAGCCAGGTCGGCTCTCAAATGTAGCCAGTTTGGCTGGAAAGTGTAGCCAGGTCGGCCGGAAAATGTAGCCAGGTCGGCTGGATAGTGTAGCCAGGTCGGCTCTCAAATGTAGCCAGGTCGGCTGGATAGTGTAGCCAGGTCGGCTGGCAAATGTAGCCAGGTCGGCCGGATAGTGTAGCCAGGTCGGTTGGAAAATGTAGCCAGGTCGGCCGGAAAGTGTAGCCAGGTCGGCTGAAAAATGTAGCCAGGTCGGCTGGCAAGTGTTGCCAGGTCGGCTGAAAAGTGTAGCCAGGTCGGCTAGCCAGTGTAGCCAGGTCGGCTGGAAAGTGTATCCAGCTCGGCTGGAAAGTGTAGCCAGGTCGGCTGGAAAGTGTAGCCAGGTCGGCTGGCAAGTGTAGCCAGGTCGGCTGGATAGTGTAGCCAGGTCGGCTGGAAAGTGTATCCAGGTCGGCTGGAAAGTGTAACCAGGTCGGCTGAAAAATGTAGCCAGGTCAGCTGGCAAATGTAGCCAGGTCGGCTGGCAAGTGTAGCCAGGTCGGCTGGATAGTGTAGCCAGGTCGGCTGGAAAGTGTAGCCAGGTCGGCTGGAAAGTGGATCCAGGTCGGCTGGATAGTGTAGCCACGTCAGCTGGAAAATGTAACCAGGTCAGCTGGAAAATGTAACCAGGTCGGCTGGAAAGTGTAGCCAGGTCGGCTGGATAGTGTAGCCAGGTCGGCTGGCAAGTGTAGCCAGGTCGGCTGGATAGTGTAGCCAGGTCGGCTGGAAAGTGTAGCCAGGTCGGCTGAAAAATGTAGCCAGGTCGGCTGGCAAGTGTAGCCAGGTCGGCTGAAAAGTATAGCCAGGTCGGCTGGAAAGTGTAGCCAGGTCGGCTGGATAGTGTAGCCAGGTCGGCTGGAAAGTGTAGCCAGGTCGGCTGGATAGTGTAGCCAGGTCGGCTGGAAAATGTAGCCAGGTTGGCTGGATAGTGTAGCCAGGTCGGCTGGATAGTGTAGCCAGGTCGGCTCTCAAATGTAGCCAGGTCGGCTGGATAGTGTAACCAGGTCGGCTGGAAAGTGTATCCAGGTCGGCTGGAAAGTGTAGCCAGGTCGGCTGAAAAATGTAGCCAGGTCGGCTGGCAAATGTAGCCAGGTCGGCTGGATAGTGTAGCCAGGTCGGCTGGAAAGTGTATCCAGGTCGGCTGGAAAGTGTAGCCAGGTCGGCTGAAAAATGTAGCCAGGTCGGCTGGATAGTGTAGCCAGGTCGGCTGGAAAGTGTATCCAGGTCGGCTGGAAAATGTAGCCAGGTCGGCTCTCAAATGTAGCCAGGTCGGCTGGCAAGTGTAGCCAGGTCGGCTGGATAGTGTAGCCAGGTCGGCTGGATAGTGTAGCCAGGTCGGCTGGCAAGTGTTGCCAGGTCTGCTGGAAAGTGTAGCCAGGTCGCCTGGAAAATGTAACCAGGTCGGCTGGATAGTGTAGCCAGGTCGGCTGGAAAATGTAACCAGGTCGGCTGGATAGTGTAGCCAGGTCGGCTGGAAAATGTAACCAGGTCGGCTGGATAGTGTAGCCAGGTCGGCTGGATAGTGTAGCCAGGTCGGCTGGATAGTGTAGCCAGGTCGGCTGGATAGTGTAGCCAGGTCGGCTGGCAAGTGTAGCCAGGTCTGCTAAATAGTGTAGCCAGGTCGGCTGGAAAATGTAACCAGGTCGGCTGGATAGTGTAGCCAGGTCGGCTGAAAAATGAAGCCAGGTCGGCTGGCAAATGTAGCCAGGTCGGCTGGAAAGTGTAACCAGGTCGGCTGGAAAGTGTAGCCAGGTCGGCTGGCAAATGTAGCCAGGTCGGCTGGAAAGTGGATCCAGGTCGGCTGGATAGTGTAGCCAGGTCGGCTGAAAAATGTAGCCAGGTCGGCTGGCAAATGTAGCCAGGTCGGCTGGATAGTGTAGCCAGGTCGGCTGGAAAATGTAGCCAGTTTGGCTTGATAGTGTAGCCAGGTCGGCCGGAAAATGTAGCCAGGTCGGCTGGATAGTGTAGCCAGGTCGGCTCTCAAATGTAGCCAGGTCGGCTGGATAGTGTAGCCAGGTCGGCTGGCAAATGTAGCCAGGTCGGCCGGAAAGTGTAGCCAGGTCGGCTGAAAAATGTAGCCAGGTCGGCTGGCAAGTGTTGCCAGGTCGGCTGAAAAGTGTAGCAAGGTCGGCTAGCCAGTGTAGCCAGGTCGGCTGGAAAGTGTATCCAGGTCGGCTCTCAAATGTAGCCAGGTCGGCTGGATAGTGTAGCCAGGTCGGCTGGAAAGTGTAGCCAGGTCGGCTGGAAAGTGGATCCAGGTCGGCTGGATAGTGTAGCCACGTCAGCTGGAAAATGTAACCAGGTCAGCTGGAAAATGTAACCAGGTCGGCTGGAAAGTGTAGCCAGGTCGGCTGGATAGTGTAGCCAGGTCGGCTGGCAAGTGTAGCCAGGTCGGCTGGATAGTGTAGCCAGGTCGGCTGGAAAGTGTAGCCAGGTCGGCTGAAAAATTTAGCCAGGTCGGCTGGCAAGTGTAGCCAGGTCGGCTGAAAAGTATAGCCAGGTCGGCTGGAAAGTGTAGCCAGGTCGGCTGGATAGTGTAGCCAGGTCGGCTGGAAAGTGTAGCCAGGTCGGCTGGATAGTGTAGCCAGGTCGGCTGGAAAATGTAGCCAGGTCGGCTGGATAGTGTAGCCAGGTCGGCTGGATAGTGTAGCCAGGTCGGCTCTCAAATGTAGCCAGGTCGGCTGGATAGTGTAACCAGGTCGGCTGGAAAGTGTATCCAGGTCGGCTGGAAAGTGTAGCCAGGTCGGCTGAAAAATGTAGCCAGGTCGGCTGGCAAATGTAGCCAGGTCGGCTGGATAGTGTAGCCAGGTCGGCTGGAAAGTGTATCCAGGTCGGCTGGAAAGTGTAGCCAGGTCGGCTGAAAAATGTAGCCAGGTCGGCTGGATAGTGTAGCCAGGTCGGCTGGAAAGTGTATCCAGGTCGGCTGGAAAATGTAGCCAGGTCGGCTCTCAAATGTAGCCAGGTCGGCTGGCAAGTGTAGCCAGGTCGGCTGGATAGTGTAGCCAGGTCGGCTGGATAGTGTAGCCAGGTCGGCTGGCAAGTGTAGCCAGGTCTGCTGGAAAGTGTAGCCAGGTCGCCTGGAAAATGTAACCAGGTCGGCTGGATAGTGTAGCCAGGTCGGCTGGAAAATGTAACCAGGTCGGCTGGATAGTGTAGCCAGGTCGGCTGGAAAATGTAACCAGGTCGGCTGGATAGTGTAACCAGGTCGGCTGGAAAGTGTAGCCAGGTCGGCTGGCAAATGTAGCCAGGTCGGCTGGATAGTGTAGCCAGGTCGGCTGGCAAGTGTAGCCAGGTCTGCTAAATAGTGTAGCCAGGTCGGCTGGAAAATGTAACCAGGTCGGCTGGATAGTGTAGCCAGGTCGGCTGAAAAATGTAGCCAGGTCGGCTGGCAAATGTAGCCAGGTCGGCTGGAAAGTGTAACCAGGTCGGCTGGAAAGTGTAGCCAGGTCGGCTCTCAAATGTAGCCAGGTCGGCTGGCAAATGTAGCCAGGTCGGCTGGATAGTGTAGCCAGGTCGGCTGGAAAATGTAGCCAGTTTGGCTAGATAGTGTAGCCAGGTCGGCCGGAAAATGTAGCCAGGTCGGCTGGATAGTGTAGCCAGGTCGGCTCTCAAATGTAGCCAGGTCGGCTGGATAGTGTAGCCAGGTCGGCTGGCAAATGTAGCCAGGTCGGCCGGAAAGTGTAGCCAGGTCGGCTGAAAAATGTAGCCAGGTCGGCTGGCAAGTGTTGCCAGGTCGGCTGAAAAGTGTAGCAAGGTCGGCTAGCCAGTGTAGCCAGGTCGGCTGGAAAGTGTATCCAGGTCGGCTCTCAAATGTAGCCAGGTCGGCTGGATAGTGTAGCCAGGTCGGCTGGAAAGTGTAGCCAGGTCGGCTGGAAAGTGGATCCAGGTCGGCTGGATAGTGTAGCCACGTCAGCTGGAAAATGTAACCAGGTCAGCTGGAAAATGTAACCAGGTCGGCTGGAAAGTGTAGCCAGGTCGGCTGGATAGTGTAGCCAGGTCGGCTGGCAAGTGTAGCCAGGTCGGCTGGATAGTGTAGCCAGGTCGGCTGGAAAGTGTAGCCAGGTCGGCTGAAAAATGTAGCCAGGTCGGCTGGCAAGTGTAGCCAGGTCGGCTGAAAAGTATAGCCAGGTCGGCTGGAAAGTGTAGCCAGGTCGGCTGGATAGTGTAGCCAGGTCGGCTGGAAAGTGTAGCCAGGTCGGCTGGATAGTGTAGCCAGGTCGGCTGGAAAATGTAGCCAGGTCGGCTGGATAGTGTAGCCAGGTCGGCTGGATAGTGTAGCCAGGTCGGCTCTCAAATGTAGCCAGGTCGGCTGGATAGTGTAACCAGGTCGGCTGGAAAGTGTATCCAGGTCGGCTGGAAAGTGTAGCCAGGTCGGCTGAAAAATGTAGCCAGGTCGGCTGGCAAATGTAGCCAGGTCGGCTGGATAGTGTAGCCAGGTCGGCTGGAAAGTGTATCCAGGTCGGCTGGAAAGTGTAGCCAGGTCGGCTGAAAAATGTAGCCAGGTCGGCTGGATAGTGTAGCCAGGTCGGCTGGAAAGTGTATCCAGGTCGGCTGGAAAATGTAGCCAGGTCGGCTCTCAAATGTAGCCAGGTCGGCTGGATAGTGTAGCCAGGTCGGCTGGAAAGTGTATCCAGGTCGGCTGGAAAGTGTAGCCAGGTCGGCTGAAAAATGTAGCCAGGTCGGCTGGATAGTGTAGCCAGGTCGGCTGGAAAGTGTATCCAGGTCGGCTGGAAAATGTAGCCAGGTCGGCTCTCAAATGTAGCCAGGTCGGCTGGCAAGTGTAGCCAGGTCGGCTGGATAGTGTAGCCAGGTCGGCTGGATAGTGTAGCCAGGTCGGCTGGCAAGTGTAGCCAGGTCTGCTGGAAAGTGTAGCCAGGTCGCCTGGAAAATGTAACCAGGTCGGCTGGATAGTGTAGCCAGGTCGGCTGGAAAATGTAACCAGGTCGGCTGGATAGTGTAGCCAGGTCGGCTGGAAAATGTAACCAGGTCGGCTGGATAGTGTAGCCAGGTCGGCTGGATAGTGTAGCCAGGTCGGCTGGATAGTGTAGCCAGGTCGGCTGGATAGTGTAGCCAGGTCGGCTGGCAAGTGTAGCCAGGTCTGCTAAATAGTGTAGCCAGGTCGGCTGGAAAATGTAACCAGGTCGGCTGGATAGTGTAGCCAGGTCGGCTGAAAAATGAAGCCAGGTCGGCTGGCAAATGTAGCCAGGTCGGCTGGAAAGTGTAACCAGGTCGGCTGGAAAGTGTAGCCAGGTCGGCTGGCAAATGTAGCCAGGTCGGCTGGAAAGTGGATCCAGGTCGGCTGGATAGTGTAGCCAGGTCGGCTGAAAAATGTAGCCAGGTCGGCTGGCAAATGTAGCCAGGTCGGCTGGATAGTGTAGCCAGGTCGGCTGGAAAATGTAGCCAGTTTGGCTTGATAGTGTAGCCAGGTCGGCCGGAAAATGTAGCCAGGTCGGCTGGATAGTGTAGCCAGGTCGGCTCTCAAATGTAGCCAGGTCGGCTGGATAGTGTAGCCAGGTCGGCTGGCAAATGTAGCCAGGTCGGCCGGAAAGTGTAGCCAGGTCGGCTGAAAAATGTAGCCAGGTCGGCTGGCAAGTGTTGCCAGGTCGGCTGAAAAGTGTAGCAAGGTCGGCTAGCCAGTGTAGCCAGGTCGGCTGGAAAGTGTATCCAGGTCGGCTCTCAAATGTAGCCAGGTCGGCTGGATAGTGTAGCCAGGTCGGCTGGAAAGTGTAGCCAGGTCGGCTGGAAAGTGGATCCAGGTCGGCTGGATAGTGTAGCCACGTCAGCTGGAAAATGTAACCAGGTCAGCTGGAAAATGTAACCAGGTCGGCTGGAAAGTGTAGCCAGGTCGGCTGGATAGTGTAGCCAGGTCGGCTGGCAAGTGTAGCCAGGTCGGCTGGATAGTGTAGCCAGGTCGGCTGGAAAGTGTAGCCAGGTCGGCTGAAAAATGTAGCCAGGTCGGCTGGCAAGTGTAGCCAGGTCGGCTGAAAAGTATAGCCAGGTCGGCTGGAAAGTGTAGCCAGGTCGGCTGGATAGTGTAGCCAGGTCGGCTGGAAAGTGTAGCCAGGTCGGCTGGATAGTGTAGCCAGGTCGGCTGGAAAATGTAGCCAGGTCGGCTGGATAGTGTAGCCAGGTCGGCTGGATAGTGTAGCCAGGTCGGCTCTCAAATGTAGCCAGGTCGGCTGGATAGTGTAACCAGGTCGGCTGGAAAGTGTATCCAGGTCGGCTGGAAAGTGTAGCCAGGTCGGCTGAAAAATGTAGCCAGGTCGGCTGGCAAATGTAGCCAGGTCGGCTGGATAGTGTAGCCAGGTCGGCTGGAAAGTGTATCCAGGTCGGCTGGAAAGTGTAGCCAGGTCGGCTGAAAAATGTAGCCAGGTCGGCTGGATAGTGTAGCCAGGTCGGCTGGAAAGTGTATCCAGGTCGGCTGGAAAATGTAGCCAGGTCGGCTCTCAAATGTAGCCAGGTCGGCTGGCAAGTGTAGCCAGGTCGGCTGGATAGTGTAGCCAGGTCGGCTGGATAGTGTAGCCAGGTCGGCTGGCAAGTGTAGCCAGGTCTGCTGGAAAGTGTAGCCAGGTCGCCTGGAAAATGTAACCAGGTCGGCTGGATAGTGTAGCCAGGTCGGCTGGAAAATGTAACCAGGTCGGCTGGATAGTGTAGCCAGGTCGGCTGGAAAATGTAACCAGGTCGGCTGGATAGTGTAACCAGGTCGGCTGGAAAGTGTAGCCAGGTCGGCTGGCAAATGTAGCCAGGTCGGCTGGATAGTGTAGCCAGGTCGGCTGGCAAGTGTAGCCAGGTCTGCTAAATAGTGTAGCCAGGTCGGCTGGAAAATGTAACCAGGTCGGCTGGATAGTGTAGCCAGGTCGGCTGAAAAATGTAGCCAGGTCGGCTGGCAAATGTAGCCAGGTCGGCTGGAAAGTGTAACCAGGTCGGCTGGAAAGTGTAGCCAGGTCGGCTCTCAAATGTAGCCAGGTCGGCTGGCAAATGTAGCCAGGTCGGCTGGATAGTGTAGCCAGGTCGGCTGGAAAATGTAGCCAGTTTGGCTTGATAGTGTAGCCAGGTCGGCCGGAAAATGTAGCCAGGTCGGCTGGATAGTGTAGCCAGGTCGGCTCTCAAATGTAGCCAGGTCGGCTGGATAGTGTAGCCAGGTCGGCTGGCAAATGTAGCCAGGTCGGCCGGAAAGTGTAGCCAGGTCGGCTGAAAAATGTAGCCAGGTCGGCTGGCAAGTGTTGCCAGGTCGGCTGAAAAGTGTAGCAAGGTCGGCTAGCCAGTGTAGCCAGGTCGGCTGGAAAGTGTATCCAGGTCGGCTCTCAAATGTAGCCAGGTCGGCTGGATAGTGTAGCCAGGTCGGCTGGAAAGTGTAGCCAGGTCGGCTGGAAAGTGGATCCAGGTCGGCTGGATAGTGTAGCCACGTCAGCTGGAAAATGTAACCAGGTCAGCTGGAAAATGTAACCAGGTCGGCTGGAAAGTGTAGCCAGGTCGGCTGGATAGTGTAGCCAGGTCGGCTGGCAAGTGTAGCCAGGTCGGCTGGATAGTGTAGCCAGGTCGGCTGGAAAGTGTAGCCAGGTCGGCTGAAAAATGTAGCCAGGTCGGCTGGCAAGTGTAGCCAGGTCGGCTGAAAAGTATAGCCAGGTCGGCTGGAAAGTGTAGCCAGGTCGGCTGGATAGTGTAGCCAGGTCGGCTGGAAAGTGTAGCCAGGTCGGCTGGATAGTGTAGCCAGGTCGGCTGGAAAATGTAGCCAGGTCGGCTGGATAGTGTAGCCAGGTCGGCTGGATAGTGTAGCCAGGTCGGCTCTCAAATGTAGCCAGGTCGGCTGGATAGTGTAACCAGGTCGGCTGGAAAGTGTATCCAGGTCGGCTGGAAAGTGTAGCCAGGTCGGCTGAAAAATGTAGCCAGGTCGGCTGGCAAATGTAGCCAGGTCGGCTGGATAGTGTAGCCAGGTCGGCTGGAAAGTGTATCCAGGTCGGCTGGAAAGTGTAGCCAGGTCGGCTGAAAAATGTAGCCAGGTCGGCTGGATAGTGTAGCCAGGTCGGCTGGAAAGTGTATCCAGGTCGGCTGGAAAATGTAGCCAGGTCGGCTCTCAAATGTAGCCAGGTCGGCTGGCAAGTGTAGCCAGGTCGGCTGGATAGTGTAGCCAGGTCGGCTGGATAGTGTAGCCAGGTCGGCTGGCAAGTGTAGCCAGGTCTGCTGGAAAGTGTAGCCAGGTCGCCTGGAAAATGTAACCAGGTCGGCTGGATAGTGTAGCCAGGTCGGCTGGAAAATGTAACCAGGTCGGCTGGATAGTGTAGCCAGGTCGGCTGGAAAATGTAACCAGGTCGGCTGGATAGTGTAACCAGGTCGGCTGGAAAGTGTAGCCAGGTCGGCTGGCAAATGTAGCCAGGTCGGCTGGATAGTGTAGCCAGGTCGGCTGGCAAGTGTAGCCAGGTCTGCTAAATAGTGTAGCCAGGTCGGCTGGAAAATGTAACCAGGTCGGCTGGATAGTGTAGCCAGGTCGGCTGAAAAATGTAGCCAGGTCGGCTGGCAAATGTAGCCAGGTCGGCTGGAAAGTGTAACCAGGTCGGCTGGAAAGTGTAGCCAGGTCGGCTCTCAAATGTAGCCAGGTCGGCTGGCAAATGTAGCCAGGTCGGCTGGATAGTGTAGCCAGGTCGGCTGGAAAATGTAGCCAGTTTGGCTTGATAGTGTAGCCAGGTCGGCCGGAAAATGTAGCCAGGTCGGCTGGATAGTGTAGCCAGGTCGGCTCTCAAATGTAGCCAGGTCGGCTGGATAGTGTAGCCAGGTCGGCTGGCAAATGTAGCCAGGTCGGCCGGAAAGTGTAGCCAGGTCGGCTGAAAAATGTAGCCAGGTCGGCTGGCAAGTGTTGCCAGGTCGGCTGAAAAGTGTAGCAAGGTCGGCTAGCCAGTGTAGCCAGGTCGGCTGGAAAGTGTATCCAGGTCGGCTCTCAAATGTAGCCAGGTCGGCTGGATAGTGTAGCCAGGTCGGCTGGAAAGTGTAGCCAGGTCGGCTGGAAAGTGGATCCAGGTCGGCTGGATAGTGTAGCCACGTCAGCTGGAAAATGTAACCAGGTCAGCTGGAAAATGTAACCAGGTCGGCTGGAAAGTGTAGCCAGGTCGGCTGGATAGTGTAGCCAGGTCGGCTGGCAAGTGTAGCCAGGTCGGCTGGATAGTGTAGCCAGGTCGGCTGGAAAGTGTAGCCAGGTCGGCTGAAAAATGTAGCCAGGTCGGCTGGCAAGTGTAGCCAGGTCGGCTGAAAAGTATAGCCAGGTCGGCTGGAAAGTGTAGCCAGGTCGGCTGGATAGTGTAGCCAGGTCGGCTGGAAAGTGTAGCCAGGTCGGCTGGATAGTGTAGCCAGGTCGGCTGGAAAATGTAGCCAGGTCGGCTGGATAGTGTAGCCAGGTCGGCTGGATAGTGTAGCCAGGTCGGCTCTCAAATGTAGCCAGGTCGGCTGGATAGTGTAACCAGGTCGGCTGGAAAGTGTATCCAGGTCGGCTGGAAAGTGTAGCCAGGTCGGCTGAAAAATGTAGCCAGGTCGGCTGGCAAATGTAGCCAGGTCGGCTGGATAGTGTAGCCAGGTCGGCTGGAAAGTGTATCCAGGTCGGCTGGAAAGTGTAGCCAGGTCGGCTGAAAAATGTAGCCAGGTCGGCTGGATAGTGTAGCCAGGTCGGCTGGAAAGTGTATCCAGGTCGGCTGGAAAATGTAGCCAGGTCGGCTCTCAAATGTAGCCAGGTCGGCTGGCAAGTGTAGCCAGGTCGGCTGGATAGTGTAGCCAGGTCGGCTGGATAGTGTAGCCAGGTCGGCTGGCAAGTGTAGCCAGGTCTGCTGGAAAGTGTAGCCAGGTCGCCTGGAAAATGTAACCAGGTCGGCTGGATAGTGTAGCCAGGTCGGCTGGAAAATGTAACCAGGTCGGCTGGATAGTGTAGCCAGGTCGGCTGGAAAATGTAACCAGGTCGGCTGGATAGTGTAGCCAGGTCGACTGGATAGTGTAGCCAGGTCGGCTGGATAGTGTAGCCAGGTCGGCTGGATAGTGTAGCCAGGTCGGCTGGCAAGTGTAGCCAGGTCTGCTAAATAGTGTAGCCAGGTCGGCTGGAAAATGTAACCAGGTCGGCTGGATAGTGTAGCCAGGTCGGCTGAAAAATGTAGCCAGGTCGGCTGGCAAATGTAGCCAGGTCGGCTGGAAAGTGTAACCAGGTCGGCTGGAAAGTGTAGCCAGGTCGGCTGGCAAATGTAGCCAGGTCGGCTGGAAAGTGGATCCAGGTCGGCTGGATAGTGTAGCCAGGTCGGCTGAAAAATGTAGCCAGGTCGGCTGGCAAATGTAGCCAGGTCGGCTGGATAGTGTAGCCAGGTCGGCTGGAAAATGTAGCCAGTTTGGCTTGATAGTGTAGCCAGGTCGGCCGGAAAATGTAGCCAGGTCGGCTGGATAGTGTAGCCAGGTCGGCTCTCAAATGTAGCCAGGTCGGCTGGATAGTGTAGCCAGGTCGGCTGGCAAATGTAGCCAGGTCGGCCGGAAAGTGTAGCCAGGTCGGCTGAAAAATGTAGCCAGGTCGGCTGGCAAGTGTTGCCAGGTCGGCTGAAAAGTGTAGCAAGGTCGGCTAGCCAGTGTAGCCAGGTCGGCTGGAAAGTGTATCCAGGTCGGCTCTCAAATGTAGCCAGGTCGGCTGGATAGTGTAGCCAGGTCGGCCGGAAAGTGTAGCCAGGTCGGCTGAAAAATGTAGCCAGGTCGGCTGGCAAGTGTTGCCAGGTCGGCTGAAAAGTGTAGCCAGGTCGGCTAGCCAGTGTAGCCAGGTCGGCTGGCAAATGTAGCCAGGTCGGCTGGAAAGTGTAGCCAGGTCGGCTGGAAAGTGTAGCCAGGTCGGCTGGCAAGTGTAGCCAGGTCGGCTGGATAGTGTAGCCAGGTCGGCTGGAAAGTGTAGCCAGGTCGGCTGGCAAGTGTAGCCAGGTCGGCTGGCAAATGTAACCAGGTCGGCTGGAAAGTGTAGCCAGGTCGGCTGGAAAGTGTAGCCAGGTCGGCTGGAAAGTGTAGCCAGGTCGGCTGGCAAGTGTAGCCAGGTCGGCTGGATAGTGTAGCCAGGTCGGCTGGCAAGTGTAGCCAGGTCGGCTGGATAGTGTAGCCAGGTCGGCTGGATAGTGTAGCCAGGTCGGCTCTCAAATGTATCCAGTTTGGCTGGATAGTGTAGCCAGGTCGGCCGGAAAATGTAGCCAGGTCGGCTGGATAGTGTAGCCAGGTCGGCTCTCAAATGTAGCCAGGTCGGCTGGATAGTGTAGCCAGGTCGGCTGGCAAATGTAGCCAGGTCGGCCGGATAGTGTAGCCAGGTCGGTTGGAAAATGTAGCCAAGGTCGGCCGGAAAGTGTAGCCAGGTCGGCTGAAAAATGTAGCCAGGTCGGCTGGCAAGTGTTGCCAGGTCGGCTGAAAAGTGTAGCCAGGTGGGCTAGCCAGTGTAGCCAGGTCGGCTGGAAAGTGTATCCAGCTCGGCTGGAAAGTGTAGCCAGGTCGGCTCTCAAATGTAGCCAGGTCGGCTGGATAGTGTAGCCAGGTCGGCCGGAAAATGTAGCCAGGTCGGCTGGATAGTGTAGCCAGGTCGGCTCTCAAATGTAGCCAGGTCGGCTGGATAGTGTAGCCAGGTCGGCTGGTAAATGTAGCCAGGTCGGCCGGATAGTGTAGCCAGGTCGGTTGGAAAATGTAGCCAGGTCGGCCGGAAAGTGTAGCCAGGTCGGCTGAAAAATGTAGCCAGGTCGGCTGGCAAGTGTTGCCAGGTCGGCTGAAAAGTGTAGCCAGGTCGGCTAGCCAGTGTAGCCAGGTCGGCTGGAAAGTGTATCCAGCTCGGCTGGAAAGTGTAGCCAGGTCGGCTGGAAAGTGTAGCCAGGTCGGCTGGCAAGTGTAGTCAGGTCGGCTGGATAGTGTAGCCAGGTCGGCTGGAAAGTGTATCCAGGTCGGCTGGAAAGTGTAGCCAGGTCGGCTGAAAAATGTAGCCAGGTCGGCTGGCAAATGTAGCCAGGTCGGCTGGCAAGTGTAGCCAGGTCGGCTGGATAGTGTAGCCAGGTCGGCTGGAAAGTGTAGCCAGGTCGGCTGGAAAGTGGATCCAGGTCGGCTGGATAGTGTAGCCACGTCAGCTGGAAAATGTAACCAGGTCAGCTGGAAAATGTAACCAGGTCGGCTGGAAAGTGTAGCCAGGTCGGCTGGATAGTGTAGCCAGGTCGGCTGGATAGTGTAGCCAGGTCGGCTGGAAAGTGTAGCCAGGTCGGCTGGATAGTGTAGCCAGGTCGGCTGGAAAGTGTAGCCAGGTCGGCTGAAAAATGTAGCCAGGTCGGCTGGCAAGTGTAGCCAGGTCGGCTGAAAAGTGTAGCCAGGTCGGCTGGAAAGTGTAGCCAGGTCGGCTGGATAGTGTAGCCAGGTCGGCTGGAAAGTGTAGCCAGGTCGGCTGGATAGTGTAGCCAGGTCGGCTGGAAAATGTAGCCAGGTCGGCTGGATAGTGTAGCCAGGTCGGCTGGATAGTGTAGCCAGGTCGGCTCTCAAATGTAGCCAGGTCGGCTGGATAGTGTAACCAGGTCGGCTGGAAAGTGTATCCAGGTCGGCTGGAAAGTGTAGCCAGGTCGGCTGAAAAATGTAGCCAGGTCGGCTGGCAAATGTAGCCAGGTCGGCTGGATAGTGTAGCCAGGTCGGCTGGAAAGTGTATCCAGGTCGGCTGGAAAGTGTAGCCAGGTCGGCTGAAAAATGTAGCCAGGTCGGCTGGATAGTGTAGCCAGGTCGGCTGGAAAGTGTATCCAGGTCGGCTGGAAAATGTAGCCAGGTCGGCTCTCAAATGTAGCCAGGTCGGCTGGCAAGTGTAGCCAGGTCGGCTGGATAGTGTAGCCAGGTCGGCTGGATAGTGTAGCCAGGTCGGCTGGCAAGTGTAGCCAGGTCTGCTGGAAAGTGTAGCCAGGTCGCCTGGAAAATGTAACCAGGTCGGCTGGATAGTGTAGCCAGGTCGGCTGGAAAATGTAACCAGGTCGGCTGGATAGTGTAGCCAGGTCGGCTGGAAAATGTAACCAGGTCGGCTGGATAGTGTAGCCAGGTCGGCTGGATAGTGTAGCCAGGTCGGCTGGCAAGTGTAGCCAGGTCTGCTAAATAGTGTAGCCAGGTCGGCTGGAAAATGTAACCAGGTCGGCTGGATAGTGTAGCCAGGTCGGCTGGAAAATGTAGCCAGGTCGGCTGGATAGTGTAGCCAGGTCGGCTGGCAAATGTAGCCAGGTCGGCTGGATAGTGTAGCCAGGTCGGCTGGAAAATGTAGCCAGGTCGGCTGGAAAATGTAACCAGGTCGGCTGGATAGTGTAGCCAGGTCGGCTGGCAAATGTAGCCAGGTCGGCTGGCAAGTGTAGCCAGGTCGGCCGGATAGTGTAGCCAGGTCGGCTGGCAAATGTAGCCAGGTCGGCTGGATAGTGTAGCCAGGTCGGCTGGAAAGTGTATCCAGGTCGGCTGGAAAGTGTAGCCAGGTCGGCTGAAAAATGAAGCCAGGTCGGCTGGCAAATGTAGCCAGGTCGGCTGGCAAGTGTAGCCAGGTCGGCTGGAAAGTGTAGCCAGGTCGGCTGGATAGTGTAGCCAGGTCGGCTCGAAAATGTAGCCAGGTCGGCTGGAAAGTGTAGCCGGGTCGGCTGGAAAATGTAGCCAGGTCGGCTGGCAAGTGTAGCCAGGTCGGCTGGATAGTGTAGCCAGGTCGGCTGGAAAGTGTATCCAGGTCGGCTGTAAAGTGTAGCCAGGTCGGCTGAAAAATGTAGCCAGGTCAGCTGGCAAATGTAGCCAGGTCGGCTGGCAAGTGTAGCCAGGTCGGCTGGAAAATGTAGCCAGTTTGGCTGGATAGTGTAGCCAGGTCGGCCGGAAAATGTAGCCAGGTCGGCTGGCAAGTGTAGCCAGTTTGGCTGGATAGTGTAGCCAGGTCGGCTGGAAAATGTAGCCAGGTCGGCTGGATAGTGTAGCCAGGTCGGCTCTCAAATGTAGCCAGGTCGGCTGGATAGTGTAGCAAGGTCGGCTGGCAAGTGTAGCCAGGTCGGCTGGATAATGTAGCCAGGTCGGCTGAAAAATGTAGCCAGGTCGGCTGGCAAATGTAGCCAGGTCGGCTGGCAAGTGTAGCCAGGTCGGCTGGATAGTGTAGCCAGGTCGGCTGGAAAGTGTAGCCAGGTCGGCTGGCAAGTGTAGCCAGGTCGGCTGGATAGTGTAGCCAGGTCGGCTGACAAGTGTAGCCAGGTCGGCTGGCAAGTGTAGCCAGGTCGGCTGACAAGTGTAGCCAGGTCGGCTGGATAGTGTAGCCAGGTCAGCTGGAAAATGTAACCAGGTCGGCTGGAAAGTGTAGCCAGGTCGGCTGGAAAATGTAGCCAGGTCGGCTGGATAGTGTAGCCAGGTCGGCTGGATAGTGTAGCCAGGTCGGCTCTCAAATGTAGCCAGGTCGGCTGGATAGTGTAGCCAGGTCGGCTGGATAGTGTAGCCAGGTCGGCTGGATAGTGTAGCCAGGTCGGCTGGATAGTGTTGCCAGGTCGGCTGGAAAGTGTAGCCAGGGCGGCTGAAAAATGAAGCCAGGTCGGCTGGCAAATGTAGCCAGGTCGGCTGGCAAGTGTATCCAGGTCGGCTGGATAGTGTAGCCAGGTCGGCTGGAAAGTGTAGCCAGGTCGGCTGGAAAGTGTAGCCAGGTCGGCTGGATAGTGTAGCCAGGTCGGCTCTCAAATGTAGCCAGGTCGGCTGGATAGTGTAGCCAGGTCGGCTGGAAAGTGGATCCAGGTCGGCTGGATAGTGTAGCCAGGTCGGCTGAAAAATGTAGCCAGGTCGGCTGGCAAATGTAGCCAGGTCGGCTGGATAGTGTAGCCAGGTCGGCTGGAAAATGTAGCCAGTTTGGCTGGATAGTGTAGCCAGGTCGGCCGGAAAATGTAGCCAGGTCGGCTGGATAGTGTAGCCAGGTCGGCTCTGAAATGTAGCCAGGTCGGCTGGATAGTGTAGCCAGGTCGGCTGGCAAATGTAGCCAGGTCGGCCGGATAGTGTAGCCAGGTCGGTTGGAAAATGTAGCCAGGTCGGCCGGAAAGTGTAGCCAGGTCGGCTGAAAAATGTAGCCAGGTCGGATGGCAAGTGTTGCCAGGTCGGCTGAAAAGTGTAGCAAGGTCGGCTAGCCAGTGTAGCCAGGTCGGCTGGAAAGTGTATCCAGGTCGGCTCTCAAATGTAGCCAGGTCGGCTGGATAGTGTAGCCAGGTCGGCCGGAAAGTGTAGCCAGGTCGGCTGAAAAATGTAGCCAGGTCGGCTGGCAAGTGTTGCCAGGTCGGCTGAAAAGTGTAGCCAGGTCGGCTAGCCAGTGTAGCCAGGTCGGCTGGCAAATGTAGCCAGGTCGGCTGGAAAGTGTAGCCAGGTCGGCTGGAAAGTGTAGCCAGGTCGGCTGGCAAGTGTAGCCAGGTCGGCTGGATAGTGTAGCCAGGTCGGCTGGCAAGTGTAGCCAGGTCGGCTGGATAGTGTAGCCAGGTCGGCTGGATAGTGTAGCCTGGTCGGCTGGATAGTGTAGCCAGGTCGGCTCTCAAATGTAGCCAGTTTGGCTGGATAGTGTAGCCAGGTCGGCCGGAAAATGTAGCCAGGTCGGCTGGATAGTGTAGCCAGGTCGGCTCTCAAATGTAGCCAGGTCGGCTGGATAGTGTAGCCAGGTCGGCTGGCAAATGTAGCCAGGTCGGCCGGATAGTGTAGCCAGGTCGGTTGGAAAATGTAGCCAGGTCGGCCGGAAAGTGTAGCCAGGTCGGCTGGATAGTGTAGCCAGGTCGGCTCTCAAATGTAGCCAGGTCGGCTGGATAGTGTAGCCAGGTCGGCTGGCAAATGTAGCCAGGTCGGCCGGAAAGTGTAGCCAGGTCGGCTGAAAAATGTAGCCAGGTCGGCTGGCAAGTGTTGCCAGGTCGGCTGAAAAGTGTAGCAAGGTCGGCTAGCCAGTGTAGCCAGGTCGGCTGGAAAGTGTATCCAGGTCGGCTCTCAAATGTAGCCAGGTCGGCTGGATAGTGTAGCCAGGTCGGCTGGAAAGTGTAGCCAGGTCGGCTGGAAAGTGGATCCAGGTCGGCTGGATAGTGTAGCCACGTCAGCTGGAAAATGTAACCAGGTCAGCTGGAAAATGTAACCAGGTCGGCTGGAAAGTGTAGCCAGGTCGGCTGGATAGTGTAGCCAGGTCGGCTGGCAAGTGTAGCCAGGTCGGCTGGATAGTGTAGCCAGGTCGGCTGGAAAGTGTAGCCAGGTCGGCTGAAAAATGTAGCCAGGTCGGCTGGCAAGTGTAGCCAGGTCGGCTGAAAAGTATAGCCAGGTCGGCTGGAAAGTGTAGCCAGGTCGGCTGGATAGTGTAGCCAGGTCGGCTGGAAAGTGTAGCCAGGTCGGCTGGATAGTGTAGCCAGGTCGGCTGGAAAATGTAGCCAGGTCGGCTGGATAGTGTAGCCAGGTCGGCTGGATAGTGTAGCCAGGTCGGCTCTCAAATGTAGCCAGGTCGGCTGGATAGTGTAACCAGGTCGGCTGGAAAGTGTATCCAGGTCGGCTGGAAAGTGTAGCCAGGTCGGCTGAAAAATGTAGCCAGGTCGGCTGGCAAATGTAGCCAGGTCGGCTGGATAGTGTAGCCAGGTCGGCTGGAAAGTGTATCCAGGTCGGCTGGAAAGTGTAGCCAGGTCGGCTGAAAAATGTAGCCAGGTCGGCTGGATAGTGTAGCCAGGTCGGCTGGAAAGTGTATCCAGGTCGGCTGGAAAATGTAGCCAGGTCGGCTCTCAAATGTAGCCAGGTCGGCTGGCAAGTGTAGCCAGGTCGGCTGGATAGTGTAGCCAGGTCGGCTGGATAGTGTAGCCAGGTCGGCTGGCAAGTGTAGCCAGGTCTGCTGGAAAGTGTAGCCAGGTCGCCTGGAAAATGTAACCAGGTCGGCTGGATAGTGTAGCCAGGTCGGCTGGAAAATGTAACCAGGTCGGCTGGATAGTGTAGCCAGGTCGGCTGGAAAATGTAAACAGGTCGGCTGGATAGTGTAACCAGGTCGGCTGGAAAGTGTAGCCAGGTCGGCTGGCAAATGTAGCCAGGTCGGCTGGATAGTGTAGCCAGGTCGGCTGGCAAGTGTAGCCAGGTCTGCTAAATAGTGTAGCCAGGTCGGCTGGAAAATGTAACCAGGTCGGCTGGATAGTGTAGCCAGGTCGGCTGAAAAATGTAGCCAGGTCGGCTGGCAAATGTAGCCAGGTCGGCTGGAAAGTGTAACCAGGTCGGCTGGAAAGTGTAGCCAGGTCGGCTCTCAAATGTAGCCAGGTCGGCTGGCAAATGTAGCCAGGTCGGCTGGATAGTGTAGCCAGGTCGGCTGGAAAATGTAGCCAGTTTGGCTTGATAGTGTAGCCAGGTCGGCCGGAAAATGTAGCCAGGTCGGCTGGATAGTGTAGCCAGGTCGGCTCTCAAATGTAGCCAGGTCGGCTGGATAGTGTAGCCAGGTCGGCTGGCAAATGTAGCCAGGTCGGCCGGAAAGTGTAGCCAGGTCGGCTGAAAAATGTAGCCAGGTCGGCTGGCAAGTGTTGCCAGGTCGGCTGAAAAGTGTAGCAAGGTCGGCTAGCCAGTGTAGCCAGGTCGGCTGGAAAGTGTATCCAGGTCGGCTCTCAAATGTAGCCAGGTCGGCTGGATAGTGTAGCCAGGTCGGCTGGAAAGTGTAGCCAGGTCGGCTGGAAAGTGGATCCAGGTCGGCTGGATAGTGTAGCCACGTCAGCTGGAAAATGTAACCAGGTCAGCTGGAAAATGTAACCAGGTCGGCTGGAAAGTGTAGCCAGGTCGGCTGGATAGTGTAGCCAGGTCGGCTGGCAAGTGTAGCCAGGTCGGCTGGATAGTGTAGCCAGGTCGGCTGGAAAGTGTAGCCAGGTCGGCTGAAAAATGTAGCCAGGTCGGCTGGCAAGTGTAGCCAGGTCGGCTGAAAAGTATAGCCAGGTCGGCTGGAAAGTGTAGCCAGGTCGGCTGGATAGTGTAGCCAGGTCGGCTGGAAAGTGTAGCCAGGTCGGCTGGATAGTGTAGCCAGGTCGGCTGGAAAATGTAGCCAGGTCGGCTGGATAGTGTAGCCAGGTCGGCTGGATAGTGTAGCCAGGTCGGCTCTCAAATGTAGCCAGGTCGGCTGGATAGTGTAACCAGGTCGGCTGGAAAGTGTATCCAGGTCGGCTGGAAAGTGTAGCCAGGTCGGCTGAAAAATGTAGCCAGGTCGGCTGGCAAATGTAGCCAGGTCGGCTGGATAGTGTAGCCAGGTCGGCTGGAAAGTGTATCCAGGTCGGCTGGAAAGTGTAGCCAGGTCGGCTGAAAAATGTAGCCAGGTCGGCTGGATAGTGTAGCCAGGTCGGCTGGAAAGTGTATCCAGGTCGGCTGGAAAATGTAGCCAGGTCGGCTCTCAAATGTAGCCAGGTCGGCTGGCAAGTGTAGCCAGGTCGGCTGGATAGTGTAGCCAGGTCGGCTGGATAGTGTAGCCAGGTCGGCTGGCAAGTGTAGCCAGGTCTGCTGGAAAGTGTAGCCAGGTCGCCTGGAAAATGTAACCAGGTCGGCTGGATAGTGTAGCCAGGTCGGCTGGAAAATGTAACCAGGTCGGCTGGATAGTGTAGCCAGGTCGGCTGGAAAATGTAACCAGGTCGGCTGGATAGTGTAGCCAGGTCGACTGGATAGTGTAGCCAGGTCGGCTGGATAGTGTAGCCAGGTCGGCTGGATAGTGTAGCCAGGTCGGCTGGCAAGTGTAGCCAGGTCTGCTAAATAGTGTAGCCAGGTCGGCTGGAAAATGTAACCAGGTCGGCTGGATAGTGTAGCCAGGTCGGCTGAAAAATGTAGCCAGGTCGGCTGGCAAATGTAGCCAGGTCGGCTGGAAAGTGTAACCAGGTCGGCTGGAAAGTGTAGCCAGGTCGGCTGGCAAATGTAGCCAGGTCGGCTGGAAAGTGGATCCAGGTCGGCTGGATAGTGTAGCCAGGTCGGCTGAAAAATGTAGCCAGGTCGGCTGGCAAATGTAGCCAGGTCGGCTGGATAGTGTAGCCAGGTCGGCTGGAAAATGTAGCCAGTTTGGCTTGATAGTGTAGCCAGGTCGGCCGGAAAATGTAGCCAGGTCGGCTGGATAGTGTAGCCAGGTCGGCTCTCAAATGTAGCCAGGTCGGCTGGATAGTGTAGCCAGGTCGGCTGGCAAATGTAGCCAGGTCGGCCGGAAAGTGTAGCCAGGTCGGCTGAAAAATGTAGCCAGGTCGGCTGGCAAGTGTTGCCAGGTCGGCTGAAAAGTGTAGCAAGGTCGGCTAGCCAGTGTAGCCAGGTCGGCTGGAAAGTGTATCCAGGTCGGCTCTCAAATGTAGCCAGGTCGGCTGGATAGTGTAGCCAGGTCGGCCGGAAAGTGTAGCCAGGTCGGCTGAAAAATGTAGCCAGGTCGGCTGGCAAGTGTTGCCAGGTCGGCTGAAAAGTGTAGCCAGGTCGGCTAGCCAGTGTAGCCAGGTCGGCTGGCAAATGTAGCCAGGTCGGCTGGAAAGTGTAGCCAGGTCGGCTGGAAAGTGTAGCCAGGTCGGCTGGCAAGTGTAGCCAGGTCGGCTGGATAGTGTAGCCAGGTCGGCTGGAAAGTGTAGCCAGGTCGGCTGGCAAGTGTAGCCAGGTCGGCTGGCAAATGTAACCAGGTCGGCTGGAAAGTGTAGCCAGGTCGGCTGGAAAGTGTAGCCAGGTCGGCTGGAAAGTGTAGCCAGGTCGGCTGGCAAGTGTAGCCAGGTCGGCTGGATAGTGTAGCCAGGTCGGCTGGCAAGTGTAGCCAGGTCGGCTGGATAGTGTAGCCAGGTCGGCTGGATAGTGTAGCCAGGTCGGCTCTCAAATGTATCCAGTTTGGCTGGATAGTGTAGCCAGGTCGGCCGGAAAATGTAGCCAGGTCGGCTGGATAGTGTAGCCAGGTCGGCTCTCAAATGTAGCCAGGTCGGCTGGATAGTGTAGCCAGGTCGGCTGGCAAATGTAGCCAGGTCGGCCGGATAGTGTAGCCAGGTCGGTTGGAAAATGTAGCCAAGGTCGGCCGGAAAGTGTAGCCAGGTCGGCTGAAAAATGTAGCCAGGTCGGCTGGCAAGTGTTGCCAGGTCGGCTGAAAAGTGTAGCCAGGTGGGCTAGCCAGTGTAGCCAGGTCGGCTGGAAAGTGTATCCAGCTCGGCTGGAAAGTGTAGCCAGGTCGGCTGGAAAGTGTAGCCAGGTCGGCTGGCAAGTGTAGCCAGGTCGGCTGGATAGTGTAGCCAGGTCGGCTGGAAAGTGTATCCAGGTCGGCTGGAAAGTGTAGCCAGGTCGGCTGAAAAATGTAGCCAGGTCGGCTGGCAAATGTAGCCAGGTCGGCTGGCAAGTGTAGCCAGGTCGGCTGGATAGTGTAGCCAGGTCGGCTGGAAAGTGTAGCCATGTCGGCTGGAAAGTGGATCCAGGTCGGCTGGATAGTGTAGCCACGTCAGCTGGAAAATGTAACCAGGTCAGCTGGAAAGTGTAGCCAGGTCGGCTGGATAGTGTAGCCAGGTCGGCTGGCAAGTGTAGCCAGGTCGGCTGGATAGTGTAGCCAGGTCGGCTGGAAAGTGTAGCCAGGTCGGCTGGCAAGTGTAGCCAGGTCGGCTGAAAAGTGTAGCCAGGTCGGCTGGAAAGTGTAGCCAGGTCGGCTGGATAGTGTAGCCAGGTCGGCTGGAAAGTGTAGCCAGGTCGGCTGGCAAGTGTAGCCAGGTCGGCTGGCAAATGTAACCAGGTCGGCTGGAAAGTGTAGCCAGGTCGGCTGGAAAGTGTAGCCAGGACGGCTGGCAAGTGTAGCCAGGTCGGCTGGATAGTGTAGCCAGGTCGGCTGGCAAGTGTAGCCAGTTTGGCTGGATAGTGTAGCCAGGTCGGCCGGAAAATGTAGCCAGGTCGGCTGGATAGTGTAGCCAGGTCGGCTCTCAAATGTAGCCAGGTCGGCTGGATAGTGTAGCCAGGTCGGCTGGTAAATGTAGCCAGGTCGGCCGGATAGTGTAGCCAGGTCGGTTGGAAAATGTAGCCAGGTCGGCCGGAAAGTGTAGCCAGGTCGGCTGAAAAATGTAGCCAGGTCGGCTGGCAAGTGTTGCCAGGTCGGCTGAAAAGTGTAGCCAGGTCGGCTAGCCAGTGTAGCCAGGTCGGCTGGAAAGTGTATCTAGCTCGGCTGGAAAGTGTAGCCAGGTCGGCTGGAAAGTGTAGCCAGGTCGGCTGGCAAGTGTAGTCAGGTCGGCTGGATAGTGTAGCCAGGTCGGCTGGAAAGTGTATCCAGGTCGGCTGGAAAGTGTAGCCAGGTCGGCTGAAAAATGTAGCCAGGTCGGCTGGCAAATGTAGCCAGGTCGGCTGGCAAGTGTAGCCAGGTCGGCTGGATAGTGTAGCCAGGTCGGCTGGAAAGTGTAGCCAGGTCGGCTGGAAAGTGGATCCAGGTCGGCTGGATAGTGTAGCCACGTCAGCTGGAAAATGTAACCAGGTCAGCTGGAAAATGTAACCAGGTCGGCTGGAAAGTGTAGCCAGGTCGGCTGGATAGTGTAGCCAGGTCGGCTGGATAGTGTAGCCAGGTCGGCTGGAAAGTGTAGCCAGGTCGGCTGGATAGTGTAGCCAGGTCGGCTGGAAAGTGTAGCCAGGTCGGCTGAAAAATGTAGCCAGGTCGGCTGGCAAGTGTAGCCAGGTCGGCTGAAAAGTGTAGCCAGGTCGGCTGGAAAGTGTAGCCAGGTCGGCTGGATAGTGTAGCCAGGTCGGCTGGAAAGTGTAGCCAGGTCGGCTGGATAGTGTAGCCAGGTCGGCTGGAAAATGTAGCCAGGTCGGCTGGATAGTGTTGCCAGGTCGGCTGGATAGTGTAGCCAGGTCGGCTCTCAAATGTAGCCAGGTCGGCTGGATAGTGTAACCAGGTCGGCTGGAAAGTGTATCCAGGTCGGCTGGAAAGTGTAGCCAGGTCGGCTGAAAAATGTAGCCAGGTCGGCTGGCAAATGTAGCCAGGTCGGCTGGATAGTGTAGCCAGGTCGGCTGGAAAGTGTATCCAGGTCGGCTGGAAAGTGTAGCCAGGTCGGCTGAAAAATGTAGCCAGGTCGGCTGGATAGTGTAGCCAGGTCGGCTGGAAAGTGTATCCAGGTCGGCTGGAAAATGTAGCCAGGTCGGCTCTCAAATGTAGCCAGGTCGGCTGGCAAGTGTAGCCAGGTCGGCTGGATAGTGTAGCCAGGTCGGCTGGATAGTGTAGCCAGGTCGGCTGGCAAGTGTAGCCAGGTCTGCTGGAAAGTGTAGCCAGGTCGCCTGGAAAATGTAACCAGGTCGGCTGGATAGTGTAGCCAGGTCGGCTGGAAAATGTAACCAGGTCGGCTGGATAGTGTAGCCAGGTCGGCTGGAAAATGTAACCAGGTCGGCTGGATAGTGTAGCCAGGTCGGCTGGATAGTGTAGCCAGGTCGGCTGGCAAGTGTAGCCAGGTCTGCTAAATAGTGTAGCCAGGTCGGCTGGAAAATGTAACCAGGTCGGCTGGATAGTGTAGCCAGGTCGGCTGGAAAATGTAGCCAGGTCGGCTGGATAGTGTAGCCAGGTCGGCTGGCAAATGTAGCCAGGTCGGCTGGATAGTGTAGCCAGGTCGGCTGGAAAATGTAGCCAGGTCGGCTGGAAAATGTAACCAGGTCGGCTGGATAGTGTAGCCAGGTCGGCTGGCAAATGTAGCCAGGTCGGCTGGCAAGTGTAGCCAGGTCGGCCGGATAGTGTAGCCAGGTCGGCTGGCAAATGTAGCCAGGTCGGCTGGATAGTGTAGCCAGGTCGGCTGGAAAGTGTATCCAGGTCGGCTGGAAAGTGTAGCCAGGTCGGCTGAAAAATGAAGCCAGGTCGGCTGGCAAATGTAGCCAGGTCGGCTGGCAAGTGTAGCCAGGTCGGCTGGAAAGTGTAGCCAGGTCGGCTGGATAGTGTAGCCAGGTCGGCTCGAAAATGTAGCCAGGTCGGCTGGAAAGTGTAGCCAGGTCGGCTGGAAAATGTAGCCAGGTCGGCTGGCAAGTGTAGCCAGGTCGGCTGGATAGTGTAGCCAGGTCGGCTGGAAAGTGTATCCAGGTCGGCTGTAAAGTGTAGCCAGGTCGGCTGAAAAATGTAGCCAGGTCAGCTGGCAAATGTAGCCAGGTCGGCTGGCAAGTGTAGCCAGGTCGGCTGGAAAATGTAGCCAGTTTGGCTGGATAGTGTAGCCAGGTCGGCCGGAAAATGTAGCCAGGTCGGCTGGCAAGTGTAGCCAGTTTGGCTGGATAGTGTAGCCAGGTCGGCTGGAAAATGTAGCCAGGTCGGCTGGATAGTGTAGCCAGGTCGGCTCTCAAATGTAGCCAGGTCGGCTGGATAGTGTAGCAAGGTCGGCCGGCAAGTGTAGCCAGGTCGGCTGGATAATGTAGCCAGGTCGGCTGAAAAATGTAGCCAGGTCGGCTGGCAAATGTAGCCAGGTCGGCTGGCAAGTGTAGCCAGGTCGGCTGACAAGTGTAGCCAGGTCGGCTGGATAGTGTAGCCAGGTCAGCTGGAAAATGTAACCAGGTCGGCTGGAAAGTGTAGCCAGGTCGGCTGGAAAGTGTAGCCATGTCGGCTGGATAGTGTAGCCAGGTCGGCTGGCAAGTGTAGCCAGGTCGGCTGGATAGTGTAGCCAGGTCGGCTGGAAAGTGTAGCCAGGGCGGCTGAAAAATGAAGCCAGGTCGGCTGGCAAATGTAGCCAGGTCGGCTGGCAAGTGTATCCAGGTCGGCTGGATAGTGTAGCCAGGTCGGCTGGAAAGTGTAGCCAGGTCGGCTGGAAAGTGTAGCCAGGTCGGCTGGATAGTGTAGCCAGGTCGGCTCTCAAATGTAGCCAGGTCGGCTGGATAGTGTAGCCAGGTCGGCTGGAAAGTGGATCCAGGTCGGCTGGATAGTGTAGCCAGGTCGGCTGAAAAATGTAGCCAGGTCGGCTGGATAGTGTAGCCAGGTCGGCTGGATAGTGTAGCCAGGTCGGCTGGAAAATGTAGCCAGTTTGGCTGGATAGTGTAGCCAGGTCGGCCGGAAAATGTAGCCAGGTCGGCTGGATAGTGTAGCCAGGTCGGCTCTGAAATGTAGCCAGGTCGGCTGGATAGTGTAGCCAGGTCGGCTCTCAAATGTAGCCAGGTCGGCCGGATAGTGTAGCCAGGTCGGTTGGAAAATGTAGCCAGGTCGGCCGGAAAGTGTAGCCAGGTCGGCTGAAAAATGTAGCCAGGTCGGATGGCAAGTGTTGCCAGGTCGGCTGAAAAGTGTAGCAAGGTCGGCTAGCCAGTGTAGCCAGGTCGGCTGGAAAGTGTATCCAGGTCGGCTCTCAAATGTAGCCAGGTCGGCTGGATAGTGTAGCCAGGTCGGCCGGAAAGTGTAGCCAGGTCGGCTGAAAAATGTAGCCAGGTCGGCTGGCAAGTGTTGCCAGGTCGGCTGAAAAGTGTAGCCAGGTCGGCTAGCCAGTGTAGCCAGGTCGGCTGGCAAATGTAGCCAGGTCGGCTGGAAAGTGTAGCCAGGTCGGCTGGAAAGTGTAGCCAGGTCGGCTGGCAAGTGTAGCCAGGTCGGCTGGATAGTGTAGCCAGGTCGGCTGGCAAGTGTAGCCAGGTCGGCTGGATAGTGTAGCCAGGTCGGCTGGATAGTGTAGCCTGGTCGGCTGGATAGTGTAGCCAGGTCGGCTCTCAAATGTAGCCAGTTTGGCTGGATAGTGTAGCCAGGTCGGCCGGAAAATGTAGCCAGGTCGGCTGGATAGTGTAGCCAGGTCGGCTCTCAAATGTAGCCAGGTCGGCTGGATAGTGTAGCCAGGTCGGCTGGCAAATGTAGCCAGGTCGGCCGGATAGTGTAGCCAGGTCGGTTGGAAAATGTAGCCAGGTCGGCCGGAAAGTGTAGCCAGGTCGGCTGAAAAATGTAGCCAGGTCGGCTGGCAAGTGTTGCCAGGTCGGCTGGAAAATGTAGCCAGGTCGGCTGGCAAGTGTAGCCAGGTCGGCTGGATAGTGTAGCCAGGTCGGCTGGCAAGTGTTGCCAGGTCGGCTGGAAAGTGTAGCCAGGTCGGCTGGCAAGTGTAGCCAGGTCGGCTGGCAAGTGTAGCCAGGTCAGCTGGCAAATGTATCCAGGTCGGCTGGAAAGTGTAGCCAGGTCGGCTGGAAAGTGTAGCCAGGTCGGCTGGCAAGTGTAGCCAGGTCGGCTGGATAGTGTAGCCAGGTCGGCTGGAAAGTGTATCCAGGTCGGCTGGAAAGTGTAGCCAGGTCGGCTGAAAAATGTAGCCAGGTCGGCTGGCAAATGTAGCCAGGTCGGCTGGCAAGTGTAGCCAGGTCGGCTGGATAGTGTAGCCAGGTCGGCTGGCAAGTGTTGCCAGGTCGGCTGAAAAGTGTAGCCAGGTCGGCTAGCCAGTGTAGCCAGGTCGGCTGGAAAGTGTATCCAGGTCGGCTGGAAAGTGTAGCCAGGTCGGCTGGAAAGTGTAGCCAGGTCGGCTGGCAAGTGTAGCCAGGTCGGCTGGATAGTGTAGCCAGGTCGGCTGGAAAGTGTATCCAGGTCGGCTGGAAAGTGTAGCCAGGTCGGCTGAAAAATGTAGCCAGGTCGGCTGGCAAATGTAGCCAGGTCGGCTGGCAAGTGTAGCCAGGTCGGCTGGATAGTGTAGCCAGGTCGGCTGGAAAGTGTAGCCAGGTCGGCTGGAAAGTGTAGCCAGGTCGGCCGGATAGTGTAGCCAGGTCGGCTGGAAAATGTAGCCAGGTCGGCCGGATAGTGTAGCCAGGTCGGCCGAAAAATGTAGCCAGGTCGGCTGGCAAATGTAGCAATGTCGGCTGGAAAGTGTATCCAGGTCGGCTGGAAAGTGTATCCAGGTCGGCTGAAAAATGTAGCCAGGTCGGCTGGCAAATGTAGCCAGGTCGGCTGGCAAGTGTAGCCAGGTCGGCTGGATAGTGTAGCCAGGTCGGCTGGAAAGTGTATCCAGGTCGGCTGGAAAGTGTAGCCAGGTCGGCTGGAAAGTGGATCCAGGTCGGCTGGATAGTGTAGCCAGGTCGGCTGAAAAATGTAGCCAGGTCGGCTGGCAAATGTAGCCAGGTCGGCTGGCAAGTGTAGCCAGGTCGGCCTGAAAATGTAGCCAGTATGGCTGGATAGTGTAGCCAGGTCGGCTGGAAAATGTAGCCAGGTCGGCTGGATAGTGTAGCCAGGTCGGCTCTCAAATGTAGCCAGGTCGGCTGGATAGTGTAGCCAGGTCGGCTGGCAAGTGTAGCCAGGTCGGCTGGATAATGTAGCCAGGTCGGCTGGAAAGTGTAGCCAGGTCGGCTGGAAAGTGTAGCCAGGTCGGCTGGAAAATGTAGCCAGGTCGGCTGAAAAGTGTAGCCAGGTCGGCTGGCAAATGTGGCCAGGTTGGCTGGATAGTGTAGCCAGGTCGGCTGGAAAATGTAGCCAGGTCGGCTGGATAGTGTAGCCAGGTCGGCTGGCAAGTGTAGCCAGGTCGGCTGGCAAATGTAGCCAGTATGGCTGGATAGTGTAGCCAGGTCGGCTGGAAAATGTAGCCAGGTCGGCTGGATAGTGTAGCCAGGTCGGCTCTCAAATGTAGCCAGGTCGGCTGGATAGTGTAGCCAGGTCGGCTGAAAAATGTAGCCAGGTCGGCTGGATAGTGTAGCCAGGTCGGCTGGAAAGTGTATCCAGGTCGGCTGGAAAATGTAGCCAGGTCGGCTCTCAAATGTAGCCAGGTCGGCTGGCAAGTGTAGCCAGGTCGGCTGGATAGTGTAGCCAGGTCGGCTGGATAGTGTAGCCAGGTCGGCTGGCAAGTGTAGCCAGGTCTGCTGGAAAGTGTAGCCAGGTCGCCTGGAAAATGTAACCAGGTCGGCTGGATAGTGTAGCCAGGTCGGCTGGAAAATGTAACCAGGTCGGCTGGATAGTGTAGCCAGGTCGGCTGGAAAATGTAACCAGGTCGGCTGGATAGTGTAGCCAGGTCGGCTGGATAGTGTAGCCAGGTCGGCTGGCAAGTGTAGCCAGGTCTGCTAAATAGTGTAGCCAGGTCGGCCGGAAAATGTAGCCAGGTCGGCTGGCAAGTGTAGCCAGTTTGGCTGGATAGTGTAGCCAGGTCGGCTGGAAAATGTAGCCAGGTCGGCTGGATAGTGTAGCCAGGTCGGCTGGCAAGTG
The DNA here is from genome assembly GCF_964374335.1 of Astatotilapia calliptera. Lineage (NCBI taxonomy): Eukaryota > Metazoa > Chordata > Actinopteri > Cichliformes > Cichlidae > Astatotilapia > Astatotilapia calliptera. The sequence continues at coordinate 34,295,336 of NC_137425.1, read as the reverse complement.
TAGCCAGGTCGGCTGGCAAATGTAGCCAGGTTGGCTGGAAAGTGTATCCAGGTCGGCTGGCAAATGTAGCCAGGTCGGCTGGCAAGTGTAGCCAGGTCGGCTGGAAAATGTAGCCAGTTTGGCTGGATAGTGTAGCCAGGTCGGCCGGAAAATGTAGCCAGGTCGGCTGGATAGTGTAGCCAGGTCGGCTCTCAAATGTAGCCAGGTCGGCTGGATAGTGTAGCCAGGTCGGCTGGCAAATGTAGCCAGGTCGGCCGGATAGTGTAGCCAGGTCGGTTGGAAAATGTAGCCAGGACGGCCGGAAAGTGTAGCCAGGTCGGCTGAAAAATGTAGCCAGGTCGGCTGGCAAGTGTTGCCAGGTCGGCTGAAAAGTGTAGCCAGGTCGGCTAGCCAGTGTAGCCAGGTCGGCTGGAAAGTGTATCCAGGTCGGCTGGAAAGTGTAGCCAGGTCGGCTGGAAAGTGTAGCCAGGTCGGCTGGCAAGTGTAGCCAGGTCGGCTGGATAGTGTAGCCAGGTCGGCTGGAAAGTGTATCCAGGTCGGCTGGAAAGTGTATCCAGGTCGGCTGAAAAATGTAGCCAGGTCGGCTGGCAAATGTAGCCAGGTCGGCTGGCAAGTGTAGCCAGGTCGGCTGGATAGTGTAGCCAGGTCGGCTGGAAAGTGTAGCCAGGTCGGCCGGAAAGTGTAGCCAGGTCGGCCGGATAGTGTAGCCAGGTCGGCTGGAAAATGTAGCCAGGTCGGCCGGATAGTGTAGCCAGGTCGGCCGGATAGTGTAGCCAGGTCGGCCGGCAAATGTAGCCAGGTCGGCCGGAAAGTGTAGCCAGGTCGGCTGGATAGTGTAGCCAGGTCGGCTGGAAAATGTAGCCAGGTCGGCCGGATAGTGTAGCCAGGTCGGCCGGATAGTGTAGCCAGGTCGGCTGGCAAATGTAGCCAGGTCGGCCGGAAAGTGTAGCCAGGTCGGCTGGCAAATGTAGCCAGGTCGGCTGGAAAATGTAGCCAGGTCGGCTGGAAAATGTAACCAGGTCGGCTGGCAAATGTAGCCAGGTCGGCTGGCAAGTGTAGCCAGGTCGGCCGGATAGTGTAGCCAGGTCGGCTGGCAAATGTAGCGAGGTCGGCTGGATAGTGTAGCCAGGTCGGCTGGAAAGTGTATCCAGGTCGGCTGGAAAGTGTAGCCAGGTCGGCTGAAAAATGAAGCCAGGTCGGCTGGCAAATGTAGCCAGGTCGGCTGGCAAGTGTAGCCAGGTCGGCTGGAAAGTGTAGCCAGGTCGGCTGGATAGTGTAGCCAGGTCGGCTGGAAAATGTAGCCAGGTCGGCTGGAAAGTGTAGCCAGGTCGGCTGGAAAATGTAGCCAGGTCGGCTGGCAAGTGTAGCCAGGTCGGCTGGATAGTGTAGCCAGGTCGGCTGGAAAGTGTATCCAGGTCGGCTGTAAAGTGTAGCCAGGTCGGCTGAAAAATGTAGCCAGGTCAGCTGGCAAATGTAGCCAGGTCGGCCGGCAAGTGTAGCCAGGTCGGCTGGAAAATGTAGCCAGTTTGGCTGGATAGTGTAGCCAGGTCGGCCGGAAAATGTAGCCAGGTCGGCTGGCAAGTGTAGCCAGTTTGGCTGGATAGTGTAGCCAGGTCGGCTGTAAAATGTAGCCAGGTCGGCTGGATAGTGTAGCCAGGTCGGCTCTCAAATGTAGCCAGGTCGGCTGGATAGTGTAGCAAGGTCGGCTGGCAAGTGTAGCCAGGTCGGCTGGATAATGTAGCCAGGTCGGCTGAAAAATGTAGCCAGGTCGGCTGGCAAATGTAGCCAGGTCGGCTGGCAAGTGTAGCCAGGTCGGCTGACAAGTGTAGCCAGGTCGGCTGGATAGTGTAGCCAGGTCAGCTGGAAAATGTAACCAGGTCGGCTGGAAAGTGTAGCCAGGTCGGCTGGAAAGTGTAGCCATGTCGGCTGGATAGTGTAGCCAGGTCGGCTGGCAAGTGTAGCCAGGTCGGCTGGATAGTGTAGCCAGGTCGGCTGGAAAGTGTAGCCAGGTCGGCTGGCAAGTGTAGCCAGGTCGGCTGGATAGTGTAGCCAGGTCGGCTGACAAGTGTAGCCAGGTCGGCTGGTAAGTGTAGCCAGGTCGGCTGACAAGTGTAGCCAGGTCGGCTGGATAGTGTAGCCAGGTCAGCTGGAAAATGTAACCAGGTCGGCTGGAAACTGTAGCCAGGTCGGCTGGAAAATGTAGCCAGGTCGGCTGGATAGTGTAGCCAGGTCGGCTGGAAAGTGTATCCAGGTCGGCTGTAAAGTGTAGCCAGGTCGGCTGAAAAATGTAGCCAGGTCAGCTGGCAAATGTAGCCAGGTCGGCCGGCAAGTGTAGCCAGGTCGGCTGGAAAATGTAGCCAGTTTGGCTGGATAGTGTAGCCAGGTCGGCCGGAAAATGTAGCCAGGTCGGCTGGCAAGTGTAGCCAGTTTGGCTGGATAGTGTAGCCAGGTCGGCTGTAAAATGTAGCCAGGTCGGCTGGATAGTGTAGCCAGGTCGGCTCTCAAATGTAGCCAGGTCGGCTGGATAGTGTAGCAAGGTCGGCTGGCAAGTGTAGCCAGGTCGGCTGGATAATGTAGCCAGGTCGGCTGAAAAATGTAGCCAGGTCGGCTGGCAAATGTAGCCAGGTCGGCTGGCAAGTGTAGCCAGGTCGGCTGACAAGTGTAGCCAGGTCGGCTGGATAGTGTAGCCAGGTCAGCTGGAAAATGTAACCAGGTCGGCTGGAAAGTGTAGCCAGGTCGGCTGGAAAGTGTAGCCATGTCGGCTGGATAGTGTAGCCAGGTCGGCTGGCAAGTGTAGCCAGGTCGGCTGGATAGTGTAGCCAGGTCGGCTGGAAAGTGTAGCCAGGTCGGCTGGCAAGTGTAGCCAGGTCGGCTGGATAGTGTAGCCAGGTCGGCTGACAAGTGTAGCCAGGTCGGCTGGTAAGTGTAGCCAGGTCGGCTGACAAGTGTAGCCAGGTCGGCTGGATAGTGTAGCCAGGTCAGCTGGAAAATGTAACCAGGTCGGCTGGAAACTGTAGCCAGGTCGGCTGGAAAATGTAGCCAGGTCGGCTGGATAGTGTAGCAAGGTCGGCTGGATAGTGTAGCCAGGTCGGCTCTCAAATGTAGCCAGGTCGGCTGGATAGTGTAGCCAGGTCGGCTGGATAGTGTAGCCAGGTCGGCTGGATAGTGTAGCCAGGTCGGCTGGATAGTGTTGCCAGGTCGGCTGGAAAGTGTAGCCAGGTCGGCTGAAAAATGAAGCCAGGTCGGCTGGCAAATGTAGCCAGGTCGGCTGGCAAGTGTATCCAGGTCGGCTGGATAGTGTAGCCAGGTCGGCTGGAAAGTGTAGCCAGGTCGGCTGGAAAGTGTAGCCAGGTCGGCTGGATAGTGTAGCCAGGTCGGCTCTCAAATGTAGCCAGGTCGGCTGGATAGTGTAGCCAGGTCGGCTGGCAAGTGTAGCCAGGTCGGCTGAAAAATGTAGCCAGGTCGGCTGGCAAGTGTTGCCAGGTCGGCTGAAAAGTGTAGCCAGGTCGGCTAGCCAGTGTAGCCAGGTCGGCTGGAAAGTGTATCCAGGTCGGCTGGAAAGTGTAGCCAGGTCGGCTGGAAAGTGTAGCCAGGTCGGCTGGCAAGTGTAGCCAGGTCGGCTGGATAGTGTAGCCAGGTCGGCTGGAAAGTGTATCCAGGTCGGCTGGAAAGTGTAGCCAGGTCGGCTGAAAAATGTAGCCAGGTCGGCTGGCAAATGTAGCCAGGTCGGCTGGCAAGTGTAGCCAGGTCGGCTGGATAGTGTAGCAATGTCGGCTGGAAAGTGTATCCAGGTCGGCTGGAAAGTGTATCCAGGTCGGCTGGATAGTGTAGCCAGGTCGGCTGGAAAGTGTAGCCAGGTCGGCTGGAAAGTGTAGCCAGGTCGGCTGGAAAGTGTAGCCAGGTCGGCTGGCAAGTGCAGCCAGGTCGGCTGGCAAGTTTAGCCAGGTCGGCTGGCAAATGTAGCAATGTCGGCTGAAAAATGTAGCCAGGTCGGCTGGCAAATGTAGCAATGTCGGCTGGAAAGTGTATCCAGGTCGGCTGGATAGTGTAGCCAGGTCGGCTGGAAAGTGTAGCCAGGTCGGCTGGAAAGTGTAGCCAGGTCGGCTGGCAAGTGCAGCCAGGTCGGCTGGCAAGTTTAGCCAGGTCGGCTGGATAGTGTAGCCAGGTCGGCTGGAAAGTGTAGCCAGGTCGGCTGGATAGTGTAGCCAGGTCGGCTGGCAAGTGTAGCCAGGTCGGCTGGAAAGTGTAGCCAGGTCGGCTGGAAAATGTAGCCAGGTCGGCTGGCAAATGTAGCCAGGTCGGCTGGATAGTGTAGCCAGGTCGGCTGAAAAATGAAGCCAGGTCGGCTGGCAAATGTAGCCAGGTCGGCTGGCAAGTGTATCCAGGTCGGCTGGAAAGTGTAGCCAGGTCGGCTGAAAAATGTAGCCAGGTCGGCTGGCAAATGTAGCAATGTCGGCTGGAAAGTGTATCCAGGTCGGCTGGAAAGTGTATCCAGGTCGGCTGAAAAATGTAGCCAGGTCGGCTGGCAAATGTAGCCAGGTCGGCTGGATAGTGTAGCCAGGTCGGCTGGAAAGTGTATCCAGGTCGGCTGGAAAGTGTATCCAGGTCGGCTGGAAAGTGGATCCAGGTCGGGTGGATAGTGTAGCCAGGTCGGCTGAAAAATGTAGCCAGGTCGGCTGGCAAATGTAGCCAGGTCGGCTGGCAAGTGTAGCCAGGTCGGCTGGAAAATGTAGCCAGTATGGCTGGATAGTGTAGGGAGGTCGGCCTGGCTACATTTTTCAGCCGACCTGGCTACACTATCCAGCCGACCTGGCTACATTTGCCAGCCGACCTGGCTACACTTTCCAGCCGACCTGGATACACTTTCCAGCCGACCTGGCTACATTTGCCAGCCGACCTGGCTACATTTTTCAGCCGACCTGGCTACACTTTCCAGCCGACCTGGATACACTTTCCAGCCGACCTGGCTACACTATCCAGCCGACCTGGCTACATTTTTCAGCCGACCTGGCTACACTTTCCAGCCGACCTGGATACACTTTCCAGCCGACCTGGCTACATTTGCCAGCCGACCTGGCTACATTTTCCGGCCGACCTGGCTACACTTGCCAGCCGACCTGGCTACATTTGAGAGCCGACCTGGCTACACTATCCAGCCGACCTGGCTAAACTTGCCAGCCGACCTGGCTACACTTGCCAGCCGACCTGGCTACACTTTCCAGCCGACCTGGCTACACTTTCCAGCCGACCTGGCTACACTATCCAGCCGACCTGGATACACTTGCCAGCCGACCTGGCTACATTTGCCAGCCGACCTGGCTTCATTTTTCAGCCGACCTGGCTACACTTTCCAGCCGACCTGGATATACTTTCCAGCCGACCTGGCTACACTATCCAGCCGACCTGGCTACATTTTCCAGCCGACCTGGCTACACTATCCAGCCGACCTGGCTACACTATCCAGCCGACCTGGCTACACCATCCAGCCGACCTGGTTACATTTTCCAGCCGACCTGGCTACACTATCCAGCCGACCTGGCTACACTTTCCAGCCGACCTGGATACACTTTCCAGCCGACCTGGCTACACTATCCAGCCGACCTGGCTACACTTGCCAGCCGACCTGGCTACATTTGCCAGCCGACCTGGCTACATTTTTCAGCCGACCTGGCTACACTTTCCAGCCGACCTGGATACACTTTCCAGCCGACATTGCTACATTTGCCAGCCGACCTGGCTACATTTTTCAGCCGACCTGGCTACACTTTCCAGCCGACCTGGCTACACTTTCCAGCCGACCTGGCTACACTTGCCAGCCGACCTGGCTACATTTGAGAGCCGACCTGGCTACACTATCCAGCCGACCTGGCTAAACTTGCCAGCCGACCTGGCTACACTTTCCAGCCGACCTGGCTACACTTTCCAGCCGACCTGGCTACACTTTCCAGCCGACCTGGCTACACTATCCAGCCGACCTGGATACACTTGCCAGCCGACCTGGCTACATTTGCCAGCCGACCTGGCTTCATTTTTCAGCCGACCTGGCTACACTTTCCAGCCGACCTGGATATACTTTCCAGCCGACCTGGCTACACTATCCAGCCGACCTGGCTACATTTTCCAGCCGACCTGGCTACACTATCCAGCCGACCTGGCTACACTATCCAGCCGACCTGGCTACACTATCCAGCCGACCTGGTTACATTTTCCAGCCGACCTGGCTACACTATCCAGCCGACCTGGCTACACTTTCCAGCCGACCTGGCTACACTATCCAGCCGACCTGGCTACACTTTCCAGCCGACCTGGCTATACTTTTCAGCCGACCTGGCTACACTTGCCAGCCGACCTGGCTACATTTTTCAGCCGACCTGGCTACACTTTCCAGCCGACCTGGCTACACTATCCAGCCGACCTGGCTACACTTGCCAGCCGACCTGGCTACACTATCCAGCCGACCTGGCTACACTTTCCAGCCGACCTGGTTACATTTTCCAGCTGACCTGGTTACATTTTCCAGCTGACGTGGCTACACTATCCAGCCGACCTGGATCCACTTTCCAGCCGACCTGGCTACACTTTCCAGCCGACCTGGCTACACTATCCAGCCGACCTGGCTACACTTGCCAGCCGACCTGGCTACATTTGCCAGCTGACCTGGCTACATTTTTCAGCCGACCTGGCTACACTTTCCAGCCGACCTGGATACACTTTCCAGCCGACCTGGCTACACTATCCAGCCGACCTGGCTACACTTGCCAGCCGACCTGGCTACACTTTCCAGCCGACCTGGCTACACTTTCCAGCCGAGCTGGATACACTTTCCAGCCGACCTGGCTACACTGGCTAGCCGACCTGGCTACACTTTTCAGCCGACCTGGCAACACTTGCCAGCCGACCTGGCTACATTTTTCAGCCGACCTGGCTACACTTTCCGGCCGACCTGGCTACATTTTCCAACCGACCTGGCTACACTATCCGGCCGACCTGGCTACATTTGCCAGCCGACCTGGCTACACTATCCAGCCGACCTGGCTACATTTGAGAGCCGACCTGGCTACACTATCCAGCCGACCTGGCTACATTTTCCGGCCGACCTGGCTACACTATCCAGCCAAACTGGCTACATTTGAGAGCCGACCTGGCTACACTATCCAGCCGACCTGGCTACACTATCCAGCCGACCTGGCTACACTATCCAGCCGACCTGGCTACACTTGCCAGCCGACCTGGCTACACTATCCAGCCGACCTGGCTACACTTGCCAGCCGACCTGGCTACACTTTCCAGCCGACCTGGCTACACTTTCCAGCCGACCTGGTTACATTTGCCAGCCGACCTGGCTACACTTGCCAGCCGACCTGGCTACACTTTCCAGCCGACCTGGCTACACTATCCAGCGGACCTGGCTACACTTGCCAGCCGACCTGGCTACACTTTCCAGCCGACCTGGCTACACTTTCCAG
>NC_137425.1:32280370-32437870 GCF_964374335.1 Astatotilapia calliptera | reverse complement strand
CAGTAGGTAGAGTGGTTGCCCCATGATCGGAAGGTCGGGGGTTCGATTCCCCTTAACAGCTACCCTGAGGTACCCCTGAGCAAGGTACCGTCCCTACACACTGCTCCCCGGCCGCCCAATGGCTGCCCACTGCTTCACTGAGTGAATGGGTTAAATGCAGAGAGCAATTTCCCCACGGGGCTCAATAAAGTACAATAATAATAAATAAAGTGTAAACTAAATGAATACAAAGAAATATAAAAGATAAGCCTAATAAAACAATAGACATTTAGCAAACATTGAGACCAATCCCTGTGTTGAAAATATTGCATCAGTGGATTTTTTCATGAGCAATCTCTGTTGGGCTTTCTTCACCACTGTGTTGATGAGGACAGGCTAATGTGTTAGTCCACAAAAGTCTGAAACACTTTCCAAGTCCCTGTTAATGAGTAATGTCTGAGTTACCTTTTCATTTTTCCTAAAATCCAACAAACACAAAGAGCTCTTTTGTCTTTGTTTGATTCAGAAACAGGTTCTCTGCACAACACTGCCAAACACAAGTTCCACCCCCATGGTGTCGTCAGTGAACTTAACAATGGTGTTACTATGGTGAATGGGCGTGTAACCATGGGTGGAGAGGAGGGGATCATATATAACCCTCTGAGTATGATTCATCAAAAAGTGTTTTATCCAACAGCATGCAGTTTAAATAATAGTTAGTGACAGAGGGTGGTGTTATTAGAAGCAGAGCTAAAGCATGCATCCATGCTTATCTGCTTCTTCATATATGACAATGCAGTGACAGTGAAAATGCAAGTGCTACAGTCCTCGGTGTACTTATTTGCCCTGTAAGAAAATGTGTGTGCATTAAACGTGAAGGAAATGAATGACATAATATTACTCTGGACCAATTTCTTGAACCACTTCATAACCAGTTGAGTTTAGTCAGTGTTGATGGCTGGTAGACATTGAGGCAAGTTTTTTTTTTTTTATGCAGATGGACTATGATGGATTTCAGGCAGGGTGAGTTGGTGGGATATGATAGGGACTGATTGAAAATCTTGACAAAGACCCATGTCAGCTGGTCGAAATAGTTCTACCACACCATGCTATGATGTCTGCAAACACCTCACTTTAAGAATGGAGTTATGATATAGGCTTGGTATAGGATACCCATATCCAGAAGATTGCTCAAACTATATTATACTATTGTGAGGTCTTCTTGGTGATATTTATTAACTAATCAGTTACTAGTTTTTAACAAAGCATAGTGTTTAAGATACTTCCTAATGTGGAAACATCTAGGAGTGAAGAAGAAGAGGCTTAAGATTGTTTTTCTGAGAAAGGTAAGATAATGAGAAAATGACAGTAACTGAAGGAAATAATGATTTTGCATCAACATAATGTTCTTTGGATGCTGTTAATGCTCTTAACAGCATGCAATTAATATATTAAAGAAGCATTTTCCAACAATATATGTTGGATATATGTGTATATGTTGTGTATATGCTGCTGTTATTGTGTATATATTTATTTATATTTCTTCATACATTCTTATATAGTTCTATATTGTGTATTTTGTTGTACAGTTATTTTATTTTCAACTTTAATTTATATATTTTATCTTATTCTCCCAGTTAAATTTACCCTTCATTCTAATTTGTGTTGTACAGTTATTTCATTTTTAACCTTAATTTATATTTTATTCCTTCCTAGTTAATTTACCCTTTTTAATTTTTCATATTTATTTCCTATCTTATTCATAGCCTTTTCCTTTTTTGTTTTCTTTAGGTCACGAGCAGTTGTCCAAGCATTTCACTACATATCGTACTGTGTATGACTGTGTATGTGACAAATAAAATTTGAATTTGAATTTGAATATTTAAATGAATATGGGCTTGAATATTAAGCGCTGATCAAGAATTCACTTCTACCTGTTCCCATGTCATACAGGACTGGTACATGAGGCTGCTGGATGGTAATGGGAAACACGGCTTCATAGTTTTCAAACTGGAAGGTGACTAAACAAAAAAAAAAAATGTTTAGGTTCAGAACAAGGGGGACTCACTTTTTCTTTCACAGTTATTTTAAACATGCATTAATGATCATGTGTAAAATGCACATTATTTTGCAAATTCAATTGTCATTTAAAAATGGGTGTTTATAGCGCTTCACATTTCTGACACATACCAAGGTCTCCAGTGTTTATGTGGTAGATGGTGCTGGTATAGGACACTTTGGCCAGCAGGTCATTGAGGACCAACAGGCTGCTAGACTCAATAATCAGTTTCGTCTCTCCAGAACCTGTGAATTAAAACCAGACAATTTTAAAGTAATATAATACTGCTCGTCATTTCTCAGAAAGGGCTTATAATATAATAGGAGTAGTCTTTAATTCAGAGTAATTTATTCTGGCTAATTAGGAAAGTGTCTTTCCTAATTAAATTATTCGCCCATCCATTCTCTTGCGCTTATCCTTATTGGGAGGTCGGGGTGGGTCGCCAGTCCGTCGCAGGTCTAACACATACAGACAACCATTGACACTCACATTCACAGGCAGTTAAGAATAACCAACTAACCTAACCTCAACCACTGCATGTGTTTGGATTCTGGGAGGGAGCCAGAGTAGACAAGAGAACCAGTGCAAACACAGAGAGAGCATGCACACTCCACACAAAAATACAGTAGATGGTGAAGATGAATTCAGGCCCTTCTTGTTGTGTATTTTGGGTTATAACAGGACCCGTAGCGGTCATGCCCAGATGCATTATGGGATAAAAAGCTTTAGGCTGTCGCTCGGGCTAGCTCCATGTTAAGTTATGCCGTTATAATAAATACCTCAAGTTACGTCGTGGTCATTGTTATACTGGTAACCCGGAGTGAAGATATAACAAAAGTGGCGACGAGGACGTCTGGACCGACACTGCAGTCCGCTTGGAGTTTTACACTTTTTTTTCCTGCTGATGCCTCGTACTGACTTGGTGTTAGACGGCGCCGGAGGGAGGAATGTACAGCGGACAGGACGACGAAGGCAGACTCCGTAAGTGACGCTAACCAAAACATAAATGGGTAAAAGAGACGTTACGAAAAGGAACAGTTGTTAGGGGAAGAGTGCCATTCAACCAGGAGCCGAGTAATGGCTGGAGTTACTGGCCCTATCGGTCCCTTCGACGAAAGCACGGAGCAATGGAGCTCATATACGGAGCGTTTTGGATATTTCGTTGCGGCTAACGACATACAGGATGCTAAACTGGTGCCCATTTTTTTGAGTGTGATAGGCCCAAAGACTTTTACCCTGCTAAGGAGCCTGCTACAGCCAGCAAAGCCAGGCAGTAAAAGTTTCACAGAGATCGTGGACACACTGACCAAACACTTCTCGCCCAAGCCCCTCGTGATCGCTGAACGGTTCAGGTTTCACAAGCGAAACCAAGAAGAGGGTGAGTCTGTCACAATGTTCGTTGCATCGTTACGCAAATTAGCTGAACACTGTGAGTTTAAAGATGTTTTAAATGACACATTAAGAGACAGACTCGTGTGTGGTTTAAGAAATGAAGCTGCACAGAAGAAATTGCTCACGGAAAGTGACTTGACTCTTGAGAAGGCAATTAATATCAGTGTGACCATGGAAATGGCATCAAAAGAAGCCCATGCGCTACATGCTACAGACAGAGTACACAAACTAGACAATGGTAAAGCAAATGCACAGGGACCATGCTTCCGCTGTGGCAAGTTAGGACACCTTGCTAGTGATTGCTGGTGCAAAGAAATGGATTCCAACAACTGTGGAAAAAAAGGTCATGTAGCACGGGCATGCAGGAACAAAAGGACTCAAAGCCTGGAAATAAAAGAGGCACTGCAAGATTCAAAAAAGACAGACATGTTCACACAGTTAAGCTTCATGAGGATAGAGCAAATGACTCCTCAGGTGAAGAAGTGTTGTCTGCAATAAATACTGTGCGAATACTGAAGGTGGATGAAACCTCAGATGGCTTTTGGGTCACGCCCAAACTGGAGGGACATGTTGTAAAAATGCAGATTGACACTGGGTCAAAAGCATCACTAGTGTCATATAATGTCTATAGGACATGTCTGAAGCACCGTCCACTCAAACCCTCCGACACAGTATTTAAAGGATATACTGGACATCGAGTGCCTATGAAAGGAATGGCAGAGGTGACTGTTCAATACAATGGCCAAACTGCTAAGCTGCCTGTGTATGTTACGCAGAAGAACTGCCCTGCTATAATGGGACGTGTGTGGCTCAAAACAATCAGACTCAACTGGCAAGGAGTGAGAAAGCTGTTGCATGGTTCCTCTCAGCTACAGGCCATACTGGGAAAACACCAGGAGGTTTTTCGTGAGGAACTGGGCAGCATGAAAAAAATTACAGTGAAGCTGCATCTCAAGCCTGACTCCAAGCCAGTCTTTATGAAGGCTAGACCTGTGCCGTACGCCATTCGGCCCAAGGTGGAGTCTAATTTAGACGCATTGGTCAAGAATGGTGTTCTGGAGCCGGTTACGACCAGCGAGTGGGCTACGTCCATCGTTCCAGTTCTTAAAAAGGACGGCGGAATCCGGATCTGCGGAGACTTCAAGGTATCCGTGAATCCTGTATTAACAGCAGAGCAGTATCCCCTTCCGCTGATTGATGACTTATTTGCTGGTCTGAGTGGAGGACAAAAGTTCAGCAAAATAGATCTCAACCAAGCTTACCTGCAAATGCACGTCGAAGAGCAGTCACGTGACATGTTGACTATTAACACACATAAGGGACTTTTCAGATTTTGCAGGTTGCCTTTTGGCATCACATCAGCTCCAGCATTGTTTCAACGAGCGATTGATCAAATCCTGAGGGGATTACCTGGTGTGCAATGCTATCTGGATGATATCCTGTGTACAGGAGCAGATGATGAAGAGCATCTGCGCAACTTGGATGCGACCCTTCAGAGGCTGAAGGAATACGGATTGAGAGTCCGTAAGGAGAAATGTGACTTTTTCCAGTCATCTGTGGAATATCTAGGGCACGTGATTGATGAAAATGGACTTCACACTGCACCTTCGAAGATCACAGCAATCGTGGATGCACCCCCACCACGAAATGTCAGTCAGTTAAAGTCTTTCTTAGGGCTGTTGAACTACTACGGACGGTTCATACCCAACTTGGCATCACTCCTGAAACCACTGCACAACCTGCTACGCAAGGAAGAAGCATGGGAGTGGACAGCAAGCTGCCAAGAGGCCTTTCAAAAGGCAAAGGATTCACTGACTGCATCTGAGGTGCTAACCCACTTCAATCCCAAGTTCCCAATTCAGCTTGCTTGTGATGCTTCTCCCTATGGGGTGGGGGCAGTGATTTCCCACATTCTCCCAAATGGCGAAGAAAGGCCAATTGCATTCCCATCAAGGACATTATCCAAGGACGTTGATCCAAGATGGCGCCGCGTAAGGATGCCCTGGTGCTTCAGTGCGTTACTTCTGTTTTGTTTTTGTGCATAACTTCTGTGTCTGGGCACTCCTCTGGATATTCTTACACCAGAGAAGAGCTTCTTAACTACAGGACTACAACACCTGTGGATTTACTTCCAATATTTGTCGCATCTGCGGCAGATTTACTGCAGACTCTGATCAGGAAAGTGAGACGCCGAAAGAGAGGTAAGCGAGCCGGCGCACTCGTGCGTCTGAGGAGACGTGGACTGCGAACTGCTCTTCCTGGGATCTTCCTTTCCAATGTACGCTCACTCAGGAATAAAATAGACGAGCTGGCCCTGATTAGAAGCATGAACAGAGACTTTGCCTCCTCCTGTGTCTTATGTTTTACGGAGTCGTGGCTCTGTGAGGACATCCCGGACAGCGCGCTCAAGCTGGAGGGCTTTCATTTGCTGCGCGTGGACCGGCAGGCCTCTCTCTCTGGTAAGACCAAAGGTGGAGGTGTCTGCTTCTACATTAATAGTGGCTGGTGCACAGATGTAACAGTGATTGCTCAGCACTGCTCTTCCTCTCTGGAATACCTTTTCATTCACTGCAAACCGTTTTATTCTCCGCGGGAGTTTGCTTCATTCATCCTGGCCGCTGTTTACATCCCGCCAGATGCAGATGCGCAGGCAGCTCAGTGCGCACTCGCGGAGCAGATACTGCACATGGACCGGACTCTCTCATTATTGCTCTTGGGGACTTTAACAAAGCCAATCTGAGCCATGAGCTTCCCAAATACAAGCAGTATATTAAATGCCCGACCAGAGAGGAGAGGACATTAGACCACTGTTACAGCACGATCAGGGGGGCCTATCGCGCGGTGCCCCGCGCTTCACTCGGACTTTCTGACCACGTCATGATCCACCTAATCCCCGCATACAGACAGAGGCTGAAGCTCTCCAAACCTGTCGTGAGGACCAAAAAACTGTGGAGCAACGAGGCTGTGGAGGCGCTTCGCACGTGTTTGGAGTCTACAGACTGGGACACAATGAAGGCTGCTTCTAACAGCTTGGACGAGTTTACGGACACTGTCACCTCCTATATCCACTTCTGTGAGGACAGCATTGTGCCATCACGCACCAGGGTGAGTTATAACAATGACAAACCCTGGTTTACTCCTAAACTCAAAAAGCTGTGGCTGGAAAAGAGAAAGGCGTTCAGAAGCGGAGACAGGGACTGCTACAGAGAGGCCAAGTACAGGTTCACTAAAGAAGTGGACATTGCTAAACACCAGCACTCTGAGAAGATGCAGCAGCAGATCTCAGAGAATGACTCGGCCTCTGTGTGGAAAGGTTTTAGGAATATCACCAACTACAAGCCTAAAACCCCCCACTCCACTGATGACTTGCTCTTGGCCAACACCCTCAACGACTTCTACTGCCGTTTTGACGAGCCATCAGGCAGCCTTCACACCTCCAACGGCCCCAACAATAGAGACACTTTGGACACTCATTCCCCCACCTCTCCCCCCTCCATAGAGCCATCACCACCTTCAAACTGTTCACCTGCAACACCCCCCTCCTCACCCCACACAAAAGAGGATTTCACACCACCTCCTCCCACCACAACTCTTCATATTCATGAAGAAGGTGTGAGGAAGCAGTTTAAGAGTCTGAATGCTCGAAAAGCTCCCGGCCCAGACGGTGTGTCTCCTGCCACCCTCAGACACTGTGCAAACGAGCTGGCCCCAGTGTTTTCTGGCATTTTCAACTCCTCACTGCAGGCATGTCATGTGCCTGCCTGCTTCAAGTCCTCTACCATAATCCCTGTCCCCAAGAAACCTAGGATCACTGGACTAAATGACTACAGACCCGTGGCTCTGACATCTGTGGTCATGAAGTCTTTTGAGCGCCTGGTTCTCTCCTATCTCAAGACCCTCACGGCCCCCCTCCTGGACCCCCTGCAGTTTGCATACAGAGCCAACAGGTCTGTAGATGACGCCATCAACATGGCCCTACACTTCATCCTGCAGCATCTGGACTCCCCAGGAACCTACGCCAGGATCCTGTTTGTGGACTTCAGCTCTGCCTTCAACACCATCCTTCCAGACCATCTCCAAGGCAAGCTTTCCCAGATGAATGTGCCTGATCCCATCTGCCGGTGGATCACTGACTTCCTGACGGACAGGAAGCAGCATGTGAGGCTGGGACTCCGGACTCCCGGACCATCAGCACCGGCTCCCCTCAGGGCTGTGTTCTTTCTCCTCTGCTCTTCTCCCTGTACACCAACTGCTGCACCTCCACCCACCAGTCTGTCAAGCTAATCAAGTTTGCAGATGACACCACCGTTATTGGGCTCATCTCGGACGGGGATGAGTCTGCCTACAGGAGGGAGGTTGAACGTCTGGTGTCCTGGTGCAGCCACAACAACCTGGTGCTGAATGCCCAGAAGACAGTGGAGATTATTGTGGACTTCAGGAAGCACACAGCCCCACTCCCCCCCATCATCCTGACTGACACCCCCATCACCTCTGTGGACTCATTCCGCTTCCTGGGTACCACCATCACCCAGGACCTGAAGTGGGAGCCCACCATCACCTCCGTCATTAAGAAAGCCCAGCAGAGGATGTACTTCCTGAGGCAGCTGAAGAAATTCAACCTGCCAACACGGACGATGATGCAATTCTACACTGCAATCATCGAGTCCATCCTCACCTCCTCCATCACCGTGTGGTACGCTGGAGCCACTATCAGGGACAAACAGAGACTGCAGCGTGTTGTGCCCTCTGCTGAGAAGGTGATTGGCTGCAGACTCCCATCTCTGCAGGACCTGTACAGCTCCAGGACACTGGGGCGTGCAGCTCGGATCTCAGCTGACCCTTCTCACCCTGGACACAGTCTGTTTGACCTGCTCCCCTCAGGCAGGAGGCTCCGGTCCATTCGCACCAGAACCTCTCGCCATAAGAACAGTTTCTTCCCCTCTGCTGTTGGACACATGAACAATAACCGTATGACTGTTCCCACCACTAACACATGACCCTACGCTGTGTTCACTGCATCATTCCATGTTTGGCACTGATCACCACCTGCACTCATGTATATATCTATCTACTTAGCACTTTTAATTCTTATTCTCATTTTTATTTTCCTGTCTATTTAAGCGTAATTTATGACAGTATGTTTGCACTGAAGCACCGCAGCAATTTCCTAATGTTGTAAACCTGCTCAACATTTGGCAATAAAACCTTTCTGATTCTGATTCTGATTAAACACAGCAGAGTCCAACTATGCTCAGCTGGAACGAGAGGCGCTGAGCATTGTATTCAGTGTTCGGAAATTCCACCAGTACCTGTACGGTAGGAAGTTTACACTGTTTACTGACCATAGGCCTCTCACAACCATCCTGGGACCCTATACAGGGATTCCATCTCTTGCTGCTTCACGTCTCCAGAGGTGGGCGTTGATATTGTCAGGACATTCTTATGACATCAAGTATTGCAAATCGGAGTCTCATTGCAATGCAGATGGGTTGTCCAGGTTACCCCTTCCTGTTAAAAAACCCGTCTCTGACACAGTTTGTCACGGTCCGCTGTGACAGACCGTGTGGAGAGTGCGTGGAGGACTCAGGTGCAGACACGAGTGACACGGGAGTAAACTTTAAACAAAAGCGAGCCTTTTATTGTGGCTGGTAACGCAAGAGAAACAAACAAGAATAAGGGCAGCTCAAAAGCAATAACTAAACAGAAACCTAAACTGGGAATGAACTAAGGTAAGGCTATGACTTAGAATACAACAGACCGGGCATGGAAACATGGAGGGTGGGAACACAGACGACGCGACACAGACTGTAAGAAACACAGAGACTAAATACACATGAGGGATGATCAGGGGAAGTGGCCACACATGGGAACGCAGCTGATATACATGAACTTAACGACAGGACAGGAGGAGTGAAACTGAATACACTGACAGTGAATGCAGGCCTTCAAAGTAAAACAGGAAACATGGGACATGAACCGGGGAGACGTAGTACAGGGGGAGGTGACAGACGCGACAGCATGAACTTGACAATACAAGACACACAGACATAAACACACGAAGGGCAAGGGAGGCTTGATACAAGGGTAACATAACTACAAAAGGACTGGACTACCTTAAAGAACCTAAACAATCAATAAACATCAAAATAGACTAAACACAAAACACTGGGTCGCACGACCCAGGACCATGACACAGTTGAGATCCTCTACTTCAGGGAGGTAGAGACAGCACCTGTTTCGGCTGTGCAGGTGAAAAAGGCATCCAGAATTGACCCTGTGTTGGCAGCAGTGCTGGACTGGATCATTAAGGGTCTGCCTGCAAGTAAGGGTGTAGACCTGAAGGCTTTCCTGGGAAAGCGGGCGGAGCTTTCTGTTCAGGCGGGATGTTTGCTGTGGGGGAGGAGAGTCATCATTCCCATGTCATTGCGACCAAAACTGTTGAAGCAACTGCATGCAGGACATAGTGGAATAGTGAGAATGAAGGAAATAGCGAGAAGCTATTTTTGGTGGCCAAATATGGACAAACAGATTGAGGAGATTGCTAAAAACTGCTCTTCGTGTCAGATGGTCCGGAAAAACCCACCACTTGCTCCTCTCCATCCCTGGGAGTTCCCACAGGAGCCATGGCATTGGGTACACATTGACTTTGCAGGTCCATACGAGGACAAAATGTTTCTTGTAGCTGTTGATGCACACAGTAAATGGCCTGAAGTGACCATCATGAAATCAGCCACCACTGAAAAGACCATAGAAGCTCTAGGAGAAATGTTCAGTAGGTTTGGATCTCCTACTCAGATAGTCTCTGACAATGGACCTCAACTGGTTTCACAGGAAATGGAGGCTTTCCTACAGGCTAATGGAGTGCAGCACATTACGTCAGCTCCATACCATCCTGCAACGAATGGTCTTGCAGAAAGGTTTGTTCAGACAATGAAACATGCACTGAAAACATCACAAGGCCAAGGAACACTGCATCAGAGACTGCACAAGTTTCTGCTTAACTACCGGAATAGTCCACATGCTACCACAAGGACATCTCCTGCCAACGCAATGTTCAAAAGAGATCTGCGCACTACCTTTGATCTTTTGAAACCCTCAACTGTGAAGGACACTGTACAAAAACAAGAGAAACAAATCATGTACAGGGGTCAAAAGGTCAAGGACAGAGTCTTCAGCACCGGCGAGTAAGTGCAGGCCAGGAACTACCGAGGAGTACACAAGTGGGTTCCTGCAACTGTCATTGCTCAAACTGGTCCAGTTTCATATACAGTTCAGGTGGCCGATGGAGTGTGGAGAAGACACGTGGATCAGCTACTCCGGTCCGCACCAGTGTCTGCAGAAGGGTCTTGCGGAGATCTTGGAAATGCACTCATCGACTCGGCAGCCCCTTCACACACACAAGTAGAGAACTCCACCACATCAGGAACAGTGGTTCCACCTGTAAATGAGACTGTAAGAGAGACTGAGACATCTTCGGTGTCAGGAACAAAGGCTCCACAAGAGAGCACACAGACTGACGTTACCACAGACCGCCGATACCCCAATAGAGAGCGGCGGCCTCCTGTTCGTCTGAGTTATTAGATGGCACCTGACCCAAATGAACGGGGCAGAATAATCCCCATGGGTCATGGGGGAGGTTGAGGTAGTCCACCCTCACTCCCCAAGATAGCAATTAAAAGAGTTGGTGTTGTAACCTTACAGTTAATAAGAGGTGAAATGTTTGTGAGGCTATTACTGTCATGTGCCAGTGAAGACTGAAGTTTGTGAGTAGATCACCTGTTTATTTCGTAGTACATCCTTTGTAAGAGGGGAGGAGATGTTGTGTATTTTGGGTTATAACAGGACCCGTAGCGGTCACGCCCAGATGCATTATGGGATAAAAAGCTTTAGGCTGTCGCTCGGGCTAGCTCCATGTTAAGTTATGCCGTTATAATAAATACCTCAAGTTACGTCGTGGTCCGAGTATCATTGTTATACTAGTAACCCGGAGTGAAGATATAACACTTCTTGCTGTGAGGCAACAGTGTTAACTACCACGCTAGCCCAGCCAAAATTAATTAGTTACTGATAATTGACAACAACAATATGAAGCCCTGAACTTTACCAAATAAGATTCATGTAAAACCACCAATACTACGCTGATTGAGGAGACACGATGTCTAAAATTGTATGGAGCTATGGAGGCAAGTCCAAGGGAAAACCATCATAATATAAAAAGATGTAATAAAAAAGGGTAGGGTTGCAGGGTAGTGCTTTTAAAAAAGTGTCAAGATACCTTGTAAGAAAAAGAACACATGTATATGTCTTTGTCTTCTAAATTTTATCACATTACTCTTTTATGACTTCAGTCTTTTGAGATTGCAATTTTTATTTTACACATGTTACAGGAAAAAAATTATAAAAATCTAAAAAAAAAGTAATAACGGCTAGTTTAATGTGTTACTGACAGAAATAATGGAGAGCCAGCAATCTTTGTAGAACATAACAGATAATTACCACCTAGACAGTGGAAGGATCAGACACACTTTAGGCTGAGTACATGAAAACCCTTCATTTGACCTTCATTGACCTTAATGTGTGAGTCAGCAGTGCAATCAACAACTGTTCAAAAGGACCAGTGCAGCTCTCCATCCACATTCCAATGTAAGGAACCAACACCCACTGATGTCTATAAATAAAGACCAGGGCAGTGGCGGAGCACGAGTCCCTGAGCTCTCACTCTCGTGCAGGTGCTCTGTGGCTGTCCTTGATGCAAGTAAAACTGTGTGTTTCTCCTCTCTGATTCTCAGCTGAAGTGTTTTAGAATACATCTCTTGACACAGTGTCTCACTCAAGTTAATCTGATATTTGTGTTTAGTCAAGACTCTTGCCCACGTAAAAGATCACTCATGTGTTTTGTGTTTGTTTAAGTCGAATTAGTCACTCACCCCAGTTTAAATTATTTGTAAATATCTTTAAGTCTTTAACTACTTCTTCTGCCTTGTTGTTTTGCCTGAGTCCCGCACTTGAGTTGTGTTACCATTTGTTTTCTAAACATAATAAAGTGTTTTGTGAAGGCACTGGAAACAATTCTTCCAAACACCAAACTTGTATTCTATTAGACCACAATATTGTGTTCTGGTTTTAGCAAATAATTTATATACATTTAGAAAAAGAAAAAGTTCTTCTTCCATGGTCTCAATGAACTCCACCCCTACATTTTTGAATCAGCCACATAAGACCCACAACTGTACTTTGCTTAGCCTGCAACCTGTCAGTTGCCTCTGGAGTCCCACAGGCTCTACAAGCCGCAGCCCCTTGTTGCCACTTTAGAAATGCAGCACATGATCCACTCAGATTCACTGTTCCCAGCCTCCCTCAGAGTGCAGTTGAGGTGTGATGGGGCGTGGTTCGTGGCACACTGCGGTGGAGGAAAACACACCTGAGCTGCATGAGATCATCACGCCTCTCTCCATAAAAGAGTGAACTGGGGCCTGAGTGTTGTTATTGTGTATGTGTGGCTGGCAGGTGAAAAGCTGCAGCCAAGTGTAAAACAAACGCCAACAGAATAAAGAAGTGTTTGAAAGTGTGACAATGTGGTAGGATCTGCCATGCGTCTTCTACAGCTATTACTTCCAGGCTTTACTACTGCAATTCATTATTATCAGGATGTCCAAAAAACTCGCTGAAAAGCCTTCAGCTAATCCAAAATGCTGCAGCAAGAGTCCTGACAGGGACTAGAAAAAGAGAGCATATTTCTCCTGTTTTGGCTTCCCTTCATTGGCTTCCTGTTAAAACCAGAATTGAATTCAAAATCCTGCTCCTCACATACAAGGTCTTAAATAATCAGGCCCCATCTTATCTTAATGACCTTGTAGTACCATATCACCCTATTAGAGCACTTCGCTCTCGCTCTGCAGGCCTACTTGTTGTTCCTAGAGTATTTAAAAGTAGAATGGGAGGCAGAGCCTTCAGTTTTCAGGCCCCTCTTCTGTGGAACCAGCTTCCAGTTTGGATTCAGGAGACAGACACTATCTCTACTTTCAAGATTAGGCTTCAAACTTTCCTTTTTGCTAAAGCATATAGTTAGGGCTGGACCAGGTGACCCTGAATCCTCCCTTAGTTATGCTGTAATAGGTGTAAGCTGCCGGGGGATTCCCATGATGCATTGAGTTTTTCCTTTCCAGTCACCTTTCTCACTCACTATGTGTTAACAGACCTCTCTGCATTGAATCATATCTGTTATTAATCTCTGTCTCTCTTCCACAGCATGTCTTTTATCCTGTCTTCTTTCTCTCACCCTGAAAAGGATAAGCGGAAGCGAATGAATGGAAAAAAAAATGGAATAAATTAAATTACAGTGGGAATTGAAGATGGCCCCTGCCTGCAGCATACCCTCACCAGGTCTGTCCAGAATTTTCTGCCACAACTGATCACCAGGTGGTGATCAACTAGCGGCGCATCTCATCTCTGCACATGAGTGTCCATGACTTATGGCTGCAGATTTGATAATACGATTACAAAACTGACCATCAACCTTCTACATAGTGTTCTGGTGCCACATTCACTTATGAATACCCTCAATCGTGGTGTTATGTTGTCGTTAACACTGAAGTCCAGTAACAGAACTCCATTCAGATATAACAGCCTATTCCTCCCTATGACACCTCTCCAGGTCCCGCTATCATTGCCCATGTGAAGTTATGGAGTAGAACAATGGAATCCCCAGATGGCACACTTCCCAGCACTCCAACAAATGACCCCAAGAAGGCTGAGCACTCTGAAGTGTCATTTGGCACACAGACAAATGATAGTCAGGACCTTTTCCCCAACCCAAAGGCATAGAGAAGCAACTTCTCATTCATTGGAGAAAATCTCAATGTCTGGAAAGAAAACTTGTTGGAGGGTGGAGGATTCAAGTATACTCCCACCATGGTGGTAGTTGGACCCATGTAGCTTCTTTGGTCTGAGGCCTGCTAGCCTCCACGGGAAAAGCCCTGGCCATCAGGTGTGGCTAGAGAAATTGAACTCAGAACCTTGAGTCTTACACTCCAGGCCACTAAACTAAACCCAGTCATATTCCAAGAACACTGAACAAGAGGGGCGCTGCTGCAACAGCTGTGACCGGTACATACTGGGCCTGTAAGGCTACTCAGTCCTCTCAGTTTAGCTGGGGTACTGGGGTATTTAGAAATTAGAGGCAATTAGAACTGGGGGAGTCCCCTCACCTACTAGCTCCTTCCAAGCTCTGCACTGAAGTAATACTCATATGATCAAACTTCCTGTATTCGGGTGCTGGTCCCACAGATCAACAAGTGCAATCCCCTTAGTTCTGACTACCTTTCCTCTCTTTGTTACCATTCAAATAAACTTCTCCAGTTTGAATGATATTCCAATGTAATTGCTGTAGACGCTGTACTGGTATGGATCAGTGTATCAATGTCTTGTTCACTCTTGGCATATAGTTTACCTTACACCTAGCTTTTACTAGTCTTCCGCTGCTCAAATTTTCATCCAAAATAATTATATAAATATTAGCATTTTCTGTACAGTGTTCATCCTTCTATTGGGGACACAGGAACAAAAAACAATGAAACAAAGAGAGAAAAAGCAAGCTAATAATATTCAATAATTAAAAATAACAAAAGAAAAAACCCAAACCAATGTTAATTTGGTACCAGTGTATATATAAATTTACCTTTGACTTGGAAACTCACCTTGAACAGTGGCCTCTGCAGTTGGAGTTTCTGTGGTTAGGACACCATTTGACACAGTTAAGAAAACCTAGAATAGAAACACATGAATAAACTAAAAAGCACTCTGAGTAATTTTAGCAATACCAATACTACTACCACCTCCACAAAACTGCACCACCACTCAAGCTGTCTTTTTAAACCAGAAGAAAGCTTTAAAGTGAGACGGAAACTGAGAACCTGATGCAAATACATATTTTTCAGCGTTCCTATAGTTTTATAGCATTCAGTGCATATCAGGTGCACTACACAGCCCAAAGGGTGTGTGGTCTGTCTTGTTAGATTGCAAAATAGTGGGAAACGCAAGTACGCACAGCTTCTTCAACTGAGGACAGTTTGAATTATATTGTGAAATCCACTGTCCTGCAAGCATAGGTTTCAGTGCGTGAATCTTAAAAGTAAAAATTTAGGAATATGAAATAAACCTGCCACCCCAACTTATGTAGAGATTGCAAGAGGGTGCTTTTAGACAAATGTCAAAGGCTAATAAAGTTAAAATCTATCATGTGAGCTTGTGCTGTTTGAGAAATTTCAAAATCAACTACCAAAAGGGGCTGTAATTGATAATTGGCAGCTATTATTGTAGTGGTAAGACTACACACGTAAGACTAGAACCTCATGGAAGAAAATTTATAAAAGCTTGTCGTCCTTTTGGTCATTGCTGTTTCAATGTACTGCTAGACTGATTTTATACATAAAAAACTGTACTAAATGATATCTCCATGCCCTGTTCCAGGTTCAAAATTTAGCCTATTTCTCTGGTCAATGTACAATAATGTCCTTCATTATTTCTTCTGGTCTAGTCTCAAGGCCAATGAACTAACAACTATAACAAGTATCTGTTGCTCATGTGATACATATCGTATCACAAATCAGGTGATTCCTGCTGTTTTTTTGAAAACTGCCACGTCAGCTAAAAAATGGGTGGAGTGCCCACTCTGGGTGACAACAAATTGTGGCAGGATCAGCCTGATATTATTTGTATCCCATACTGACTATGCAGATTGTATACCAAGCCTTGTTTGCCACACATGAATGCAATAATACATTTTTTGACAGTTGGTATATAGTATATAATTCTCTTGGCATAAAAATGAGAAAATGTGAACTTAAATTCAGAATATGATACTGGCTCTCAAAATCAAAGCATTTTCAGTAGCAAGCTCTATAAAATCCCAAGGTCACCCAATATGGCTGCTGTACATTGATTAAAAAATCATGTCAAAGAAGAAAGAAGTATAATTGCTTGTAATATTTACAAAAATCCCCAGATTTGTACATCAAAATTAGTGACAGTCTCAGAGGTGATCAGAGACAATTAATTATGTTTAACTTTTCAGTACAATTTAATTGTTTTGAACATCATTGCCTTTTATAAAATAAAATAAGCATACACATCTTTGAACTTTACAAACATTCAGCAGCCAACTTTTATAAACCAGCCAACCTCTACCATTCAGTCAGGCAGATCTGGGTGAGATCTGCCTGTTTCTAATCTGTGATATCAGACCAACCTTATAGCTCGTTCCTTCTTCAGCATGCAGAGCTAAACCTGAAATAAAAACTACCTTCAGTGTCACTTAGTCCTACTCAAATACACATATTCACATCATCTTTTCACTTTACACCAGTGTTGCAAGGTGAGTTCTTGAGGAAACCTCAGCTATCTTTCACTCAGTTTTTTATACGTTTTAAAATATTACGGTTTTTGTGCAATTTTTTGTCCCATTAACATGATTGGGACCACACTACAAGTGTGGTTGCTGGTTTAGCTCGCTGGGGTGAGCTGTGTTTTAGCTAACTGAGATAAGCAGGCGTTCTGAGAGCGGGAGGCGTGAATTCCAGTCTTTCTCGTGGTAACATTTTTTCAGCAGACAGTGCAGTTTCTTCTGCACACCGGTTTGGCTTGCTGGCATGAGCACCGTTGTAGCTCACTGAGATGAGCAGGCACCCTGACAACGGGGGGCGTAGGTTTGACTATCTGTGGCCTTTCAGCTTTTTTACCTCTTTTCAGCAGATAGTCCTGCTTCTTCAGCAGTTTTTCAAAGACCATTTCCACTACATGGCATTCACCTGCCATTTTCACAGGAAATGTAGCTTTTTCTAGCTGTTTTTTAAATGACTTAAGTTTACCTAGTCAATTGACTCTGAATCACCAAATAACTACTTCTTTGCAGATGTATTTGTTCAGTGCTGTTTTTGATCTGACTACTGACAGCTTACTTTTATAAAAACTACTATGATCACTTTCATGTTAACCTTATGTTCATAAACAATTGTGAACCATGGCCTTGTTGCCTTCCTATTCTATTTGTATTTATATTTTTATAGGAACATAAAAACTAAAACATTGGTGACCGAAGCATATGTTGAGCTTAACATACCTGGTATCGCAGTTGCAGTCAAGGGTCGTACTATAACGCCCTGGATAGGATACTGCAGAGGAGAGTTAGGCAAAGCAAAAAGTAGCTTGGATAGTATTGAATTAGTCCTGTTGAGGAGATGGATTTGGAAAAAATTAAACAAAATAATTTTGAATGCTCAGTATGACACACACACACACACACAAACACACACACACACACACACACACACACACACACACACACACACACACACACACACACACATTTTAATTCATTTATTACTGCACTGTAAGTCTAACAGTTCACGGAAAGCTCGCACCCATACATCCATCTTCTACCTGGCTTTGTATTGCTGGAACTCTTTAGCTCGTCGCTGCATTAATTCCTCATACTGGTCTTTTGGGATTTGGTCTTTGAGAACTGTAAAGCCATCAGGACAGGTGCATGGACCAGGTAAGCGATGTTGTGTGGGCAAAGATGACTTATAATTTAGAGATCCTGAAGGGTCCCTGTAATATGGAAGTCCTGAAGAGTCACAATTCAACATCAACATTTAAATGAACTACTACAGTCAAGTATAAAAGAAAGTATGTCCTTATATGATGTGATCCTTATGGCAGCCTCAGCATGGCCATCCTAGTCATCATTAGATTCCTCCTCATCAGTCATTTCTTGGTCTAGATTGCATGGATTATATTCTGATGCAGACAATTTCTCCTCTAATGCATCCCCACCGTCAGTTTCCTGGCATCTCTCGTCCTCACCAGTGTAGTGATCAAATAAGTAGTAAAGAGCCTCACTTAGGTTATATATCACCTTGTCATGGTGCTGACACCCACTGACCTCTGAGCAAGGCCTCAAAAAAGCATTTTACACCAAATCTACGAGAAAAGTTCAATGATACAATGATGCTGCCAACAGAGGAGTTGTTGGCATGGAAGTGAGGCTCTATTGTGCAAACATTTCCAGTGTAGTTGCTAGGGAACCCAGTGTGTGCGTGTGTGTGTGTGTTTATGGCCATCTGACAAAAGAGGATGTACCTGAACTCAGTTATTTACACTAATTGTTGTCTCCACTATTAATTTCTAGTGATTGGTCATTGTTGACCGGAAACAGTAAATATGCAGTGTTGAATAAAATGAATTAGTGATCATTCTTAAATCTCCCAGAAAATTTCTGAACATATATGCAGTGCCCTCTATAATGATTGTGACAAAGACACTATCAAATAATCAATACATAATTGACGTGCAGACTTTCAGCTTCTTGGGGCGATCGTGGCTCAAGAGTTAGGAGTTCGCCTTGTAATCGGAAGGTTGTCGGTTCAAGCCCCGGCTTGGACAGTCTCGTCGTTGTGTCCTTGGGCAAGACACTTGACCCGTTGCCTACTGGTGGTGGTCAGAGGGCCCGGTGGTGCCAGTGTCCGGCAGCCTCGCCTCTGTCAGTGCGCCCCAGGGTGGCTGTGGCTACAATGTAGCTTGCCATCACCAGTGTGTGAATGTGTGTGTGGATGACTGGATATGTGAAGCGCTTTGGGGTCCTTAGGGACTAGTAAAGCGCTATATAAATACAGGCCATTTACCATTCTTTTCAAAGGGTCTTACAAATATTGTGCACGGGTCACTTTCAGCACTGTTTTAGCTACATCACTGTATCCTTCTCACTCAGTTGCTTCAGTCTATCTGCCATGAAAAGAAAAATGTATAACATACAAGTTTGAAGAGGACAGTTTGTCCACACACACAGACACACGATACAGGAATAATTTACCTTTGTTTTGATGTTGGAAGATTGTTGTTGGGTAGCTCATTTGCCCATTTACACGAATTCCCCATATAGAATGCAAACATGATGAACAGCACACCAACAACAGCAAATGCAAAAAGCTTTGCGTTTGTATAGATATACATCTGTTAATACACAGAAATACACATTACAGTTGGTTAATTAGCAAAGGCAAAATCTTTAACATCTAAATAGTTAAACTTCACAAATGGACATATCAGTCATATAAAATCTGTTATGTCTTGACTCACATCTTAGATATGACCGAACATGTATAAAATTAACATGAAAAATGGCTTTCTTTTAAAAAATGTTTCCTTTGCGTCTGTAAAAAAGTCCATCCTCCATCTCTCAGTTGAAGCTTTCGGTGTAATTGCCAAAAAGGAATTTTCAGTATTTGCCAAAAAAATTTAAGCTGTTGTAAATGACTTGTTGACATTTAGATGTCCTTTATTTATTTGGTTGAACAGTCTCATTTACATTAGAATTGTTTTTTAGTTTTTTGTTTTTGAAGAGTGAGCTGGCCAAGAAGGCAGCAGAAATTGAAATAAGAATAATATAGCAGCAGCATAATGATCAGGGGTGGGTTTTGATTATCGATTTATCGATTAAAATCGATTCTAGCATGGATAACGTGATATTGATTCATTAAAATCCTGAACCGATTTTTTAATATAAATTTAATTTGCCTGAAAAGCCAGAATCTCAGGTTAAACCTCACAAAATGTCAACAACCACCAAACAGCTAAAACAGTAAATGAGAGCAGGTACGCGGATTCTGCACAAAAACACAAAGCGCGGACCCGCCGACACATCAGAATCAGTGAGATGTCGCCTTTCTCACCCGACGGCACGAGCATGTCGTCGGGGCTGAAAGCCGACAGCTCGCTGATTCTGATGTTTCAGCAGGTCTGCGCTTTGTGTTTGTGTATTTTTTGCGCTAGATTCTGAGCTGCAGGTTTTATCTCTCTCCAACCAAAATTCAATGAAACAGCAGCAAATGAAGCAGCAAACTACGCTTCACATTTGATAAACATCGTCATGAATTCCCTCTTACTTTTCCTGTTTTACTTCCACCATGATAAAATCACACTTCATGCACAGCTCTCTCTCTCTCTCCCCCAGTGTACTTCAAGAACAGTTTCCCAATCTAAAAATCTGTTTTCTTCATTATTCACTTGCGCACAAGTCTACCGTTGTTTACAGCGCTGTCGGCCACTGTTTTTTTTCCTTTTAAGTACTTTCGAAAAGAAAGCCTCATTTCCGCTGTTTAATAAGCTACTGAACAAATTTAAACTTTTTAAAATTATGCAAAATTGCAAAAAGCATGGCTGTGTCTCTAATAAAACCTCTGTAACTTTGCTCTGCTTCACTTCAGCAGCATCAGGTAATGTTCATATTTTGATTTATGGTTTTCTTTCATTTTTGATCTACTGCAGAATATTTTTATAAAATCCCAGGAAAGGAAAATTACCTTCATGTTTTTCTGTTTTATCCTCAGCTACTTTGACACAAAAGCATCTGCTGTGATGCTCACACCTTTGATAAAGTCTCGCAAGTGTCAGCTTTCTTTTTATAGATATAAAAATATGGAAATGTACTCATAAATGATCTGAATTATAATATTTCTGACTGAGGCAAAATGTCCCCGATTCAAATCGAATCGAATCGTGGATCGAATTGATTCTAGAACTCAGTGACAATACCCAGCCTTAATAACGATAGTGGCCAGAAAAGACTGAATTGAATAAAATTTAGATACAATATCATGGAATAATAAGGATTGCAACAGAAATTATTTTTTTAATTTTATATATAAGCCCTTTGTAAACCCTTTGACTACAATCTGTTTACCAATATAAGCAGAGATATTACACATGAAAAAAACAAACAATACAGAAACACTGGAAATCACATTTTGACAGTTTATCGCCTGTATCTTCAATACTTTAAGTCCTTTTGGCTGCAAAGGGGCTCATGGGATTGGAAAAGATTAGTCCATTAGTCCAGGCAGTAGATCACAATTAGCGCCATCTGCCTGTGTTCAGACAAACTGCAATTTTAAGGCACTGGATTCATCTTTGCTTTGCCTGTTTGAAAATAAATTAATTTGAACTAAAATAATTTTGTTTTTAACATTGCAAACTAGGTCTGCACAAGTAGGATCAAAATGATAATCACAATTATTTTGGAAAAATATTAATATTTTTTTATTATTATTATTTAACTATGATGTAAACATAATACTGCTTTCACATCTTTATATTGGGACACACATTGCTTAAAAGAGAATAATTGTTAAACAATATATCATAATCTAACACAAAATTCAATCAACAGGCCACCAGTGTTGGGACTAACGCATTATTAAGTAACGCGTTACAGTAACTACGTTATTATTGTGGTAACAAGCACGGTAACTAGTTATTATGCCAAAACCAGGAACGCGTTACTCGTTACTGGGGTTTAGATAGGCTCGTTATTCGTTACTTTGTGTGGTGGCTATCACGGAGCTTCCACAGATTCAATAACATTAGCAAGTGGTGGAGGCCAGCAGGTGGATGAAGGAAAAGGGAGGCAAGAGGAGAGACCCGAAGCGGCTGCTAGTCCGAGAGTGTCAGGTGAACTGAACTTCAGTTAAGAAGTTATGACTTGCAGTCCATCTGAGTCAGATATGAACCAAGTTTAGGTGGAGTTTATTTTCGTTATGCTGACTTTTTCGTGCTGGGTACTAGCTAGCATGATGGAGTTTCTATACAGCTGGGTGGTGCTATGTTACTGATGTTGAACTTTATTTTGTTCATAAGGTTAATTATTAGAGTTGCCAACCGTCCTGTAAAAAACGGAATCGTCTCGTATTCAGAGAAAATATCATGCGTTTCGTATTGAGGTGAAAAGGAATACAGTTTGTCCCGGACTTCAGCTACAATGAAAAAGACACAAAGATGGATTTATTCTGTGTTTACATTGCACAGCTGCCTCTTCTACTCTCATCCTCTCCCCCTCCCTCTCCTGTTTCTACTTCAATCATGAAACTGATCAATGATCAGCTGATCGGCTTTTCTCTCTTGTTTATTTATCACCCACTTTGCGCCAGAAAGAGGAAACCAGTGGATGTCCTGCTAAACAACAGCAGCACGTTTAAGCTTGATCAGCTGTTGTTAGAATTTATTTAATATTAATTTCTAGTATCAGCTGATGTTGGCTGGAGCCACAGCTGTAAAGCTGCTGGTCATGATATCGGTTTGGTTATCTGGTGAGAGGGAAACATGAAGATGAAACCAGGAGATGTCCTTACTGAATCATCAGAGCTGTGATGGAGAAACAGGTTTACCTTTTAGTTAACATGAATGAGTTGAAGGGAAGTTATGAACTGTTTCTGAGAGACAAATAACACCAGGATCCTTTTCTAAGTAGCTGACAGCTGGTAACTGTGCAGGGGCGGGTCTAGCAAAGTGCTGCCAGGGGTCAATGTAGGGCATTAAAAGGGAAAGAGGGACACAAGGAAATACTTTCTTATTCTCATTTAAAATGTCTCACTTTTAAAAAAATAATTATCTGAATCTTACAACAAACGATTGATAGATTGATGCATATATACCATCAAAACAGTGAACATCACTGTCACAACAGTGTTTATTTTCATTCATAGGCTTTATGATTTTTCCTATAATGGTGGGCCGGTCTCTAGTCAAAATGCCCGGGACGATTTTTTTGTCCCAGTCCAGCCCTGTATGCAGCTCATCTGCAGTGTGGTGTTACCTACATCTTCCTATTCAGAAGACAGAATTTCTGAGTTCTGAGTACAATCGAAAGCACCACGACTGCAGTTTTTGTGTTGGATGTAAAAAGCGCACATGACGCTGTGACGTAGGCTAGAATCATGGCAGCAGTCAATGACGGTCCAGGCGTGGGATTTCTCTCGTGGAAATATGCACATTATTTTTTCCTTTCTATTGGTAGGTGGCACAGTGCACTTGTGGCAAGTAAGCAAGCTAGAAGGCAATCTTGCTGGGTATCCAGTTACGGAAGCAACACATTAACAAGAGAATTCTGAGTAAAACCAAAGTTACTCTCCCTAGTAACTAGTTACTCTGAAAGTAACTTGAAGTAACTGAGTTACTTTTGATAGAAGTAACTAGTAATGTAACTAAGTCACTAATTTAAAGTAACTTACCCAACACTGCAGGCCACTGCTTGCACTCTGCAGTCCTTATTATCAAAACCAAGTTTATCACAAAACCATAGTGATAAACTTGATCAGCTTGGAGGGGGAGCAAATTTACAAAGACAATACATTCCTAAAATCATTCCTAAATTAATCCTAATAAATTACAAGTCTTTGCAGATTAATAAAAAAGTTTATTCACTTGGTGTACTTAAGTGTAAGTGACTTAGACTTTACTCTGCAGCAACGCCATTCTCCCTTTTAAGCCTGAGCACAAGTGCAGCCATAAGAGCAAATTCATAAAATCTTAAAGACATGGCTATCGTCTATCATCGCTTCCTGGGAACTACTTAGAATAGTTTGCTTCCCTACAAACAGCAAACAGTAGTGCTTAAAAACTTTTTTTGTTAGCATATGTATTCACGTCAGTGTATGACACATGTCATCAATCTATTATTTATTTTCCATGAATCACCTTGGCACAGGTGTCTCACTGTAGTTTAGGTATGTGGATGGATGAACTGGTTCTTATATAGCCCTTTTCTACTCTTCTGAGCACTCAAAGCGCTTTACACATTCACCCATTCACACAAGCACATTTTTAGTGCTTTCTAACTAGCATTCACACACACATTCACACTCCGATGAATGCATCCGGGAGCAATCTTGCCCAAGGATTAGAAATAAGCTAGACAAGCTAGACAAGAAGCCCTGATAAATAGGGATGGGTATCGAAAACCGGTTCTTGTTGAGAACCGGTTCCCACTCTTTCAATTCCTTGGAATTGTTTGCCATTTTTGCAAACGATTCCCTTATCGATTCCAGTCGCCCTGAATGACGTCCCCACGTTGCGGAGCGTCATTTACCAGGCAGGAAACATGGCGCTCAAAAGTTTGGTTATACTTTATGAGAACGGATGACAACAGGGTAACTTGCAATACTTGCAAAGTAGATATTTCATTTAAGGAAGGAAACACTACGAATATGCAAAAGCATTTGCTCACAAAACACGCGATAACCTTAAATGAATGTTGTGTTTTTAACTCCGCTCCGGACTCGTGAATCTCAACCCAGCAGCAGCGGTAACGTTTGCACGTCCTCTCACTTCCTATTGCAAAATGGGAAACGGATTTATCAGTTAACTTAGACCAAAACTTCTGGTCTCAGATTTGCTTATAGACCTTTCATCTAATTAGAAATCCCAGTCTTCAATTAATTCAATACAAAATACTACATAGAGTGCACTATACAGGTCATCGGATGTTCAAGATGGGTTATACGTCTACCAACAACTGCTCACACTGCCAAACCAATTAACCGCTCTAACCACGCTCTTTGGTTCTGTCCAACAGTTCAGAGGTTTTGGCGCGAGATATGTGAAGACTTATCAAAGTGTCTGAAATGTAACATTCCAACTTCCCCCTTAGTGTGTTTGTTGGGCAGCTTAGATGATGTCACTTCAGAAAAGAATATCGCCCATATGGTTTTCACTGCCCTATGCATAGCCAAGAAAACAGTCCTCATGAACTGGAAAAATAAAAATAATCTTAATTCTAACCAATATAGAAATTATCTATTAGATTACATTAGTCTCGATACAGCCTCTGCCACCACATCAGATCAATTGCTCTGAGCTCCTTTGATCAGCTCCATCACCTAGTGGGGGTGGGGGGTCATAGTTTGGTCACACCTTCGCTGTTGTGATTGTTGTGGGGGTAGGGAAAGGCTTAGGGCGTCGGGGGGTTCCCAGGAGCATTTTCCTTGGAGGGCTCAACCTGGGGTAGTGGTCATGGCCTATTAAGGGCTCTGTTGGCTCTTAGGTGACGGTTTCCTCGTGGCTGCGTGCAGCGGGGCTAGGGGAGGGTCTGTGCTGACGGACGTGGGTTAATGACCTGGTAGCCTGGCTGCCCCTAGGTGGGTCCGGGACGGGCGTGAGGCTCTGGGGGTGCTCCATCTCTGGGCTGGGGCCCTGGCTGGGCCTCGGGGGCCTGGGTCCTGGTTGATGTGTTGCCGGCGTTATGGGCGGGTGGGTGTATGGGGGCCCGCCAGTGCATCGAGCCACCTGGGGGCTCTTCAACTGGTGGTGGTGGTGGGGTCCCGGGCTCTGTGGGGCTGGGCGGCGCTGCTATGATGGGCCTCAGTCCAGATGGGCCTGGGCCCCCTTTCCCTGGCAGGTTGCAGAGTATGGGGGTGCCTACTTGGGTCAGTGGGGGAGCTGGCCCCAGGGAGGGGTCACTTGCCCCTCCCTTCCTTCCCTCCTCATCTCCAGCTGCCTCCCTCTTCCCGCTCCACCACAATCACCCACACATGCAGGGCCCTGGGGTAAAGGTGTGTCACCAGGGTGCAGGGGAGGCATCCCCCCTCTGTCCCCTTCTGGCTGCCTGTGCCTCAATTTTATCTCACAACTTAGACATTCACATTACTCACACTCTCATAACACATACATATAGGACCTTGGGGGTGGGCACGATACACGGAATACAAAAGACCATCAGGGCGTACAATCTCACCCCTGGCGTCATTGCCCACCTCTATCAGGGAGAGCTATGCGCTTACCTGCTGCTCTCTGGCAGGTAGCTCCATGCCCTCCTGGATTTTAAATGCACCTTAGAACACACATGCATCAACACTACATATGAGCGGGCGGAGGGAGGTTTGGAGTCTTCTCACACCCCCCGTTCTCTGCGGCCTGCTGGAGCGGGGGGGCTAGGAGGAGGAGTTTGCCGTCCGACTGGGGTTTGGAATGTGGGCCCTCCCTGCTGCTGCGGAGTCTGTTTCTCCCCACCTAAGGGAAAAGGGTAACACCACCTCGGCCTGGGTGCAGTTTCCCCCTCCAGGGGCAAGGGTACCTAGACCCGGGGCTTAGAGTACGCTTGGGGAGTGTGATTGTGTGTACAGTGTCTCTCTATGGAGCTTACAAACAAAAGCGCCTGGACTTCTTTAAGTTGCTTGAAGATGTTTCACCTCTCATCCGAGAAGCTTTTTCAGTTCTAAAGTCAAATGGTGAGGAGTCAAGGCTCAAATGGTCAAGGCTCAGCGGGCACCACACTATAAAGGAAAAGAAAGACAATGCAGGAAATTTCACACCTTGCTTTCAAAAACACACACTCCTCATCCTGATCCTACACAACCCACAGAAGAAAACACACCTGAAGACAGTCAGGAGCAATGGGTAAAGAACTTTTCAGCCCGGAATCTCACTGAACCTGAAAAGAGAGTATTAGCCAAAGGACTCAATTTTGCCATTTCTCCACAACAGTTGCCCATAGTGGACCTCATCACAGCCACAGAATCTGCCATACGGATTAATAAATTATCACAGACAGAAGCAGAGCAAATCAGGATGAAAGTCTCAGCCACCCTCTCCAATGCCAAAGTCCCTCCATCCAACCTCACAATACAAGAAAAGAAGGCCGTCGCTTCCCTGAGCAAAGACCACAACATCACTGTTTTACCAGCTGATAAGGGAAGATGCACCGTGGTCCTAAACACTACAGATTACCACACAAAGATCACTACTCTCCTCAGTGACAACAATACCTACGAAGCCTTAAAGCGAGACCCCACAAGCAGCTACAAAAAGAAAGTTATAGCTTGCCTTCAAGACTTTGAAAAGGACAAAATCATTGACCGCCTTACATATCACCGCCTTTACCCAGGGGATGCCATACCCTGCATTTACGAACTTCCTAAAATCCACAAGGAAGCTGTCCCACTCAGACCCATAGTCAGTAGCATAAACTCAGCAACTTATAACATTGCTAAACACCTTGCTACCATCCTTGCTCCTCTCGTGGGGAACACCCCACACCACATCAAGAACTCCACCGACTTCACCGACAAGGTCCAGAAACTTACCCTGGATCCAGATGAAACCATGGTGTCCTTTGATGTAGTCTCTCTCTTCACTTGCATACCCACCACGGAGGCAGTGGAGACTGTCAGAAAACGACTACAAGAAGACAGCTCCTTGGAGGACAGGACCAACTTCACACCCCATCAGATTTGCACACTGTTAGACCTCTGCCTCACCACTACATATTTCAAGTACAACGAAGGCTTTTACAGACAAAAACATGGCTGTGCCATGGGCTCCCCCATGTCACCTATTGTAGCCAACCTTTACATGGAGGAAGTGAAAAGGAAGGCTCTTGGCTCTTTCAAAGGAAGAGTACCCAGCCACTGGTACAGATATGTAGACGACACCTGGGTCAAAATCAAGACACAAGAAGTGGAATCCTTCACTGCGCACATTTACGCTGTGGATAAAAACATCAAGTTCACCAGGGAAGACACAAAAGACAACTGTTTGCCTTTCCTGGACTGCGCCGTGCACATTGAAGAGAACGGCAACCTCAACATCGAAGTTTACCGGAAGCCCACACACACGGACCAGTACCTCCTCTTTGACTCCCATCACCCTCTGGAACACAAACTTGGAGTAATCAGGACCCTACACCACCGGGCAGAACATGTTCCCTCTAAGCCTGAAGGAAAAAAGAAGGAACACACACATGTAAAGGAAGCACTCAAAATGTGCGGCTATCCTAAATGGGCGTTCTTAAAGTCAGCAAAGAGGCACAGAAAAGAAGACCAGACACCAGCGAGGGAGGATAAGAAGGACAGACGCAACATTGTCATCCCCTATGTAGCCGGTGTATCAGAGAAACTCAGGAGAGTTTTCTCCAAGCATGACATCCCGGTGCATTTCAGACCCAGCAACACGCTAAGACAAAAACTGGTTCACCCGAAAGACAAAACGCCAAAACACAGACTTAACAATGTGGTGTATGCTGTACAGTGCAGCGAGGAATGCTCAGACCTCTACATTGGAGAGACCAAACAGCCACTTCACAAGTACATGGCACAACACAGAAGAGCCACCTCCACAGGACAAGACTCAGCAGTCCATCTGCATCTAAAGGTCAAAGGACTGAGAACCTTCACAGAGATAAAGGACACTCTTTCGAGGGTGCCAATGTTCACATTTTGGACAGAGAGGACAGATGGTTTGAAAGAGGAGTGAAAGAAGCATCTATGTCCACTGTGAGCGACCATCTTTGAACAGAGGCGGGGGTTTACGACACCAACTCTCTGCCATCTATAATCCAGTTTTGAGATCCCTTCCCAGACACCTTAACGCCCACTCACATCCTGGGCCATCTGACCTCAGGAATTCGCATGATAAGGTGGGGCCAGGTTTCACAATGAACACACCTGAAACTCTGGCTGATTGGGACACACACCCAGTTTCACACCTTGACTCAGGCGATTAGAGGATCATCAGGGGTCCTTTTGTCCCTCTGTGGGGGGTCACTCCCACTAGGTTTATATCTGGGACTCTCCACCATTTGACCTTAGAACTGAAGAAGCTTCTCGGATGAGAGGTGAAACATCTTCAAGCAACTTAAAGAAGTCCAGACGCTTTTCTTTGCAAGCTCCTTTGACTACGATGACCTGGATGACTGAGAACCTTCCCAGACATAGTGTCTCTCTATGTCTGTCTCCACATTGGGTGAGTGTTGAGTAATTGCATATGAGAGCATGAGGGTGGGGTCACTCTGGCACAGCTGGCTGCCAGCAGAGCTCACGGGCGTGTCACTGCAACTCCCTCTGGCTTCTGCTCCGCGGCTGCTGAGTGAGCTCTCATCTGGGGCTCTCCTCAGCTCTTTCTGGGACAGTGGCGCGGCTGCCCCTCTGTTGGTCTTCCTTGGTCTCTGGATGTCTGGAGTTTTGATGTCCTCCATACCTGCTTCATGCCCTGGTGGACGGGGCTGTGGCTCCCCCACACCCTCTAGCAGATCATTACATGAAGGAACCTTTTAAAAACAAGCGCGTTCATGCTCACAGGTATACTCACGGGTGCTCACACACACAAACTACACCCTTTTTGGCTCCTACCTCAAAGCACACTGTGCACTGTCGATCTTGCATGCTGCACAATAATGTTTACTATTTAGTATTTACTTTTTTCTTTCTCAACAGGTGATCCAGGTGATTGATATATGTATTTTTTTTGTCTGCTTATTTTGTTGGTTTTTGTTTTTTTCCCTTCATCCCCGTCCCTCTTCTCTGCTGTTTTTCCCTCTTTCTTTCCCTCTTTTCCTCATTCAAGTCTGTCCCGTATCTAACAAGTGAAAACAAAAAATAAAATAAACAATAAAAGGTGAATCAAATAGATCATTACGGCAAGGCTGGGATGGTCCATTTGGTAAAGTAAATCCGTTGGGCATCTTTCTTCGCCTTTAGACAAGAATTCTGATGGCAAAAAAACCAAACGGGACAGGCAAAAAAAAGAAAAAGGAAATAAGCTTGACACAACACACCTATAAGCTAGTTTTGAACAGAACATTACACACCACATACCTCCATGCTTCAGTGACTGCAAATAACATTGTATTTGCTAAAGAGGTGTGTCTTTTCTTCTTTATAGGCTTTAATCCTCTAACATCTTTTAAAAAATACTCTCCCGAGTCTCCACAGATGAGGGAAACAATAATGATCAACATAATTTACATCAACAAAACAAAAACTATTTGCAGTTTTACTTTTTTTAAGGCACACCATGATATTAAGGTTTAAAAAACTACTTTTATTATTGTGGCTGCATATTTATTGGAGAAAGACAATTCATATGAAATAAAGATCCAGGAATTTAGTTTTAAGGTGAAACCTCAGGGGAGAGCCACTCTCTCTTGCTTGCCTCAGTGATACAACTTTTTATGTGTAGTGTTAGTCAATCACCATCTTCTGAAGCTTGTTTTCACCATGTTTACGTCCCTAAATGACTGAACAGATAGGTTAAATAGCTGTCAAACAGGTGTACCTAATAAAGTATATAAATATAAATGTATGGGCTCCTTTCCCTTTTGTGCTAAAGAACAATTTTCATAATGAAACGAACTAATGAATACCACAGCGCCAGAATCAGAGAGTATCGGAAAAATTAAAATTAACATAACTTATTTATTTAATTACAAAGATATTGGGTTTTTATTCTTATGGTATGACAAAAGTATAGAAAAAGCAAATTTCCTACCTCTTCTTCCAGCTGTTTATGGAGCCACAATAATTTAAAAAAAATTATTAGCGAGTGAAGAAAAACTGTTCTTGGAAAGCTTGAACAACTTCTAACAAAATCTATGAAAGGTGCAGTGTTTTTCTTTTGAGTTAACTGGTATCACAGTGGACAATAAAGCATTAGATAAAGACAGGAGGCGGAACCACTGAGCAAGGTTGGAAACAGCAGAAAAAAAGCTCAACCAACTGGTACATGCACAGATCTCCACCCTTCATTAACAGAAATAAAAACCAAACAACAAAACCAAACAAAACAAAGAGAGGTAAAAATATGTGCAAGTAAAACGCCTGCATTTAATCATAAGTTTCTCAAAGAGGGAGTGCAAGTAGGAAACTTGTCCATAGACAATTTACTGTCCATAGATTTTACACTACTTTTATTTATTTATTGTGTGGATGCCTGAATTTTTTTTGCAATATTTTTTGCCCATTTCTGCCATATCATCAGTGGCATCACTGATTTTCCTTGCCGGGTTGACCTGTGTTTTAGCTCAGTGAGTTGAGCATCCGTTCTCAGACTGGGAGGCCCGGGTTCAAATCCCGCTTATGGCAACATTTCTTTCAGTTAACAGTTAAACTTTTTTAACTCTCTTCAACACAAATTTCAGCTTTTTCACCCCTTTTCATTAGAATTTTAAGTTTTTTCACCACTTTTCAGCACAAATACTAGCTTTTTCAGCTGTTTTCAGCAAAAACCTCTTTTCAGCAGAAATTCTGCTGATTGAACTCTTTTCAGCAGAAATTCTACTGATTCATCTCTTTTCTGCAAAGTTTTCAGCCTTTTCACCTCCTATCAGCACAATTCTCAGCTGTTTCTGCTCATTTCAGCAAAATTGTCAGTCACTCCACCTCTTCTTTGTGAGAATGACTTTGGCTCAGTGAGATGAATCCCACTTATGGCAACATTTCTTTCAGTTAACAGTTAAACTTTTTTAACTCTTTTCAACACTGATTCATCTCTTTTCTGCAAAGTTTTCAGCCTTTTCACCTCCTATCAGCACAATTCTGAGCTGTTTCTGCTCATTTCAGCAAAATGGTCAGTCTCTCCACCTCTTCTTTGTGAGAATGACTTTGGCTCAGTGAGATGAAAAGCGGCTTTGAGACTGGGAGGCCTGGGTCCAAATCCCACTTATGGCCCACATTTCTTTCAGTTAACAGTTAAATTTTTTTAAACTCTTTTCAACACAAATTTCAGCTTTTTCACCTCTTTTCAGCAGAATTTTCAACAAAAGCGATTGAGAACCACCAAAAGGCACTTCGGTTATGAGTCTCCAGATGAGCCCATACAAGATGCACTTAAAAAAATGGAAACCACATTTTTTAATGTGGTAGTGGATACAGCCATCTCTTCACTTGATGAGAGTGAAGAGATGGCTAGCCCGACGTCCTGGGGCTAGCGATTTTTCCAGGCTACCAAAATCTATCTCTGCCCTGCCCGTCGGGCTATCGTAGGAAGGAAAAATATATGTCTATGCTTTTGCATTCTTTCGGAAATGTAGCTGGGTAATTATGTCATTGGCATCGGTGAGCCACTGTCAATATGTGACATATTGAAATCGCGTTTGAATTTGCGCTTGTTTTTTTGCTTTCACTTTGCAATTATGTGTTATGCAACTGTGTATAGAGAGCGACAGCACTGATTGGTGAGTGATGATAATTTGCGCACCAATTCCTCTGACATCGTCTTATCAATCGTTAGCTTACTATGCAAACATGACAAGTGAAATCTCCCGCAGCTTAAACATGTGAGAGGTTGATCGCGCAGAGAATCGCTGAGCGTTATGTGAGTGCGTGTGTAAAAGCAGCAGGATTTATATTTTAGTTCTGCTGAGCCAAATAAGACAGGTCAGGGTGAAGAAGTGACAGCCAAAGAAAAGCTTACCACAAAACGGAAAAGTTATGACAAATCAGACTATAAGGCAAAAAGAAAGTGCAGCTTTATGGTTTCATGGACAAAATAATTTCTGTGGCTGCAATGACGAGCTAAATAACCAGGGCTGCACATAAGTGGTCCGCAGGTGCGCATTCGCTGTCAAAACAAAAGACACGCACAAGATAAGAAGTTGCAACGCGTGTTTGCGTACATAGGATTTTCTGGAGGAGGACAGACATTTGTTTAGAACCCTTAAAGATGTCGAAGAAGCTCCTTTAAGCAATTACTTTGGTTTTCCTCCACCTCCAAAGAAATGTCAGAAGGAGTCCGAACCACAAAAGAAGCGCGTATTCTCAGAAAAGTATAAAAAAAAGTATATAAAATTAACCCTTATGTTTGCCTAACTACAACAATTTTGTCTATGAAAGCATTCTGTGTAGGGGTTTGGATAGTGTTCTGCTGTCTGCATCTCAGTATTATTAGTTATCACTTGCTGTTGTTTATGGTATCTAATATTTATATTTCAGAGCTATGGCCCAGCAGCATGACCATTTCAACAAAGATGTTATACTACTTCCAACTCCATCATGGGGAGTAGTGTGCAAACAAGGTTCAAAATTACGGTTACACAAACATGGGCACATCCTCAGTGCTTTTGAATTCCAGAAGACCTGGGACAACCAAACTGTCGTGAAACACCTCAAGGAAAACTTTGGTGAACGCATTCCAGAGGATGTCAGGTAAAATACTATTGTTTATTGTTACTGTGTGTATTCATGTAATGACTTGTACTTAAAGATAATATACCAAAGTAAAGAAGTTTAAAATATTATTCATCATTATAAAAACATATGACTATACCAGTAGAATTTAAGTCATAAAAGCATACACACAAACAGAACAATATATAATAAAATATTTAACCAATACTTAAAATATTTAACTAATTAGCAATTGCTGTTGTCCCTATTTATTTTTTGTAGCCTCGAGTTTCTAATGGCTTGTGGCAATAAGCTGGTGTCTCCAAAGCTCCAAGTTGGTCAGGAGCTGAATGGGATGCTGATCCTAAAGGTTTTTAAAACCAAAGCCCTCTATGTAAGGCCATCAAGGACACTTTTAGTAAGTTACTAAAAGAATGAAAAGTAATCATGATTTGGGAAAAAACATGTCAACAATTGGGCTTCTAGCAAAATAGAATATATTTATTTAAAACAAGTGTTTGGGAGCAATCAATATTGATATTTCTTATTTTAATCTTTTTAAGATAAGCTATAATTACTTGCTTTTGATATATGTTTTTGGTCTTTTTCTGTTGAAGAGTGAATCAGATGAAGACAAAGATCCTTCCCACATCAGCTCCAAATCAGCATTAAGCAGTTGTGCAACTGATAAGGACAGTGACAATGATTGTTTTGAAGTTGATAGTTCAAAAATCCAACAAGACATGAGCAGCCAAGTCACTACAAGGTTAAGAAGTCATGTTAAAGGTGATAACCCTGGCACTAGCAGTGATGAAGAAGATGATACTGGGACCAACTGTATTCGAAGGAGTGTTGGTAAAAGGCAACGGGCAAAGCAAGGAAGTGAT
Organism: Astatotilapia calliptera; assembly: GCF_964374335.1. Classification (NCBI taxonomy): domain Eukaryota; kingdom Metazoa; phylum Chordata; class Actinopteri; order Cichliformes; family Cichlidae; genus Astatotilapia; species Astatotilapia calliptera. The sequence goes on along the minus strand of NC_137425.1, from coordinate 32,403,848 downwards.
GGGAACAGCATTTGTGATGAAGGCTACATGGCAAGAAGTGATGACAAACCTAGCACAAGCAGTCACAGCAGAGATTTCAATGCAAGAAGTGAAGACATCCCTGCCATGAGCGTTAAAGATGAAGATTATTCTTCATATTTAACTCTCGTGGCATCGCTTTCTGGCGATTCTTCAGATGATGAGGATTTAAATCAAGCTATAATTGCGAGCTTGGAGAATCAGATGTGAGTAACAAACATACAGAATTTGAGTTTGAGACATAATTTGGGCTTTCCAGAATTGTCAAATCAATATAAACCTTTAAAGCTTTAACTCTCTATGATCAGTGTGACACATATTCTCAAATTCTGTAACATGACTACATGGCTGATATATTTTATTTTCTGTTTTATTTTCTTTTTTTAGTGCAGAAAAAGTCCCTGTTCAAGAGATACTGCTGGAACTATCGAAATGAGCACAAAACAGCAGTGCAAATTTAATATAAATCGCTCTGCTGTGTGGGAGGGAGCCTTGCGTGGTTTTCAAAGGCTATCTTATGATCCCAACTTGATGATCTGTGTGAAATTCTCAGATGATATGGGGAAAAATGAGGAAGGGGTTGATTTAGGTGGGCCGAGGAGGGAATTCTTGAGACTATTGATGGACACCATTGCCAGGTCAGCCATGTTTGAGGGGAAAGAAAACTGCAAGAACTTGGCTCTTGACAGTACTGGTAATTACCTATTTTTCTAAGATTAATAGTGGGAACTGTTTAACTGATATTTATTTTTACAGGCAACATTACTGACAATTTTGCTTTTCCTTTTATTCTGTTGCTTTGCAGCTCTCAGAGGGGACTGGTACTACATCTCTGGGAGAGCCATTGCAGTGAGCTTGGTACATGGTGGTCCACCACCTAACTTTCTGTCACCAACAGTATTTTCCCTTCTGGTTGGAAATTCAGCAAATCCAGCCCTGGAAGACATAGCTGACCTGGAACTCTTTGAAAAAGTCCGAAAGGTCTCTATATGTTTATTTTATAAATCTTATAGTGAATTGAAAATAGTTTGTGTTCCAGTTTTCTTTTGCAGGGAATGTTTATCCGGATCAGTCTGGCCATTGCTGAATGCCAAGTTTTTATATTTTGCTGCTATATTAAACTAAGATTCAGTAGATAAGGGTAGACGAAAGAGTATATTTTCTCATTTTTTAAGCACATTGTAAACATATTAAAAAAATATGTGTAGTCATTTGACTTCCAATGTACGCGCGGGCATATTGTGATTGTGTAGACCACTGGTGGCTGGGTTCCTTCTAATAGGTTATAAGACTACTGAGTAACTTCCATAACAAGCCCTTCCTCTGCTCTTTGTGATGCTAGATATCTCAAAGTACAACCCTTGAGGACCTTGAAAAGTCAAAAGAACCTCTGCTTGATTACTTGGCCAATGCAGGATGCCTGAGGCCTATGCGTTCACTAAGAGACAGGGATCTGCTGGTACATGATATTGTCATGTTTCAGGTCATACACAGGGTTCAAGGTCCATTTCAAAGGTATTTTGGTATTCTGTGTTTTTCAGATTAATTAAAATGGTGATAAAAATCTTACCCATTAATCAAAATGGCCAGTTAATAACCTAGTATAACTGATTGTGCCAAATTGATAATATACAATTAACTTAGAAGCATGAAATTGCAGAATTATTGAATAAAATTTCTTTGTGCTGTTTATCCAGATTTTGTGAAGGTCTGAAAACTCTTGGGGTTCTCGAGAAAATGAGGAGGCATCCAGACAGTTTTCGCCCTCTGTTCTGCTATGAGCCACATATGCTGACTGCTGACCAGGTGGATGATCTTTTCAACATTCATCTATCTCCAGAAGGAAGCAACAGAAGAGCTGCTGAGGAGATGGTTGTTACCTTCTGGAGAGACTATCTCCAAGATGCAGAAGGTAATTGTCACTTTAGTGCACAATAAATAGATATAACGATTTATAGGTTAGCATTTCTGAAATCTTTATTTTAAATAGCATACTCAATAACAATAACACCACATTACCCTCTTGGTTGTAGTAACATTTTTACATAGTTCTTTGAGACTATTGAAAGATGAAAAGCATGCTCTATAGTCATTGCAATAACAGTCATTAAGATTCTTGCTTTAGATTTGTACTCACTGACAATTTATGTTGGCCAAATGAAATAACCTTTTAACACTTTTTTCCTTCTCTGTTTTATGCAGAAGAAGAAGGACCTTCCAAATTACAGAAGATATTGGCCTTTGCAACTGGAGCAACTGCGGTGCCACCTATTGGCTTTTCCCCAGCACCCTCGATTGAGTTCATTCATAGAGGAGACGATGACTTCTCTTCTACACCAATTTTCCCTCTTGCCAACACGTGTGTTAACTGCATTAGGCTGCCACTGCATGTTTCATACCAGCTGTTCAAGGAGAAGTTTGATTTTGCATTAGGTAACACTTACGGCTTTGGCAGGGTATGAACACATTATGCTGGAGGAGTTTGCGTGTTTCTCTTTTGTATTGGTCTCTCTATTGATTCAAAGTGAGTATTGAGTATTAACTTGTTAAGGTTTTAATATTTCCAAATTTACCTGCCTCAGTCAAATTGATGTTTTAAGACATCAATTTGACAAGAAGTGATTGTTCTTCAGGATTCATACAGGTAGATACCAATTGTTTAACAGCTCGTCAGAAGTTAATTTAGATTGTTGAGTTTGAATATAAAAAATTTGTGTCACTTTACTCATTTCATGTGTATGTCCATCGGTTTTTGATTTGGTTGTCTTTGTGTCTGTTTATTCTTCTGCCTGTGTCAGTTTCTGTTTGACAACAGAGCTGTCATTTTATCATTTTAAAGAAACTGGTTTCAATATGTTAGTTTCGATCACATATGTTTTCTGAAATGTTTTTTTATATATCTTTTTTTTATTTTTTGCAAAATATTTTATTTAATGTAGAAGGTGTAAAAGTGAAGAAAACACATCTATTCCATGATTTCCATCATTTTCTAATGGATTCACTTGTTGAATTATGTTCATTGCAGTCTCATTTATGTTGATGTCAATATCTGGAATAATGACATTATTGTTTGTTTGAAGTTCTGGTAATGGCCCTTCTTCATCAACGCCATAATAATTATCAACATGAAAAATGTCATTTATAAACGACAGGATTCCCACATTGTTTGTGACACCTGTATGCCACAGCTGAAGAGGGGTCTGTCCTCCTTGTGTAGAGAGACCATGGTTGTTCCACTGATTGACAAATTCTGTTAATGCTCTTTCAATCCTTGGCAAATAAACATAATGCAGACAAAAAAGATGTAGCTCATTCAGTGAATCCAACATACCCTGTTCTTCCATAAAGTTAAAGATATTTATAAAGTGTCTTGATACAACTCTGTTGAGTTCTGCCCACAGTCTTTCAATTCTTTGGTTATGTACTGAAACACCTGTAATAACACTGCCTACTCCTCTTCTCTGTAACATAAAACGAGCAACCTGTATATTTTCCATACCATGATCACACCTGACCCTTAAGGGCAAACCAAAGTTTTGTATTCCTTCCAAAAATAATGACAAGACACTTGAGGCTCTGTTATTGGATAAGCAACGTAAGTATATGATAGTTCGGCTGAAGCCATCAACACAGCCATGCAGGACCAAGCGCCATCTAATCAACTTGTGGTTGCCGTCAAAATGCCTGTTGAGAGATCAGAAAGCATTACTACAGTTCCACATGTTTGTTCATATTATTTAGTAGTGAATTCCTGACCCTGTACTTAAACAAAAACTAGAGGTTTCATTTTGTACATTTACTTCAACAACAGCACACCTCTCTCTCTCTCACACACACACACACACACACACACACACACACACACACACACACACACGTGCTTACACGTGCACACACATACACACAGTGGCATAAAATGTCTTTTTCCACACTACGTTTACCTGGCACAATTGATGTTAGAGATTAAAATTGTGATGTAAAATAAAGGACTAAACAACTCAACAGTATATACATTAGACAACATCTAAATTGATGTACTATGAATCCCCCAAATATTTAACATACTTATATCAATTTCAGTTTTTTTGGTTATTGTTATTTTTTTTATTATTATTATCTTATGCTGATCATATAGATTAACTTCAGTAATGTTTTGAATGAAGGACCATTAATTTTGATGTATTGTGTTAATACTTTTAAACACAAGGCCTGACCATTTGTTTCAAACCAGTGAACTTACCATAAGTGGTTGGGGGCCTGAACACTATAGATCCTTCGCCTTATCGCATGACGAGGTCTAAATGCACGTCCAATAGGATCCACTTCCTGTAGACTTTGTCTGACCCTCCAACGTTGAACTCTTAAGCCACGAGATCTCAGACTTCCAAGAATGTATACTTCCCCTGCATTTGGAGTGTTCTGTAGGATATCCGTCACAAGGCCATTCAGTTCTTGATTTGAAATATCCACATAGCTTAATGGCTCAACTCCCAAAGTTTGTCTGTGTCTGTACAGGGTTCTTCGACTTATTCCAAAGCATGATGCAATTCTCTGCCATGTCATACCAATGGAAACAAAGTGAGAAATCTGTTCAGCAGATATAGTGTATCGTGGCCGACCTGGATGACCACTCAAGGTGGTTGGGGGTAACAATCTGTGGGTCACATAAGCAGATCTCTGTCTAGCATCATATTCATGTAGCAAGCTGCAAAAGCATCTATACAAGGATTGTAGTAGGTTGGTGGCAACCCTATTATTGGGATCATATCGAGATACAGCAGCAAGAAATTCTGATAGAGTTCGTGTATGATCATCTAGCTCTCTATAAAGCCGCTCTTGTCTGATATTGTCCGAATTTTCATTTTGGAGCGCCCCAATACATTGCAGAGCACAAGTAAAAAATCTTTCAACATCTTCTTCATTGGTTCTCACCTCAAAAAACAAAGTATGTAAAAATTGACAAGGATCTGATGTAATTTCATTGTAGATGAGGTACTGTCAGACACAGTCTTTCCAGATTATACGGGCAGCTAGCATAGCATAGCATGCCCCGACTTGTTGCAATAGGCTGCTACCCTACAACAATGTTTGGATAGTCACTGATGAAGGCAAAAGATTTTTCAATTATACCTCTAACAGACTGTTGTCGACGTCACCGCGGTGTTAGCTGTGCATTAATGTGTTATTTGTTTTTCCTCACCTTCCTGTGCAGCTGAAATACCTTCCTGTTCAATTGAAATCCTCTTGGTTTTCATTAGTGTGTGTGAGAGCGTTTCAGTAGTGTGTGTGAGAGCGTTTCAGTAGTGTGTGTGAGAGCGTTTCAGTAGTGTGTGTGAGAGCATTTCAGTAGTGTGTGTGAGAGGTAAAATTTCAGTTGTGTGTGTGAGAGCGTTTCAGTAGTGTGTGTGAGAGCGTTTCAGTAGTGTGTGTGAGAGCGTTTCAGTAGTGTGTGTGAGAGGTAAAATTTCAGTAGTGTGCGTGAGAGCATTTCAGTAGTGCGTGTGAGAGCGTTTCAGTAGTGTGTGTGAGAGCGTTTCAGTAGTGTGTGTGAGAGGTAAAATTTCAGTTGTGTGTGTGAGAGCGTTTCAGTAGTGTGTGTGAGAGCATTTCAGTAGTGTGTGTGAGAGCGTTTCAGTAGTGTGTGTGAGAGGTAAAATTTCACTAGTGTGTGTGAGAGCGTTTCAGTAGTGTGTGTGAGAGGTAAAATTTCACTAGTGTGTGTGAGAGCGTTTCAGTAGTGTGTGTGAGAGCGTTTCAGTAGTGTGTGTGAGAGGTAAAATTTCACTAGTGTGTGTGAGAGCGTTTCAGTAGTGTGTGTGAGAGGTAAAATTTCAGTAGTGTGTGTGAGAGCGTTTCAGTAGTGTGTGTGAGAGCGTTTCAGTAGTGTGTTTGAGAGCGTTTCAGTAGTGTGTGTGAGAGGTAAAATTTCAGTTGTGTGTGTGAGAGCGTTTCAGTAATAATGTCCCTTACGGCACCTCATACTCACGCACACACACACACACGCACGCCTGTGGCCATCTCCCTTTACAACTCCTCCATCTAACACACTGTAAACACTGCAATAGGTAGACCCTTTTTACACACGCTCTTTTCCACTCTGTAATATTCTTGTCAATTTTCTTGATATGTATTTATAATCACCTCTGTTAATCCTCTGTTAAAAAGGTGCTTGTCTGAATGGCTCAATCCGGTCGTTAAATCTGACATCACTAGCTGTGTCTGGGCCTAAACTCTGCTGCAGGTCCATATATCAAACGATCACTATGGCATTACTGAGAGTTGAAAAACTGTCTAAAGTCTTTCATCTTTAATAAAATGATCAGCGTTCTGCTCTACCAGGTGTAACAGTTGAGTTTAACATCCAGGCATCCATGAAAACGGAATTTATGACATTTAACGGAGTTAGAAGTTAGCAGGGAGTTAGCTCGCTAGCTTCTATCTAAATACAATATAGCATGTCCTGACTGCGGGGTTTGGAAACAAATTAAAACGTACAGCTCTGCTATCACTTCCAACATAAATGAAGACAGAAAACAGCAGTGACGTTTGTAGGGTTAGTGAAGTTTGGCTAGCTGGTATATGATGTGCTACGTGACCGCTAGCGACACAGCTATGTTAGCATAATATAAACAAGCTAACTTTTTTCCACTCGATAAACGTTAACGTGAGTGTTCTCGGTGGTCAGGAACAAATGTAATCGCATGGCAGGATGCTGTAAAAGGACCAAACTTCAGCCAGGAGAACAACTGAGATAATCCATCCACAATACGAGGTTAGTCATTCATGCTGGGCTGTAGTTACATCCCAAGGTTTTAAAAACTGAGCTTAAATAAATGATTAACAGTAATAAAAGCCGAGGGAGGTCACAGTGATCACTGACTGTTTTAGGAGCTTTTTGAGATTAAATAGAAGAAAATACAAAACATTAAACATGTTAACAACACAAAAGCCATATTAAACGCAGACTACTTTAGACCCGGAAGTAGGATTTGTCACGTCATCACTTAAACTATAGCACACGCGCCTGTATCTCTCATTGGTGTTAAAGCAGGGAAAACTTTTTGTTATCAAATGCTGAATTTATCCACTGCTGACTCTCCAGCTTGCAGGACAATAGGTGAAACGTTTGTGAAAACAGAGAAGAAAATAAATAAATAAATAAATAAATAAATAAATAAATGAAGACAGAGAGAGTCTGGTATGACCAAGCAGTAATCAGACAATAAATTTAGTTGGTAATATAATAAATTGTGAGATGTTTTCTGCTTGATTGATGCAGCACAAGTAATTTACTGTATGAAGGAAATTCTCTTTTGTGGTAATATTTTGAATGTGACCTGTCAACTTAGCGCATTATAAACTGATATGCAAATTAGTTGATACTAGATTTGGAAAAATGACTGGATTATAAAATAAGTGAATAAGATGTAACAGAGGGTTGTGTGTGGAGGAAGGTTTTATGGTGGCACACATCTGTTTACGTGGGAGAAAACTCCTTACGTGATATGACATTTAGCAATTTGCAAATTGTGATGTTTACAGAACTTTTATTTTGAAAGGTCGAATGTAAGGCGGAAGGACGAGATATAAAAAGGGAGACAACAGAAAACGGTAGATGAACAAGTTAGTGCTGCAGACTGTGTTGCCGCTGCAAGCCTGAGAATTAAAGAATGGAACTGAGAAATACTGAAGGTGTCATCATTAATGTTTGAGGCATAAAGATGTAGCCGGATGGGCTACTCGCCCTTCTTTTTCTCTCTTTCTCGCTCGCTCTACCACCTTCGCTCTCTTTCCGCTGCACTGGCTCCTTGTATCGTGTGATTGGGTTAATTAGGAACCCACCTGCATATTGATTACAGGGTGGTGTTTACCTGTATAAAGGGAAGCCGTTTTTTTTTGTTGGATCATTCCTCCCGAGCTTCTGGTGCGATACAGCAGTAAATGCTGGCCTATTGGTTAATTTACCGATACGATCGGATTGTGTGACTGCTACAAGTAGGCCTCCTTTCGACCTCTGATTTCTCTCAAAAGTCAGTAACTAGTAGTCATAATTCTGCGGCCTGCTTCCTTCCCATACGGAAAAGAAATAGTAAAAACTTATGATTTACTCATGAAAGTGGCCACTTTCATGAGTAAATCATATAAGGCTTACATGATTTACTCATGAAAGTGGCCACTTTCGCATTACTTTCATACATTGTTTTAGTAAGTATCCAAAACATACAAGTTTCATTATATAATTTTTCAAGGGATCTTATATCTGTTTTCACACTTATATGCTTTTCATACAAGTTTCACACAAGACAGATTCAAACTTTATAAGATTTATATATATCTTTTCCATATGGGTTACTCCAGCTGTGGTGGAGAGACGCGTGAGTTGCGTTCACCGTACAGTACAGCGCCTCCAGTCTTGGGGTAAGCCGCTTATATTATAGCTGCTAGTATTTGTAAATTAGAGACGATTAAGGTTATTGAAGGAAACGGTTTCCAGGGCCTAATCCGTGGATCGGCTTCCTCCGAGGCGTGGACGTCTATCAGCAGAGAATGTCCCTTAGTCTGTAACACAGTCAAATATATTCTCAAGTAATATTCAAGCATGCCATTCAGCGTGTTAGTACGAGCTCGGGAGCAGCTTGGGAGAACAAGAAAACAGAGACTGCTTTAGATTGTCTTCCCAAAGTGACTCAACTTTATTCACAAGTACAACAGTTTGTATAGAGGGTAAAATTCATGAGACAGCAGATTTATCAGTTTAAACCAGTACAGACCAAGATAAGGCAGCGTCTTCCTGCCCTTGGGTGAAGAAGCATCCTTTGTGTAGTGTATCAGTTCAGCTACAATTGTGATTATCTCAGCGACATATTTTCAAGGCACAAAACAAAGAGTTCTTACATTAGTGAAATCTGAAACAAACCATTTGGCCTCAACAGGCGTCTCCTAAAAGATTAAGAAACTAATGTAGCTGAGGGAGTGATCTCTGTGGTATTTCAACCTTGTACCAGCCTGTGATTCTCACACATCAATTCTTGGGTCAAAGAGAAAAATAACTAAAACAAAGGGGCCTTATTGAATGACAGAGTTTTCCTGCATAATGTCACTATAAAACAATATCCAGTAAATGCTCCCATGGTACTAAAATACCTAACAGTTATCTTTGCCTTTTTTTGTTTGTAGGGTTTGATTGCTCCCGCACGTCCTCAGGGACCAACTGCCTGATTTTAAGCAAAGAGTCGAGACGCCTGCCTAGCTGCTGTCTTGTCTTGCCCTGTTTTATCTTGTGTTCCGATCTGTTGGCCGTCCAGTTTTGTTCCTGCTGCTGGCCTCTCCTCGCCCCTGGGGGCTTCGGGTCTCACGTTAAGCCCCTTTTTGGACTATCGTTTTACTCCAGCTTTCGCGGCTGGTCGGGGCGATCTTCAGCTGCATATTGGGCTGGTGTTACAAAAACTGGTACCATCTCTCCCTTTCCCTCTTCCAGTTGTGGAGAGCTGCGCAAGACTGAGTAGGGCTACGGACAATCGGAACCAGCACCATCTGTGGGCTGGCTCGCAGAGCACGAGTGTTTCCAATCTGTGCTCTGTGGTGTGTATGTGGGTCTCAGTTTTCCTTTTAATTTCTTTTTTTTTTAGTATATAGAGAGCCTTTATGTCCCATGTTTTGTTTTTTGTTTTTTTATCCTGTTTAATGTGTATATCTTGTGCTTTTATTTCAGTGAACTGAGGATCTACCAGCGGCCGTGGGACCTTAGGTGGCGGGTGGTTTTCCACACTTTTGTTGTACAGCACCAGGTTAATAGACTATAGTGGGTTTTTTTGTGTGGTTTTCTTTTGGTCCACCGCTGCTGGTAAGTCACAGTTGTATGTTTATTTTTTTGTAATTTGGGACACTATTTTAGACATTTAGTGCGCTGTCTTTGTTGTTTTGTTTTTATTTTTTTTTTAATAAATAAAATGGTGTTAATACATTGAGCCGGCCTCAGTGTGCATCCCTGAACCTGTGCAAACGTTGTTGTTTTTTAAGTTCATATTTCCTGGGGGCTAGAATTCCCCCAGGTGGCGTTGTCATTTTATTATTTCTTTTATAACCCCGCCGACCACTTGGTCACATAATTGGCGTTGGTCGACAGGATGCACATTTGAGGTAGATGTTTGGTCTTGTAAATAGTTTTTTTTTTTTTTTTGCAAAGATCACAGTTCACCTGTTTGAAGGCTCTATTTGTTTTAGAGTGTGATTATAGACAAGACAGCAGTAACCAGGTAGGAGGAAGAGTAAAAGGATTTTAGCACCTTGCTGATTTAATTTTCCTTTTTTTGGTCAAAATTTATTATGGAGGAAGAATTGCAGCAACTTGGAGACTTGGTAGCGCAGTTAAAGGCAGATAATGAGCAATTGCGCCGGGATGGGGGCGCTGTGCTCGAGTCTGGTGGTGGTGCCGCGTCGTCCTCCTTCGTACCAGCTGGTTGCATACCAAATGTTGGTAGCCAGGCCGCCGTTACAGAGCGTTTGGTGGTGGTGCCTAGGGACCGTAAATGTCCCATGTTCAATGGCAGAACGGGCATCAATATAGCTGAATGGGTCGAAGAGGTTCAAGCGTGCATGCGTGCCCGGCACCTGTCTGTTGCTGATCAAGCTTTCTTTATTTTTGACCATTTAGAGGGAGAAGCAGGGGAGGAGATCAAATTTCGCCCTAATTTAGAGCGAGGGGATCCTGCTCGGGTGTTGACCATTTTAAAGGAACTGTATGGTAATGCGAAGTCCTATGTCACTCTGCAGCAGGCTTTCTTTTCGAGGAGACAGCCGGAGGGAGAGACTTTGCAGGAGTTTTCCTTAGCGCTAATGGCTCTGATGGAGCAAGTAAAACAAAGTGCACCTGATGGTAGGGCTGCTCGATTATGGCAAAAATGATAATCACGATTATTTTCACTGAAATTGAGATCACGATTATTTGACGATATTTATTTAACCCTTTAAGACCTACTATAGAACCAAGTCCACCAGAGCTTATATTATTTTTATTTATTTTTTTTACATGCTGTAGTGCCATTTGTGGGAGCATTTCAAGTTGCTATACATCAATACAACTGTTATAGCCCATATTTTAATAATATGTATGCATTAAGTGCATAGTAATTACATAAATTGCAAAAAAGTGCAATAAACTACAAAAAAAAATTGAAAATCGCTTTTGTTTTGTTTACATATATTTCTACTTGGAGAAGTTTAAGAGGTTTATCCCTCAAAACTTTAAATACAATAATGTTGCAAAAAATAGTTTCCCACCACAGGAAATTTATTTTGAGTGTCTTCATAGTTTTATTTTGGAGATACAGCAATTTTTATATACTGCAGGAAAAACAAAAAACAATCCTATGATGCAAATTTGCAAAGAAAACAGCAGGTGCATCATTTCACTGTGGGAAGTGTTACGAACAGCTGATAGGAACGGCGGAGCGTGTTTCTGGAATATTATGTTTTTGTTCCTGCAAGCGCTTTTTATGCAATTTTTGCAAAGCTATATGTGGAACGAAACCGTGACCGAGGACAAGCTGATGGCATCAAATGTAAACTCCTCCGGTTTCATATGCAAAACAAATTATTGCGCTAGCTTACACGGTTCAGGTTCTACAGGGATTTAAAAATAGTTACGCAAAACGGAGCGTGCTGCTCTGACCGGCTTTAAAGGGTTAACAATGACTTTAAAAAAATAATATAAAATAGTGTGCAACACCACTGAAGTTTTTTTTTTTTAACTCTTTTCAACCAACGGCAGTCACTCTCCAAATAACTTCTGCTTAGCTTTCCGAGCTTCCCTCGGGTCCTCTTAATCAGCGGTCTCCAACCTTTTTTGCGCCACGGACCGGTTTATGCCCGACAATATTTTCACGGACCGGCCTTTAAGGTGTCGCGGATAAATGAGGGAGGGGCTAATAATCGGCTCAGTCATTTTTAATGATCGTTGAAAGCCCAGATCGTAATCGTGATTAAAATTCGATTAATTGAGCAGCACTACCTGATGGTATGCGTAACGCAGAGGTGTTGCTCCGAGACCAGTTTTGGAGGCCTTACATCAGTGTCACCAGTCTGCAGCCCAAGCCCCAGAGGACCCTGTCGGTACCGTTAAGGTACAGGGTCCGCGGGCTGTGCGGATACCTGGTGGCGTCATGCAGCTGGTGGCTACCACCTGTTTTCAGCAGTTGTCAGGTCAGGTTGTGCTTTTTGAGCCTTCTGAGTCCGGGTTGCCAGTTGGGTTGCTGGCCTCTCCATGTTTGGTCCAGGTGGATAAGGGCGTTGCCTACATCCCAGTCACCAATGTGGGGACAGCTGAAGCTGTTCTCCACCCACGGACCCGTTTGGGAGTGATAAGGTCTGGGTCAATGAGACAAAGGAACTGGAAACCTACAGACTGTCACGGCTGCCGAGGCGAGCCGCGTGGTGTTGGAGGAAAGGAGGACTCAAAATGCAGGTGATGCCTGATGATTCGAGTGATGTTTATTTAGAGGGTGGTGTAGTGGCAAACAGGCAGCGAGGGATGACAGGGAACTAAAGAAACCTAACTGGAAAAACTAAATAACAAACCTGAGAACATACGAAACGGGGAGAAACTTACATAGAGACACACCTACATGCACACTCACTTACGTGCACTCACATAGACATACGGGTACGTGCACACACAGGCATTCACAGGCTGGTGCATACACACAAACACAGAGTTTGCAGCATACCATGGGGGGTTTTAGGATGGGGTCACTTCTACAAAACTGAGTGAAACAGACAAAGGGGTTGAGATCTGCAGAGGAATTCCGGGGTCCTGTACATCTCCCTTCTAGAAGGTGTAATCAATAAGTGTGGATTAATAAAAGTGTTGTGAATTGACTGCTGAGTCCCGGTGTTCTTTCTGGAGGCCTGAGGAATCTACAAACCGGGGGAAAACTGTTTTAAGGTAACAGTGTCTAACAAAAAACGTCTTTGCTGAAGTTGCAGCTGGTTTGGGCCATCATGAAACTCTAGTATAGTCAACACTGCGGTGGAAAATACTGCTGCATACTGTAAATCTGACCCTCTGTCAGCACTAATGTCTCAAATGGATTTCAGGTCAAAGTGCAAAAAACATTTGCATAATTACTAGTAAGTCTGATCTTGTAACATCTAAGGAGTCAAAAATATAGTGTCAGAGTTTCACTATATGTTACCATTGTGATCCCACATGGTGAAGATGGCTATTTCACCTCTGCCATTCATGCAGTGCCTTGCTCTGTTTGACTCATTAGATCTGTTTATAAAGTAAACAACACCACTCACCTTGGCAGATGTTGGCAGGGAAGCTTTGAAATTCACTCTGGTTATGATCCATTTACATCAAGACTAAAAAGACACCAGTGGTGATTCAGAAGTTGATTCAAAACCTGCCACCAATGTCCTTAATGAAATAGATTGATAGCATTGGCATGCTATCCTACAAGTCATTTAAATTGTTCTACAATTCCTTCAGTACACAAAGCAGCAGCGTTCAAATGCAGTCTCATTTTGAATGACGGCTTCTGTGGCGTCCTCAAAAAGAACTGTACTGCACTCTTCGGCATAAGCGACTGCCAGCAGAAAAGAAACTTTCTCTGTTACAAAAGGCCTTAAACACATTTAATTAAGTACTGTACTCAAGTAAAAAATGTATATATCTGTACTTGACTTCCCATCTTAAGACACTTGCATACAGTAATCCAAAGCAGACGCCACAGACGAGCAGGATTAAACAAAAATTAACCTTTTTTGTGGTTTTTCAGTGAGTCAAAAGGCTACGTTCACACTGCAGGCGAAAGCTCATCAAATCCGATTTTTTTGACCCTATGCGACCCATATCCGATCATGGTCTGACAGTGTGAACGGCACAAATCCGATATTTTCAAATCCGATCTGGGTCACTTTCGTATGTGGTACTGAATCCGATACATATCCGATGTTTTAGAAAGCGACTGCTGTTTGAACGGTCAAGTCGCATTAAATCCGTTTTTTACGTCACTGACACAAGACAGACGCCAATTATCAGCGCTGGAGAAGACATTGTGAACCCTTCCTGGCCATCCCGTGTAGATGTCAGTGAAACTGTTGGGAAGACAACGTTGGAGAAACGTTAACATTTTATTTTTACTGTATAATCTGCAGAGTCTGACAGAAATCTGCAGCTGTCCTTTGAAGCAGCGCTCCTCTAAAACAGCAATAAGGATCATTATTAGGTTATTTACATTATTATGTAAATAACAAAATAAAGCAAAAATTGGGAAACGTAAAGTCCGAAGTCTTTATATTAAGGGCCATCAGTCAAACAATATTGTTTGCTCTGGGTCTAAACAGAGCGCGTTGTGTGTGACGTCTTCTTCTGTGCATGCGGGCCGCTTTGAGGGTTCACACTAGAGCACGTTTGCTGTCGCATTTTATTTGTAGTGTGAACGAGCAGACAAAAAAATCGGAACTGAGCATTAAGACCTGCAGTGTGAACGTAGCCTAATTCCAGTCAGTACGCTGAAAAAGTGTAATGGAAATGTGTTCATTCTGTTAGAATATACACGTTAATAAATGAATGTAATCCTGAAGAATCTCACTTAAACAATAAGTCATATATAATGTCTTCTTATATGTGTAACTTTTGTAAGCACAGATCTTTTAGAGCACTTAGCACCAGGTTGTGGAATGCTTTGCCTCATTACGTTACCTTGATTGCATTTATTCTTTTAAATAGCAGCTTAAGACTCATTTATTTAGACTGCATTATGTTTTATGTAAATGTGTTTTATATTATTTTGAAGCACTTTGTGATTCTTCTCCTGTGAAGACTGCTATATAAATCAATAAAGTAAAGTAGTTTTGTGATATCGCAAGTAAATGCTGGACTATCAATAATTTAAAATTGCTTAAAGTCAGTGAAGATGTTAAATAAAGCTTAATGTGCAGCTAAGCAATTATTTATATCTTTATATGCAGTGGTAAGGGAGCTTTCACTGCTTTAAGGCTTTTCAATGCATAGGTCAGCTTGTATGTCTTCTGAAAAAACAATTTTCACAGAACTAAACAAGAGAATGATTCTGTTGTTTAGTCAGAAAATCAACAGAATGACTGAAAAAAAAAAAAAACCCATCTCCTTAAAAAATAATCAACTTTCATCATGCACATTCTTTGGGTTGTCAATGAGCTGACTGGTGCAGACCCATACCAACCGTGGCCAAATTCGAACACTTTAAACAGAAAGAGCTGAAGAGCTGCGACAGGGAGCTGAGAGGAAGGGACTTCAGTGGCAATGATCAGTTTCTCATAGAGATCCTGGAGCGACGCAAGGCAGCGACCAGAACACCAGGCCATGGCTCTACTGAATTGGGTCATCTATCCACATTAATTCCATTTTCTTATGTTCTCCTTTCACTCTCTTTTTCTCCTGATTTAACAGAATTGTCTGCATAGGACAATTCTGTCACAGCTGCCGAGGCAAGCCGTGTGGTGTTGGAGGAAAGGAGGACTCAATTCGAGTGATGTTTATTTACAGGGTGGTGTAATGGCAAACAGGCAGTGAGGGATGACAGGGAAGTAAAGAAACCTAACTGGAAAAACTAAATAACAAACCTGAGAACATACGAAACGGGGAGATCAGAAGAGAGCCGCAGACGGGGAACACAGACGAACCGGCAACAAGCAGGAGAACACACAGGGCTTTAATGCACACAGCAGTACTCAGGGGATGAGAGACAGGAGGGCAACACACCTGGAAAAGTCAGAGCTGATGGGACAGGGGAAACGTAAACTGAACACGCTCACACGAGACAGGGACCTTCAGAATAAAACAGGAAACTCAGACACAGAGAACCAGACAAGACGCCGAACTAACTAAACAGATTCACAAACAGACAGTGTGACGCCATAGACAGACAGAACACAGAAGTGGGACCAGGGTAAGCACAGAACAAAAACCTAACAAATGGCAAATCATAACAGAATACCTAAACAAATACATAAACAAAAGCATAAAGAAACACAAAACACTGAGTCGGCAGACTCAGGACCATGACACAGACATTCTTAAACAATACATGAGTGATTTTGGTCTTTGCAATGCTTGGCATTCACATCACCACACTCTCTGTCTCCCTGTCTCTCTGCAATTTTCCTACTATAACTAAGCATTTTATTCTATTTTGTGTAGTATTTTATTCTACTGTATATAGTATCTTATTCTGTTTTTTATAGTATGTTATTCTATTTTATCTTATCCTATTCAATTGTGTTTTTCTTAATTTTTACTGCTCTTATATATACTGCTCACTCACATCTCAGAAAGTGCTGTCAATAAGCTCCATTCTTTTCCTCTATGGCCTCATCTTGTGGCCATAGTTGGCTATTGTCACTGAAAGCTGCACGTACTTGCTCATGTGCGTTGTGGTCGTTCACAGTCAAGTATGAGGCAACCTTCCGATTGCTCAGTTTTCACTGATCTGCACTTCATATGGATATTGACATTTAACCATGCCATACAGTGCTCAAGCCTTTAAAATTAGCAGATTGTTTTTCTTATTAATATTTTATAATTAAATGAATAAAAACACGTATATAATATACTTCTGAGCTCCTTTTCCATTGATATGTGGTCCTCAAATGAGAGCCACTGCAAACATATGATTTATCGAATATGATGCAAAAGATTAAACAGAATGTAAAATATTTCAATTGAGCTGAATTCTTAACATATGCATTAGTAATATTAGTCCATTTAAGACTGATGATTATTCTGCAGAAGCATCCTTTTTAATATTCGACATTTCATTGAAATTTTTCAGGTTGTTTTTAAACTGTGTTTTATTGGGGTTTTTCCTTAAAGGAATGTTTTCAAAAATTCCTCCACCACATTGTTTTCTATAACGCTTAGGCTGTTCCTGTAAGGGTAGTTCATTTAAGCTGGATAAACAGGTTTCCTCAGTGGTTAAATCCCAAATTTCAAAGGTCAAACACTTAATGCTGTACAAAGATCTTGAAAAACTGATACATGCCTTTTTGACATCCATATTAGATCATTGTAACTCGCTCTACTCTGGAATCCAACTTGCTCACTCCAACGATTACAGCTCGTTCAAAATGCTGCGGCTCGTCACCTAACCAGGACTAGAAAGTTTGCCTCTATGACTCCAGTGCTCTCTGACTTACATTGGCTGCCTATTAAATTTCGTATTGATTTTAAAATTCTGCTGCTTACTTTCAAATGCCTAAACCTAAGGCATTTGAAGTTATTTCATATTCTTCCCGCAGGCAATACGGTCTCGCAATCACACCACCACACAGTACTGACCCACACATATAGTTCTTACACACACACTGGACATTCTGGACTTTGGTTTTGCACAACACTGGACATTATATTCTTCATTTCCAGTTAATACTTGTACAGCTGCTGTTATTGTGTATATATTTATTTATATTTCTTCATACATTCTTATATAGTTCTATATTGTGTATTTTGTTGTACAGTTATTTTATTTTCAACTTTAATTTATATATTTTATCTTATTCTTCCCAGTTAAATTTACCCTTCATTCTAATTTGTGTTGTACAGTTATTTCATTTTTAACCTTAATTTATATTTTATTCCTTCCTAGTTAAATTTACCCTTTTTAATTTTTCATATTTATTTCCTATCTTATTCATAGCCTTTTCCTTTTTTGTTTTCTTTAGGTCACGAGCAGTTGTCCAAGCATTTCACTACATATCGTACTGTGTATGACTGTGTACGTGACAAATAAAATTTGAATTTGAATTTGAAACCACCTTGCCCCTGACTGTCTCACCAACCTCCTCAGTCTCTATGCTCCCAGCTGTTATTTACGATCATCTGGTCAGTTACTTCTGGCCCAGCTCAGGCACTGTCTGAAGACTAGGGGTGATCGTGCTTTTGCCTCTGTAGAACAAAACCTCTGGAATAGTCTTCCCGCTACCGTTCGTGCCTCTGACTCCATTGAATCCTTTAAAGCACGTTTGAAAACTTACCTATTCAACCTGGCTTTCCGACTCGCTAATTCTCACCGCTCATTAATTTCTGTATTGCTACTCTCTCTCTGGATAATCATGATTCCTCCCTATCTCTACTTACTGATGATTTTGCTTGTTTCTCTATTTTACCTTGTTTTAATGACTTCCTGTTAAGTGTAATCATTTACCTTTATTCCTTACTGTGAAGCTCTTTGGTGTACCCCCATGCTATATAAATAAAATTCTACTGTATTGTATTGTATTGTAATAAAGTACTTAGTAGTTTATTACTATTTAAATGATGTTAGGACAGAAATATTAGCTTCTTTCATGATGAATTAAGTTCTAATTAAGTTTCCAGTAAAATGATTAATTGCAGCCACAGATTCCCAATTCAGATTACCTTCAATGCAATAACTTCTATTTTCAATCTTTGCTTCATTTAAACTGCATCGTACTTATATCGATATGTTGTGATGGAAATTCCTTTTTCTTTTATGTATTGATCATGTATGTTAACAGTGGTATACATATAGAGGTATTAGTTAAAGAGATGGAAAAGAAAGCATCATATATGTGTTTTATATTTTATTCTACACATACGCAATTAGGTATTGTAAGTTAGACTGACACATCCAGGCACCATGAGACATTAGGCAGATAGCAAAAGCCTTCTCCTTATCTTAGAGAGGAGGGGGCCTTGAGGGAACGATTCAAGAGGTAAATCTTTAGGTGACAGTTAAATGAAAAACAACTCTCACTAGGGGAAGGGGGCATAGGATGAAGTTTTCCTGGACCCTCTTTCCTACTGAAACACCTATTTCACCTGAAAGTAAGTTAGAAGCTTAAAGTAACATTTACATAATGCAAAACACTATGTGACTCTGTGAAATACTGTAAATGATCAGTTACTTAGTTCAACCATAAACATTTGCTTAGCAGAAATTCTAAACAGAATCAGATGCTGAATATTACAGGAACTGGCTTCTCTGTTGTGGTCACTGAATGCTGCTGTATTTTCTTTTTTGGACATTCTGATGGTGAACAGTCAGAAAACACACATGCAGTAATTGGTTTGTATTACGATCTAAGTCAGACTGCAGTTTTTGTGCTTTAAAAATTAAAGGTCTTATAATTTATATAACAGATACTCTCGAAGAGTATCTTATTTGAAAGTGGAGACAAGATTATCCACTGATCCAATTCACATTACCTCAATATTTTCTTTGAAGCTGGATTCAATTTAGATTCTTTCATCTTTTCTCTCCACGATAAAAAAAATCATAGAACATAAAATCAGTCTGCTACAGACCCCTAGTCCCACCAAAACATTCAGCTTAAGAGGAAACTATACAGTACATTTTCCCAGAAATAAATGTGGTTCAAAATATACATAATATGCTTGAATAACATGTCTGAATGTATTTTACCTTGTGTATTACATACAGTTTCTTCAAGGCCAGTGTACAATATACAGTTTAACCTCAATAAACCTAAAATTCAAGTACATACAATTGCCATACTGACAGTTACGGCAGTTATTAAGATGATTATCTAAATTGCATGTGACTGTGTTGGAAGAGATATAGCATAAATGCCCGTTCATCTCACGAGAGCTGTTGAATGTATTCATTTAAGTAAGTTTTTTTTTAAATTAAGAATGTTTTAATTTGGCAGGAGCTGTAGGGAGATGTTTTTATGAGACAGAAGACAATTATATGCTCCAGTTACACTTTAAAAATTTATTATCAAAATGGTTCAAATTTAAAATACGTTTTTCATGGCGCCGTGGACCTCCTCTCTCTGGCTCAGAGACAAAAGGCTGCAGTATACACTTTTTTATTGCATGTCACAGAAACATGGTATTAACATGATTGATCAAAACAGTTTAGATTGGCCTTATGTCTGATATCAGCTCATGTTTGTTCTTCTGAAGCTTTCTGGGCATCTCATTATATGGAAACGCCACTTCATCCTTCTGTCAGCAAAACTCCCGTTGCCATGACAACCATCTCTGGTCCTCCGTCAACCTGCAAAAAGATCCAGAGAGCTTTTCCAAGCCCAGAAATTTACAACCATGTTTATCTTCTGGTGCTTTCACTAGAGAGTCAACCCACCCCCTCAAATTCCTTGGAAACAGGGCCTCTCTCTGTAATGTCAAATAATATCAGAGTAGCAGTCCACCTCCAAAACTAGATGACACAATTGCTACATAGTGAAAGACAACAAAAAACGTTTAACACATGAGAAGAAATCTATTTCGGTATTCTTGTTCCGGTCTCGTCCTCGCTCCCATCCTCACTTTCCAGGTTCACCAACATACTCCAACAATGGGCATCTGAAGCTGTGTATTTAAAAATTAAGGAAAGTACGCAATACCAAACACACCTTTCCTCTCCGCCAGAAGCATGTCTAAGACCTTCCTCAGTGACGTGTATACAAATTGTTCAAATAAACCTGAAATTGTATGTTAAGATTAAATTAGCCAATTAAACATTACAGTGGACAGAGTTATGAAGATCAGACCTAATAAATAAACTGCTGGCTGGCAAATGCCATTCATTCACTGTAAGAAAGGTCATTGGCAAAAAAAAAAACCCAAAACAAAATCAAGTCATTAATTATCCAATAATTGAAATTATCCTACTGGACCAGCTCAGAATCTCATCTCTGATTTTTGCAGATGATGTGGTTCTGTTGGCTTCATCGGGTGAGGGCCTCCAGCTCGCACTGGAACGGTTCGCAGCCGAGTGTGAAGCAGCGGGAATGAGGATCAGCACCTCCAAATCTGAGGCCATGGTTCTCAGCCGGAAAAGGGTGGAGTGCCCACTCCGGGTCGGGGATGAGTTCCTGCCCCAAGTGGAGGAGTTCAAGTATCTCGGGGTCTTGTTCGCGAGTGATGGGAGAAGGGAGCCGGAGATCGACAGACGGATTGGGGCTGCAGCTGCAGTAATGCGGACGCTGCACCGGTCCGTCGTGGTGAAGAGGGAGCTGAGTGTAAAAGCGAAGCTCTCAATTTACCGGTCGATCTACGTCCCTACCCGCACCTATGGCCACGAGCTGTGGGTAGTGACCGAAAGAACGAGATCGCGGATACAAGCAGCAGAAATGAGCTTCCTCCGAAGGGTGGCTGGCCTCTCCCTTAGAGATAGGGTGAGAAGTTCGGCCATCCGGGAGGGGCTCAGAGTAGAGCAGCTGCTGCTCCACATCGAAAGGAGCCAGCTGAGGTGGTTCGGGCATCTGACAAGGATGCCCCCTGGGCGCCTCCTGGGTGAGGTGTTCCAGGCATGTCCCACCGGGAGGAGGCCCCGGGGCAGACCCAGGACACGCTGGAGAGATTATATCTCTCGGCTGGCCTGGGAACGCCTTGGTGTTCCCCCGGATAAGCTGGAGGAGGTGGCTGGGGAGAGGGAGGTCTGGGCCTCTTTGGTTAGGCTGCTGCCCCCGCGACCCGGCCCCGGACAAAGCGGATGAAGATGGATGGATGGATGGATGGATGGATGGAAATTATCCTCTTAAGCAACAACGCCCCCATATACGGAGCCAAAAGGGAGGAGATCACATTTAGGGTTAGGTGTGCGTGCTAAAGAGGTTAAGTTCTTTAAAATAAAACTACAGATCTCGCGTCTCCCCTTCATAACCACCTTACTATCTATCCTCATTGTTGGCAGTCCGAATCAGCTGCGAACATCTTCCTCCTGTACAAAATAAATGCAAGCCCACCACCTCTGCAACTCCTCTCCTCACCAGATTTGTGACCTTTAGCGTGGAGTGAATAGTTGGTGTGTTGTGTATTCATTGTTTTATTTTGTGTGTTTGTGACATTCATTAGTACCCTCACTAAGGCAGGTTACAGTGTAAACACTGTCTCCAGGTGGAGCACAGGAGTGATACACCTCCTGTTTTGTATATGACTTTATTGTTTTAAAAATTTGGGCTTAAGTTTTCAAAATTTAGAATTTCAAGTTATGAAAATAATTTACTAAACACGTCTGTGGATTTTACAGTTAAAATCAAAATACAACTACTACTAGGATTTTGGTTTTTTGTGTTATTTCAGATCAGTTGTGTTAATAGAGTATGTCGATGAAAAAATAACTGTAAATTCAGACACCTGAGGTGGAGCTGAAAAGAATGACACTAAGCAAGGCAAGGAAAAAAACAATTTGAAGGTGAAATACACATGTAAAATCAAAAGTAATCAATAATGGCCAATTATATTTTGGACCT
The DNA here is from genome assembly GCF_964374335.1 of Astatotilapia calliptera. Classification (NCBI taxonomy): domain Eukaryota; kingdom Metazoa; phylum Chordata; class Actinopteri; order Cichliformes; family Cichlidae; genus Astatotilapia; species Astatotilapia calliptera. The sequence goes on along the minus strand of NC_137425.1, from coordinate 32,381,600 downwards.
CAGAGGGTTATTATGTTTATGGGGCAATCACTTTTTTTCCACAGAGGGCCATGCTGGTTTGGATGTTTTTCCCCTTAATGATAAACCCCTTAATTTAGAAACTGCAAGAATTAGGTGACACAGTCTGTGTGCAGATCTTTATCCACTTGGTAGAGCCCCAGAGCTAAACATGTAAAAGCAGGAAGTTGTTTTCAGGTCTGAAAACACAGCCTTCTCTGAGCTCATTACAATAAAGCATTTAACCAGAAATTCATATTAAATTAATATCACAGCTTAAAGTGAGGGCATTCACATGGACAGAATCACACCCCCAATTACAGATACTGAAAAGGACTTCCCACATAATCCAGGAGTTAAATATTATAACAATAGCCTACATGAAGTATTAAACTTTTTGGAATTAAACTATTGTGCTTGTTGTGCACATTGTCTTCCTGTATGGTTAGAGTAAGGGTGTACTTTTCCAGATATGGCTCTGATGAGTCATACAGGAAGCTAGCATAAGTACAAACCCACCACAAGAGAGATGGCTCATCAATGGTTACAGTTCTTTTTTCTTCTTAAAATTAGGTTAAAGTACTTCAAGCACCAGCACCCATTTGCTTTTCCTAAAACAATTGTGCCTTGTGTAGGCTTTCGTGCAGAATCCATGCACATACACAGTCAGGGTGCTCTGGAAAAGAACTGGAGGTTGTAAAACAAACAAAAAAAAACAGTTGATCCCGTTCAAGCAACCATAGACAACTTTGACATCTTTAAAAAAAAAAACCTGATATAGAACATGGAACTGTAAACAGCATAAAGAACACTTCACAGAAAAACACTTCATTGTGGAGCCTGGTATTACATGACGATAACATGACAGCTTTGGGGAGAGAACACGATTGCTGTGTTGTCATATATATATAACACTAAGGACAAAGAAAAACAGTTTAAATGGTAAATTGACCGTTTTTTATGCGTAACATTTACATTTAACCCTTATCTTCATGCCGATATTGCATGCAAATGAGCAACATTTCATCTTTTAAATACAATGCTACAAGCCTGGTAATCTGAGGGTAGGAGTCAAATATTTACTTTGCATGCACGCACGCACACGCACACACACACACACACACACACACACACACCCCTACACACACACACACACACACACACACACACACACACACACACACACACACACACACACACACACACACACACACACACAAACAAACAAAACTGGGTAACAGCCAGGAATCTTGTGGTGTGGGTTTAGGGTGAAGGCTAGACTGGAGAAAAGAGCCAGGGTGCTCAGAATTACTGTAACAGAAGAAACAGGAGTCAAGGGGTGTTCTAGACACTGATCCAGGGTGAAATAGACAAATTGTGAACAGTCCGGGTTAGCAGTGAGTCAAGATTGGAGATCTGAGCTGTTCCAGTGAGTTGGGCAGGGAGGCAGGCAGGAGCATGAGCAGTGAAGCTGCCGAGCACACCAGTGACTGAACAGAGATTTGGTTATTGGAAGTTAGAAGCTGGAGATCCAATGAACTGGAAGAAAACAGCACTCACCCTGACCATGACAATTTGTATGCACAGAAAGATTTTTGAAAGACAAAAAGCTACAACTGAATAAATTGTGTATAAATGTATTGGATGTACACATTTGTAAAATAGCTGTACATGTAGTCATATTGCTTCAAATTTGTTTGTGGATTGGCGCATGCATTTGTTAGTACTCAAAAGTTACACACAAATTTACGGTACACGTTTGCAAAGATTATTTTAAGCTTATGGATCATATGGTATGCATTCATAGCCATTTTGGGTGTAAATATCTCTCCATAGTAATGTAGCATGGGGGACATGCAGGCTCAGCAAACACATGGATGTGGGGTACATGTAGCCGCTGCACAGTGGAGTCTGGGTGGGAAGCCAACTGTTGATCCCAGTGTTGGTGTGAAATGTAGGATCCATCTGGGCACCGCAGTGTGTGACCCAGGCAAGGATGCTGTGGGCAGATCAGTTTTGGTTGTAGACTATGGGCTCAAATTGTACAGGTAGAGCTGCTCCAAAAACCCACAGAGCCCAGCAGCCAGCGCAAGAAATTCTGGATCCTTTGCTTTTAGTTAGCAGTTAGCATTAGCAGCATATCCTGCGTCCGCACTGTGACTCACAGCAATGGTCCCGGGTCAGCCCTGACTTTGTGTTAAACTAATCCTAAAGTAATAATGGTATTTCTAACCACTGATATACCACAACTTTATCCTTTCAACAGCTGCTGAAAGTTATTGGGACCTAACTGCTATCGGATATTTATATAGAGATCCTCCAGCTTCAAACTGTATTACCCTTCAAGGACCTGCAGTTCAAAAAAGCGCCCTGCCGACAGCCAAACCCATCTGTTCTCTGATTGGATTGTTAAATTTGTGATTGACATGACATTGACCAATCAGATGAAAGAAAGAAAAATAGGGTCAAAATTCGTCATTGTAACTTGCAGTTTCACACGTTTTTTTTGGGCTAAGTCCACACACAAATCTTTTTTACACACACAAATTCTTTTCACACATACAAATCTTTTTTACACATACAAATCCTTTACAAGTACAAAAGTGATTTACAAGTACAAAATATTTATGACCACAATTTGAGCCCATAGTAGACAACTCCAGAGGAGAAAATCACGTCCTGTTTAAGGAGCCAGCTCAGACTTATAATAATAATAATTCACAAACCAAAAGCTCAGTCTTGATGACCTGCTCTGACATTGGAAGGAAAGAAGGTGATGCGTGGGTTTGCTCATTGTGGAAACAGAGTTAGGCTTTGTTTTTGGTTTCCCCCTCATTTCCTCCCTGTTGACATTCTGAGCTGGAGCTTCTGCTTCAACCTGTGGTGGAGTTCCTGGCAGCTCATTCCTTCCTGCACCTGTTCTTAATGAAGGAACCCATATTTGAGGGGCCGACAGGAGCCACAGTCCTCTGCCAGATAATCCTCTCTGCTATGTCAACAGTTAACCCTGTCTTGTTTTTGTTTAACCTTAGTATATTATTGCCATTTACCCAGATTTTCTGCTTTCCACACAGGAACTTGTCTGAATTTACTGTTGGAAATTGGTTTGCTTAAACCTCATGTCACCTGTGCACTGTGGATGCTGCTGGGACCATTCCCTTTAGCCTGCTAGCTGAAACCTGTAAAGAAGGAAATCACCAGCTAACCACCTCCCTGCCCACTCTCTCTCTCTCTCTCTCTGTTCCATTCCAGGATCCGTGGACCGACCACGGCTGGACCCGTAAACCTTGCAAATTCTCTCTCATTTTTTAACAAATAAATCAGGTTTATGGTCAAGTAGAGGTGGCGCGTTTGCAGTCTGCTCCAGTCCGGGGATTGCCTGTCTGTCTGTAGTGAGCTCTGTTTTCAGAGTGACGCGGTTTGTAAAGAATGTGGTTCAACAGTTTGTGGAAAAACTCTTGCTTGTGCCTTTAGTGAAACTCAATCAGACAAAAGTGGTGCAGTTTCTAGACGTGGTTTTCACATCTTTATTGATGCACCAGACAGATAATATATTTACGAAACATTTGGTGGTAAATGTGGTAGGCATGCAGTGAGCTGTTCTGAAAAACAGGATCCATTGTGGTTGCAGTATCATTCGCATGGTTCAAATGTGCTGCATGCAGATGAAACAGAAAATGTCAGTGAAATGTGTTTCTCCCTTTTAATTCATTTTTCCTCATGGGTGAACATTAAAGAAATCATATGTTACATTCATATGTGAATCCAGGAACTTGCTGTTTATGTAATATTGTGAGGATTATTAATGTCCGATAACAAACAAAGTGTTTTATGAAGTTAATTTTATTTTCATGCAATACAATGTGATTTTTATGAGATATTCAGAATCTTTGATGCAGTTGTTAACATATATTATAAGCACATAAGCTGATAAAATCAGATATACCAGTGTTAAGCTAGTGCTGTATCAACAGTCTGATGAGGATCCCACCCCCATCAGACTGTTTTTCGTTAACTACACCCCCTCAGTCACTGTACACAAGTGTCCAGCCCCTGAACTCTTAAGAGGTTTTTTCAAAACTCAGGCTGTTTGATTTCGTGGCTCCTTAATGTCTTGGATATTTATGCTGAATAAATGAGATAAGAGTGAAACTTTAGAAGGAAGAAATGGTAAGACATGGATCATTTCTATACTGTAGCCAGTGGTTAAATATCATAGTTTTGTTCATTCTGTTACCATTAACACAACAATAAAATTTCAATGACATATGACATAAATATACATAAATAAATGTAAATGTGAATTCAGTTAATTATGATATTAATTATAATGTTAATTTATTTTCATCTCTTATATGACTACTCCTGATTTCTGTCCAAAGAAATAAAAAGTATATAAATAAGAGTTTTGTTGTAGATATCATCCACGTGAAAGTTAACACTAAAAGAAAAAGGGAAACATTTGTGCAGACAAGGGCAGATGATTATATATTATATTTAGTTTGATTAATATTTTCTTCAGTGCCACATGCCAACATAATGGAGCAGTTTCCAGGGGGGTTATGACCCCCCCAATAATCAGACCCAACCAATATAACCCCCCCAGTAAAATTATGAATTATCTTGCATAAATAGGCTGTTGATTTTCTTTACTCGTTTCAGCTATTACCAGCAAAACAGTTGCATGTTTAATCATCTGGCAATTTAAAAAGATTTATTTATTTATTTAGACAGAGATCTTGACCCCACCAATGTTCAGCACAAAGTTACGTGCCTTTTAGTGAAACTATATAAATTTGATACATCAAAGGCAAAAGACAAAGTGTAGTCATTTTGTTGCGCTGTGAATATTTTTTATATAAATGTAAGGGGAGTTAAAATGTCAGGATTTTTAGATGTTCGAACATTGTCTCAGATTTCAGTGTGTGAAAAAATGCTTTTCAAGTTGGTTGATGCACCATTTTTTAAGAATATGTGTATTAAGTATTGATATATGAAGCAATCACTCTTGTGTCCAAATTTATTACTGCAAAATTTTTATGTAAATGCATTGGGTATGCCAGATATTGACTCTCCCTATACCAGATGCTGACTTTGCATCTTTAGTACTAAAATAAATAAAAATAATCTGCCACCTGACAGCTGTTGGGGGCAGGAGCATTAGAACTGCAATCTTTGCCCTTAGGTCCTTTGCTAGCAAACTGTCTACAACGTGAGTTTGTGTGTGTGTATGTCCGCAGATGTCATTGAGTAGCACAAGGCTCCAGCTGGTGGCTGTTACTCTGATCATCCTGATGGTTTTCTATGTCATATATTTCTCTAACGTTAATGAAAATCTGTTCAAGTTTTCCAGCGCAACAAAACTAAGGTAATAATTTGTATGTGTGTGTGTGTGTGTGTGTAAATCCCTCCTCTTGTATATTTGGCAGTGTTTGAAAGTGTTTTCATTAAATTGCCTTTAACACACACCACACGCACATGTAGAGTGCTTTGTATGACCACTTTGTGTGTTTTTGTTGCTGACCAGAGGTGAAACTGCATTTTATTTGAGGAAAGTTGGTATACTTCTATCCAGATGAAGCAACAGTCTTGTTACCCTTAATGCATCATTAAAATACTTTTTAGACTAGTCTCCCAAATTCCCATAAAATCTGAACTACTTGATTTAAATGACAATGTGATATAGAAGAGAATTTTGACCCTTTAGGAGTTCTGTATTTCCTTTGTTCTTCAGGTCAGTTTCTCCTAGGAACTTTTCATTGGCTCATCAATGTACCTGCCCTAAAGGCTCAGAACTTCTTAAAGATTATATAGCCAAGGATCAATACGAAGAGCTTGTTAAACGGCGAGCTAAGGACCTCCAACATTACAAAACCAGGTAGAGGGTGGATGAATGAATGTTGTGTACTTTAACAGTAATGCAATGGCATTTGTAACTGAACATAATCAATTGGTATCTTTGTAAACTGTAATTAATGTAGACACATTTGGCATTAAATATTACGCTTTGGGAGTGAGAATGTGTTGCACTTCAACAGCAGAGTTGCTTCGCTTGGTGCAGTCGTGCAGTCTGTCAGCGTTAATCAGAATCAGAATCAGAATGGGGTTTATTGCCAAATGTTGAGCAGGTTTACAACATTAGGAAATTGCTGCGGTGCTTCAGTGCAAACATAGTGTCATAAATAGCACTTAAATAGACATGGAAAAAAATAAAAGTAGGGATAAGAATTAATGCTGACAGCACTAGTAAAAAGGTGATACCTGTTTCTATATCTACCCACATTTCATCTCTTCATCAGGATGGTGTCTGCTGAACTATCCAGACTGCTGTTTGCTTCGCCTAACTCTCCTCTGCAGTATCCTATTCAAGGTTATATAGTACAGCCTTTGACCTCTACTCTCATACCAGGTATGCCAAGCCTAATACAGTGGGGCAAAAAAGTATTTAGTCAGCCACCGATTGTGCAAGTTCCCCCACTTAAAATGATGACAGAGGTCAGTAATTTGCACCAGAGGTACACTTCAACTGTGAGAGACAGAATGTGAAAAAAAAAAATCCATGAATCCACATGGTAGGATTTGTAAAGAATTTATTCGTAAATTAGGGTGGAAAATAAGTATTTGGTCAATAACAGAAATACAACTCAATACTTTGTAACATAACCTTTGTTGGCAATAACAGAGGTCAAACGTTTACTATAGGTCTTTACCAGGTTTGCACACACAGTAGCTGGTATTTTGGCCCATTCCTCCATGCAGATCTTCTCGAGAGCAGTGATGTTTTGGGGCTGTGGCCGAGCAACACGGACTTTCAACTCCCGCCACAGATTTTCTATGGGGTTGAGGTCTGGAGACTGGCTAGGCCACTCCAGGACTTTCAAATGCTTCTTACGGAGCCACTCCTTTGTTGCCCGGGCGGTGTGTTTTGGATCATTGTCATGTTGGAAGACCCAGCCTCGTTTCATCTTCAAAGTTCTCACTGATGGAAGGAGGTTTTGGCTCAAAATCTCACGATACATGGCCCCATTCATTCTGTCCTTAACACGGATCAGTCGTCCTGTCCCCTTGGCAGAAAAACAGCCCCATAGCATGATGTTTCCACCCCCATGCTTCACAGTAGGTATGGTGTTCTTGGGATGCAACTCAGTATTCTTCTTGTCACAGGCTGGGTCTCTGACCCAGCGCTCTGAGTTCATGTTTGTATTTGTCTCATTTTGTTATGTGATTTAGTTTGTGTTATTTCCTATCTGCCTTTAGTTTAGGCAGTTATTGTTCCTGGGTTTTCTATGTTTTGGGGTTTTGTATTTATTCATCACATATTAGGTCTGTTAAGTTGTGTTGTCATGTTTTAGTATTTCCTGTTTTATTCTGACAATGTCATGTGTTCTTTGTTTATTGTATTTAGCTTTCCTCTCCTGGTCCTGTCATTAGGTTTATGTCTGTCAGCTGTTTTCCCCCATGTGTCGCCACTTCCCCTGATCACCTCATGTCTGTATTTAAGCCTTTTGTTTTCTTCATGCCATTGTCAGGTCGTCTGCTCATCCATGTCTCATCCCCAGGTACCCATGTCAGTTCACTATGGTTAAGCTTTTTCATGTTTTGTTATTAGTTCACCCAGTTTAGGTTATTGTTTAGTTTTCACCGATGCCCGATTATTTTTACCCTCATTGCTAGCCTCAATAAACGGCTTGTTTTGTTTATCCACACTACGTTTTGGTCTGCGTTTGAGTCCTCCTCTGCAACACATACGGTCTGCCCCAGCCAGACCGTGACACTTCTTCCTCCAAACACGACGAGTTGAGTTTATACCAAAAAGTTCTACTTTGGTTTCATCTGACCACATGACATTCTCCCAATCCTCTGCTGTATCATCCATGTGCTCTCTGGCAAACTTCAGACGGGCCTGGACATGCACTGGCTTCAGCAGCGGAACACGTCTGGCACTGCGGGATTTGATTCCCTGCCGTTGTAGTGTGTTACTGATGGTGACCTTTGTTACTTTGGTCCCAGCTCTCTGCAGGTCATTCACCAGGTCCCCCCGTGTGGTTCTGGGATCTTTGCTCACCGTTCTCATGATCATTTTGACCCCACGGGATGAGATCTTGCGTGGAGCCCCAGATCGAGGGAGATTATCAGTGGTCTTGTATGTCTTCCATTTTCTGATGATTGCTCCCACAGTTGATTTTTTCACACCAAGCTGCTTGCCTATTGTAGATTCACTCTTCCCAGTCTGGTGCAGGTCTACAATACTTTTCCTGGTGTCCTTCGAAAGCTCTTTGGTCTTGGCCATGGCGGAGTTTGGAGTCTGACTGTTTGAGGCTGTGGACAGGTGTCTTTTATACAGCTGATGAGTTCAAACAGGTGCCATTCATACAGGTAACGAGTGGGGGACAGAAAAGCGTCTTACAGAAGACGTTACAGGTCTGTGAGAGCCAGAGATTTTCCTTGTTTGAGGTGACCAAATACTTATTTTCCACCCTGATTTACGAATAAATTCTTTACAAATCCTACCATGTGAATTCATGGATTTTTTTTTTTCACATTCTGTCTCTCACAGTTGAAGTGTACCTCTGGTGCAAATTACTGACCTCTGTCATCATTTTAAGTGGGGGAACTTGCACAATCGGTGGCTGACTAAATACTTTTTTGCCCCACTGTATATGCAACAGACAAGTTTACCAGTGGTCTGTATTGTTGTGTATGTGCTGTATATTCTGTTGTGGAAGTTTTCCATTTAAATAAAGCCTGCAGACGAGCGGTAGCTAACATTCTTTAATCAAAACACACAAAGAACAGACAACCAAGCTTGTGGAGAGCCTACATGACCGCGGGACAGACGGTCAGCAGAGTCTCTCTGAGCCTAACATGGCTCTCAGTTAAATACCTTCTCCAGGAACAAAAGAAAGTACACAGCTGCTTCACACCTTAAGGTTCACACTCCCTTGCTACCTCCCAGAGTCCTCAAGAGACAAAAGACTCTTCCTGTGGAGTTGTCTGCTTCCCCCAACTTCCTTACTAGACCCCCACCATCTGTCTTACAGTATGGGTGTGGAACATGTTTAAATCTAGTGGCACCAAGGCATCATACAATAAAATAATGTGATTAATACATAAGTAAAAGAAATTCCTATACAATCCCTTTCTAGTTTATTAGAAAAATGGTTAATAAATGTTGATCTGAGACTAAATTTGGTGGTATTTCTCAGATTATTAAGTAAACTTTAATACCTCTGAATTAGAGTCATTAGTGAGTCAAATTAACATGCAATTTCAGGAATTTTCCACGTTTAAAACATAATTAAAAGATAATTAACCAAGAGTGATAATGACCAGCAAACTTATACCTCAGCAAATGAGATGGCAAAATTAAATCTGTATTACAGCCAACATATTCACAGACAAGACAGTTGCATGGGGGTTTTAAGTAATTCATGTTGATCATTTATGCTTCAAAAACGTGTCATGGAGTCTTCCCATAAAAGGACAATGTAAAAGTAATGTCATTTTAATTTCAGGTTTAGGGCTGCATGCAGAAAACAGAAGCAGCTACAAGGTTGGTGTTTCTCCCTCACAGCTAATATGAACTGTACAGGTTGGCTGGTTCATACAAGATGCCTCCTGAACATATACATTTCAAACATTAAGGGCCCTGATTCCCTGATTTTGTGATCAATGTGTGGGGCTGACTTTAATTCAGCTTTAGGATAAATGAAAGAAAAAACACAAACCTCATTTATGGTCTGATGTACAGTATAAACTAGCATCTTTCTTTCCATCTTCAATAGGTATTCCAATGTTACACTGACATAGCATAATTTCATACACAGTTTATTTTTTTTGTAGACGACTGTATAGGATATTCTGGGGTAGGCATGGATATCAATAAAGTATCCATTATTATTATTATTATTATTATTATTATATTCTGAGTGCTTTTTAAATTTATTCAGGCCTTTCTTTTGTAGGTATCTTTAAGTGTGTCTAAAGGCATCCTGACCACAAATATTACACCTGAACAGACAATCATCAAAGGTGAGATTTAGTAAATAAGTGACTATATTGTAGGGGGCATTTTTGTTGGATTGGTTTTTGGACCACACGCCAGATTAGCAGCAAGGGTCAGAACTTTTCAGCCATGTGGAGAAGAAAAACAATCTCTTACAAATATGAAATATAAAACATTTACAGCAGTCTTGTCATGGGCTGGGTCTGGGACCCAGCATTTTCTCTTCATTTTGCATTATTGATATGTACTGTAGAAGACATGCTAAGTTCTTGTTGTTTCTATCATTAGTTTTGTTGGGGGAAAACTCTGTAAAAAACCCAGGAGAAATAAAGACACAATGAGACAAAGTTACTTTCTTTATCAAACGTGTACACGGGTGAGCTGCTAAGGACAACTCACACCATGCACAGTGGCTTGGTAATTTTTATAGGAAAGACAGTGAGAACAGGATAAGAAAATACAAAACAAATAAAATAAACAACTCCATATGTGGCGCTAGTCTCGTCAGCAGAGAGCTGGGAGAAGGCTGTGAGAGATAAAACAATCTAAAACAATATGTCCCAAAACAGTATGTCTTTGCTGAGAAAGTCTAAAAAGATAATTGTAAACTAATCTAACCATAGGCAAAGGGCAGACAAAAGGCATCTTTGTACATTTAAAAGAAGGTAAAGAAACATAGAACCATTTTTCCTGTAACATTCCCCCCTGTTTAACTTATTTTAAATGTATACAACAATTGTCTATGAAGGTTATTTATTAAGTATCTTAGGCAATTTTTTAATTTCCAAAATTTTCAAAATGTCAGCATAGCAGAAATGGCAGTCATTTGGTCTAAAGAATAAAACAAAAGAAAATAATAAAAAGAAAAACATAGTAAATGAAAATCATAGTAAATGAAATAACAAGTGGAATAAACAAGAAAAAATAATAAAACTAAAACTACAAAAAATAAAGGATAAAAACCTTATATTTTAAAACGAAAACTACAAAAAATAAAAGGGTGAAAACTAAAATGAAAACTTTGTATTTAAAAATGATGAAAACTTCATATGTAAAATGAAAACCTCAAAAAATACAAGGATGAAAACCTTATACTTAAAATGATGCAAACCTTAAATTGAAAACTTTATATGTAAAATAATGAAAACTTCATATTTAAAATGAAAACTTCAAAAAATAAAGGATGAGAACTTCAAAAAATAAAAGGGTGAAAACCTTATATTGTACCTGCATAAACTACTAATGTGTTAATCAGTGCATGATCACTTGAAAAAGGCAGAAGTCATTTTTAATCACCACGTCATTCATTAGCAGTTATTACAAGTTCTCCTCTAACAGAATTGCAACGGCATGCTGTTCTTCTTTAGGCACGGCAACATAAGCAGTCATTGTAGTTGTTATCATCTGTGAAATCATTACTCTTAGGCATGGCAACACACACAACACTAATATGAGCAGTGCTATCATGATGAGACCTAGAAGAAAAAATGGCTTTGCTACAGCAGCCAGCCATGAACCGCTGAACAGCCAGTCAAGCCAGCCTTGTGCTGTAGCTGCTCCAGGTGTGTGGTCAGTGACATATTTTTGCAGAGCAGTCAAATTCTGCAAAGCTTCATAAATGTCTCCTCCAGTTTCGTGTCCATCAGGGATAAAAGTGCAACATGTTTCCCCGATCAGCTTGCAAACTCCTCCTTGTGATGCTGTTAGCAGGTCTAGTGTCAGTCTGTTCTGCAGCACCATCGTTCTGATGGCCTGCTGTTCTCCTGCTAAGGCGGTTCCAGGGTCTTAGTCAAGTTGATGTGTCGTAGCAGAGCATATCGGTTGATTTCCACATGATCCCGCACCTCGGCAACTCCAATGCCGGGGATCAAGCTCTGTAAGAATTTCACTCCTCCTCAGATGCGAAACTCTGGTTCCTTTACTGCTTGGTGCCGTCCGTGCACATCCTGTCTGGTAATGAGTCTTTGTTTGTAGTATCATCCGGTAGCTGTAGTTGGAGCGACAGTTGAGGCTCATCAGTGTCGCGTTACTGGCACAGGTTTCGTTGAGTGAACAGTCCATACACTTCCTCTCGTTCCTCGGTGGGCAGAAAGTGTATATGTATTTGCATAGCAGTCAGTTTTATTATTCCAGTAAGCTGTAGTGTTCATAAACTGCCACCAGAAATTAGTGGCATAGCCATGGGGAAACTTGGTGTACTTTCCTTTGTCATACAGTGTCTGCCTTTTCTTCATATAGCGTGACTTATTGTCCCTCACGGAAGCAAAGATGAGGAGCCCGGCCATGGTCAGGGCCGCTGCAGTTGTTAAGAGCCACCACCTCATGACGACGGGACACACCCTCCTGTCGCGAGTAGACCCCCCGGCCAGGAAAGCTGACCCCTCCACCGGGCGAGATCACAACAAGCGGGCAAGCCTGCCGTCAGCTGTGTTTAGATGGCTTCACTGACACGCCTGCAGTGACTCTGATGGATCCAGGATGGTCGTTCCGCAATTTTGCAAGCGGTGGGCGTGGTGAGGAGAACCTGGTATGGCCCCTCCCACCTGGGTGTGCTCCAGTTTTTCCTTTGGAGCACCTTGATCAGAACCCAGTCACCGGGCTGTGATCTGCAAGACACTTGATAGACATCATTACATTCTTCGTCATTTACAATCATCTCTTTATTTTCCTACAACTTAGACATACATTTTGCTACTGAAATTGTATCTGCCTTTTTCACTGGGTAGATTTCTGGCCACTTTGAGAATACATCTATAACCACTAGGGTGTATTTTTACCCTTGGCATTCATTTAGCTCAATAAAGTCCATATGGATTGTGTGGTCTCAGGTTTCCCTGAGCATTATATTTTTGACACGTCATGCACGTTCTGACAAATTGTTTTGCTGAGGTTTCAAAATTTACAGTGTAGAATTTACAGTGTAGAAATGAGAGTTGACAATACTGGTCAGTCCCCCCGTTGACAAATGCGTACAGCCATGAGTCACTAATGCCGCCATTTTGTGGAGGAATTTTGGCAACACTAGCTTGCCATAACACATCACTAAGTCGTTTGTCAGAACTGCACCGTGTTTTAGCCATTTTGCCTGCTCTGCTGTGCTTGCTGCTTTTTGTTCATTTTTCAACACATCCAGTGGAATCTGATGTGTGTTTACTGCCATCAATGTGATGTTTGCCTGTTGTGCCGCCTATTTTGCTGCTCTGTCAGCAAAATTGTTGCCTGTAGTAATGAAAGAGTCAGTAGGCGTTGTAAGAGGTTGGCATGCTGGTTTGCCAGTTGGTGTAATCATTCCTCTGGTTTTCCAGATTTTTTGCAAAATGATGCACAGCAGAGAAAACATACTGGCTGTCTATATAAATGGTTATTTGTTTATCTTTGTGTATTTCACATGCGCAACAATCTCGTGTGAAGTGACCTTCCTCTCCACGGTTCTAGCAGGCGTTGTCTCTATGTTATCTGCTGTTTCTGCGTGGCTGTCTGCAGCCTTGGTGTTTGTGACTTTGCTCGCCTCTCTGTTCCTGATAGCCACCTGTGAATTAGTGTTTTAGTCTGTTGTCAACAGTCAGCCTTATTTTTAAGTTACAGAATGCTTCTCCCTTTTTTTGTTTTTTGTTTTTTTGTTTGGGAGAATAGATGCAACTCTACATTTTCACTTAAGGCAGTTTTAGATAATTTCTAGTTTTTCAAACAATTCATGGATCTCACACATTTCAAACTTTCAAGTTAGGGTTGTTTCCCATTTATACAAATATATATATATTTAACTTTGCATTGCTCACAGCTCATAGCTCACAGCTCTAAACCTAGGCATTTTTCAATCATATGCCTAATCACTATGTGTCACTGTGATTCTCAAGTATTGTCACAAGTTCGTTTAAATTCGTTTCCAAAACCAACAAAATAATCAAACAAAAACAAAAACATAAACGTGTCAGGACACAAAAGAAAAAGAAAAATGCTGCCATCCGAACAAGGCAGAAGTCTGCATATGTTGGCTTTTAATAGCATGCAGCTTGTAACATGGTAGACTAATGTGCCTGTGTTAATTCAGCTCCATATTATTGTGTGAAGTTGCACTGGGTTGGGAGTGGTTTTGTGTGTGTCACATTTTTGGTGAGCCAATGGCTGGAATGGGGTTGGACTAATTAGAGGCAGGTGTACTTGATTGCACTGACACACTGGTCTACTTATTATGGAACGCCAGGACTGCCATAATGAATTAATTAAATACACCATTAAATAATTAATTAAATGTGTCAATAATTAATTAAAATTGGAATTAATTAATTAAATAAATAGTTATGACACATGTAATTAATTAATTATTGACACATTTAATTAATTATTTATGTATTTCACATTTTAATTAATTATTGACACATTTAATTAATTAATTATTGACACATTTAATTAATTATTTATGTATTTCACATTTTAATTAATTATTGACACATTTAATTAATTATTGACACATTTAATTAATTATTTAATGATATATTTATTTATTTCATTTTGGCAGTCCCGGCGCCTGGCTCTCGTCATGAAATAATTTTATCTGTCAGCCTCACCCATCAAACTCAGGGGGCGGGGTTAACGCTGCCCATGCAGCTTCTCTAACATTTGATTGGTTGCCGTGCAAAGTAAGTCAAAACAGGTCGATCCTAGATAATCGATTGCTTGTGTAGACTTGGGGCAGCCAGTTATCCCAGAATGCAGATCAAATCACAGGCAGCAATGGTGGTGGTGTAGTTTTAAAATACCCCGTTTTTCTGTCACCAGCTACACTTTTAACAGTGTTTTAGCCGCGAATGTCGCGCCGTATGTCTGGTCAGGTTGTCAACATAGAACATGCTTGCAAAAGTGCTCAGATGTTTTCAGAGATTTCACTAGCTCTGCTAACAGTTAGCATGCAGAGCGCACCGAGGGGGTACGTTAACCGGTTTGTTTACATATTCCACTCTCCGTGTTCCACATGTTGCATTCGCAGATTCTCATTTTCACCGAACGATCGTCTCTTTCCGCCTGGTCTTGTGTCTCTGTGCTTCTGTAACATAAAGAACGAGCTGACATTTTTCTCACGAAACCAGCGATCAGCTCAACAGACCCTCAGTTTACCTGCATGCATCCTCCTCCTCATCTGTCAGCTGTTTAACACCTGCTGCTAATTCAAGAAACACGCCTACGTTACCTGGTGATAGTCACAGTTTAACTGGGCAGCCGGTGCTCGATATAAAGCAATGTCAGCGCATTTTTCTGCACAAGATAAGTAAATATAGTGTTTTCCCCGAGCGCAGAGCTGCTGGAGCTCGTTTCCTTACAGAGCACTTTATAGGCGAACAGCTTCATCAGCGGCTGATGTCCAATCACCAGCACACAGCTTTCAAACCTCAGCTGAGTTTTAGCTCTCAGTGGTTAAACGCTGGACTTCATTCACTCAGGTTCTGTCTGTCGGGTCACGTTTACTTCGCTGTTTTATTTACAACTGAGCAAATCGGTTTGGCTGAGGTTAAAGTTACGTTTCATAACTGCATAGTTTCACAGACGTTTAATGGTTCACTGGCACATGTGTTAGACTGAACTATCATCTAAATATCATCTGTTTTTTAATAGTTATTCAACTGTATTCTAAGCACCAGCTGTCTGTTAGAATGTGATTTTTTTTCTCTCTCTGTTGGCAGAGGTATAAAAATGCGCAGGAAAATCTGACGTGCATGGCAAACTTCACCGACGATATTTAGGGAGGAATAAACACACATCAAACATAAATGAACCATTTGTCTGTCTCCATAATTGAGAGAATTTTCTCTTCTTATATCAACACTCTCTCTCTCTCTCTCTTTTTTTTTTTTTTGCTTTTTCGGTCATGTTATGTTTACCTGTCAAAGGCTTGTTACAAACTATGAAACACATTGTGCAGACTTCTGGATGTTAGAAGAAAACGAATACTGCTCATGAATGAGACTAAAGGCAGGAAGGTGTCCTTTAAAACTAAACATGTTAATAGGACCTCCCTGTTTATATCATAGTTTATGATATAGCACGTGTATTTCAGTAATAGCCTGCTGAGGCCACTATACGTGCTGGCCTCATATCAAATGTGAAGGCAGACTGAGTCTATGTTTAACGTTTGTTTATATCTAATCTTCCTTTTCAAACATTTAAACAGCAGCGAGTCTGCAGCTGAGGGAATACAAATTCAAATTGTCGGAACAGGTTTGCTCGTTTCTTGGATTCATTTGGTGATTTATTAAATGTATAACTGTAATTCTAATCTGCTGCTGAGTCTCTTACACTTTTCTTTATGCTGTATATTTTCACGTCTCTGGAATAGTTGGCAGTTAGATAGTCAGCTGGGAAACTCATGGAGCTGAGGATATCGTGGATATGCTGACCTCGCTGCGTGGTGTACAGAGCGAGGTCAGCATGATTAATATTCACAATAAAAATATTAGCCGAACATCATGAAGTCTGTATGTGTTTCATAGTGTCGAACAACCTTTGTACAGTTAAAGCCAGCAGTTACTACATGACGGAAACACCAACGTTATCTCTTTTATGTGTTTATACACAGGTCACGCTGATTACTGAACAAAAACCCAAAGATCAGATGTTAAACAGATTTGCTCTCTCTCCTCCTTAAACATTGTGGCATGAATAAGGCACGGCGGGACCACAGAGCGACGTTCAGAGCCAACTTTATTTGATTCACATCACACCACACCACCACCAACCCCTGAGTCCCCGTGTTTTAACACGGCGGGCGTGATTGCGGATGCCGTGCAGGTGCGTCCGCACGGCCCCGCAGACCACGCCCCACCACATACCCCCATCGCCCGATTGAGGCCGGGGAGTGATCCGGCCAAACCTACTCCCCCCCGCGACCTGGGGCGAGACTCGGCCCCTACACATCGGCGCCCCAGCCCCCGACCAAGCGACGGGGAAGCGTCCGTTCTGGTGGCCGCCCGCGCATCCAGCGGCAACGGCGAAGCTGGTCCGGAGGTCGGCCGCGTAGCAAGCGGACACGGCCCCACCGGCATGGCCGTGTGCTCCTGCACACAGGCGGCTGGGCAGACGCCAGGCGCGCAGAATCGACTGGTGGCAGCGAGGCTGGACTAGCCAGCCCGCCGATCCCCGGCCTAGCGGGGCTGTCCCGCTCCTCTGCCTCCAACTCCGGCTGCACAGGCTGCCCTGGAGCAGGGACCTCCGTCTCCCCGCACAGCTGCTCCGCCACCGCCTCAGCCACTCCCGTTTGGAGCGGCTCCCCGCACTGCGCCTCCGCCCCCAGCAGGCACCGCCCCTCGCCCCCCTCCGGGTGGAGCGACTCCTCTGCCTCCGGCAGGTGTAGACCCTCGCCCGCCTCGTCCTCCGATTGGAGCGGCTCCTCCACCGCTCCCGGCAGGAGCAGCCCTTCACCCGGCTGCTGCTCCTCCTCCTCCGGCAGGCTCGGACCCCCGCGTGGCTCGTCCACCACCTCCGGCTGCCGAGGTGACCCACACGGCTCCTCCACTGTCCTCGAGACACACTTGTGGGGGTGGCGCCCAGGCCCAGAGCAGCGCTGCCAGCTCTGCCATCTTCCCCAGGTGGCGTTCGCTCTCCTGCCGCAGCTCCTCCTGTTGGCGACGCACCTCCGCCGCCTGCTTCCGCTGGGTGGCCGCTATTTCGGCCACCATCTCGGCCAGCTCTTTCCTTTCCTGGCTCTGGTAGGTACCCGCCATGCCGCCTCCTGGGTTTCGGCACCAATGTGGCATGAATAAGGCACGGCGGGACCACAGAGCGACGTTCAGAGCCAACTTTATTTGATTCACATCACACCACACCACACCACCACCAACCCCTCAGTCCCCGTGTTTTAACACGGCGGGCGTGATTGCGGATGCCGTGCAGGTGCGTCCGCACGGCCCCGCAGACCACGCCCCACCACAACATGTTTTTAATGTTAGTTATAATTCAGAATTGGCGACTGAAACACGTAGGACACATAAGAACATCAGGAAATAAAACACCGATAAATATAACCTCAGTAAAAGAAGTCAGCGGGGGTTACTACAGCTGTGTACCGGGGCCTGCGCTTTGTCGGTGGGATTGCTTGCGAGGCGAGCGGGTCTATCCCACGCTTTGCCGTGAGACTGGGACGACATCTCCGAAATCATCGAAACACTTTTGCAAAGAGGCTGTATCTTGACAAACCGACCAGACACATGAAGATTAAACCACTACATTCTCGGCTAAAAAAATATTAAAACGGTATTTGGTAACACACAAACAGGGTTTTTCAAAGCTCAGTTCTGTTAGCTTCCACATGCCGGTTGTTGTGTGCTAGAAACAATGGCCACCAGGCCAAAGCAATGGTTTTGACTCGATCAGCGTTAACCCCGCCCCCTGAGTTTGATGGGTGAGGCTGACAGATAAAATTATTTCATGATGAGAGCCAGGCGTCAGGACTGCCAAAATGAAATAAATAAATATATCATTAAATAATTAATTAAATGTGTCAATAATTAATTAAATGTGTCAATAATTAATTAAATGTGTCAATAATTAATTAAAATGTGAAATACATAAATAATTAATTAAATATGTCAATAATTAATTAATTAAATGTGTCAATAATTAATTAAAATGTGAAATACATAAATAATTAATTAAATGTGTCAATAATTAATTAATTACATATATCATAACTATTTATTTAATTAATTAATTCCAATTTTAATTAATTATTGCCACATTTAATTAATTATTTAATGGTGTATTTAATTAATTCATTATGGCAGTCCTGGCGTTCCATACTTATAGCCCACACTACAAACACTGCTGTGTTGTTTTGTCTCTCTGTGCAGGTATGCAATGCGATGAAATCAGATATGTTTGGGATGGATGGGTTTTGCCCTATGAATTTTATATTAAGTGCGTCGTTTTGTCTCTCTGTGCAGGCCAGGGCCTATTATATGCCACAGCCTAAAGGCAGCAGAGTTCCAGAGGCTTGAGTGACCACTGACTATATGCTTGCAGGGTGGTGGGTCTCCAAGGACAACTTCTAACCCTGTTAAAGGCAACATGTGGGGTGCAACTTGGCCGTGTGGCATAGCTGGCTCTGGCCTTGGGACTGTGTGTTTTTATACAATTCATAAGTGGGACACTGGACTGTTTTATCTTTTATCTCTTGATATATTTTTCGTCAATAAATTATCTTTTAGAATTTTATTGACTGTCATCTTTTTGCCCACGACTGAGACGGTTGGTCAGACCTAGAGTCTTTCTTTGGGTGTGTTACAGCAGCTTCTGCTCTAAAAGAAACAAAAAAGAAAAAGAAAAGTGGTGGAACATGCTCATCAGCTTAGCAGTGTCTACATATTTAATTCAGCTTCTCAATCCTGTAGTTGTAGCTGTTGTCTACAGGGTTTTGCTTATTGGTTGTTATTATAGGTGTGCTCTATATCTCAGCAATGTGTCATTCTAGGATGATAGGTTTCAAGCTGGTCAAGTGCCTCTATGCACTTCATTAGTTTAGTTATTCTCTGTATTGTCTTCATCTCACATGTCATTACACTGAGTTTCAGCAAACCTTAAGCTTGATGCAGACTACTGCTTAACAATTATCCACCTCACATCATAACCGATTAAGGTGCCTCTTCATATTAATATTATGTCATTGTTAATATTATCCTCTTTGTCTTATATGACAGCAATAGCATATTATAATATTTTATCAGTGTGTACCACTATACTACTCCTGAGCCAATTTGTTAGTTAGGGTCATCTTATTCGGCAAACAGATAATTTAGAATTCATCCAATCTGCGGTCACATTTGTTCTCTCTGTTGCATGGCGGACCAGGCAGTTCTATTATAATATATTATTTATATTTTATTTTGTATCCATCAAGGGCTTCAGATGACCTGCAGAATCATCCTTTTCCCAAGGTGGAGACAGTTACCTTTTCACACACTGGCCTTGGCTGAACAATGACACAGCCTTAATATACTTTATTTATTTTATTAAAATATTTTCGTGTGAATTATTTGCTTTATATTCATTTTATACATTGTGGGCATGGTCATCATGCCAACTGTGTTTCATTGTTAATATCACTTTACAGGTTGTTATCCTTGCTATTATTAATTTCAAATACTCTAAAGATAATTTCTACTGTAATTTTCCCTTTGTTTAGCTTTATTTCGTACTTTTTATATTTATATCTACTCAGTGGGGTCTGTTTTCAACCCTTTTAAACTACTACAAAACTACTGTGATCTCTAGTTTTCACTTAATAAGGGATTATTATGTTCTTCCTGATATGGGTGGTGCTGCAGATGCGGCTGCAGGAATGGGTCATGGCTTTCTAAAAGGATTGTGGGCACTGCACAGTGTCTCGTCTTCTGGTTTTACTAAAACTGGCAGTTGAGCTCTATTCTTCTGACTGTTTATATTTTGTTTTCTTAATTTTCTCAATTTACAGACTGTTTTGTCCGGCGCCTGGATTTTTCTTTTCTCACCACTGCTCGTCAGCAGGAGTGAGTTTTAATTTCACTTGCTTGATTACCCATCTTATTTATGTATTTACTTATTTTTTGTTTAAGTAATATATACACGATACAGCTGCTATCACCTTCGCTGGTATTAGAGACGAGAGTGGTTGCTCACACGCCCTTCTACTTTCGGACTATTTCCAAAAGCGGTGTGAACTTTACGAGACGGAACTCGACCGTTCTCTCAACTCACCAGCACGTCAGTGAATAGCAGTAAAGAAAAACACAGTAGGAGCAGCTCAGTCTCTTATTGGACCGTGAAAATTCAGCTTGCTCCGTTAATTAAAACAATACACACACACACATACATTCACATTCACACTTATTCGCGCGATCGGAACCCTTATCATAAGGGGAGCTGCCAGTCTTTCTGTAGACGAGCTACTTATTCCCTTGACCCAGCTGGGGGAGCTACCCAGAGCTCCAAACCTAACCCACAAGAGTGGGGAGCTTCCAGTCGACGAGCTCCAAGCTACCAGCCGACGAGCTACTTTAAACCCACAGAAGTGGGGAGCTTCCAGTCGCGACGAGCTACTTTCGCTATTTTAAATTCCCTGAATTTAAAATACGATTTTACGCAAGATTGTGTCAGTGTGTCTGTATCTACCTGGTCAGTGTCGCCGGGTCTGGTCCACCTCGATCGGGCCCCACCACCGTGGGTCGCTTTCTAAGAACGTTGGCCAAGACTCGAATTTAACGCCCTTGGTCTTTGACCACACACCTAGTGTGTGGGCTGTCGACAGACGAGCAACGTGGACTGGTCACGGAGATGGGACACGATGGAGGCGCTCCGGCTCGAAGGACCAAGAAATGTTGGGGGAAAACTCTGTAAAAAACCCAGGAGAAATAAAGACACAATGAGACAAAGTTACTTTCTTTATCAAACGTGTACACGGGTGAGCTGCTAAGGACAACTCACACCATGCACAGTGGCTTGGTAATTTTTATAGGAAAGACAGTGAGAACAGGATAAGAAAATACAAAACAAATAAAATAAACAACTCCATATGTGGCGCTAGTCTCGTCAGCAGAGAGCTGGGAGAAGGCTGTGAGAGATAAAACAATCTAAAACAATATGTCCCAAAACAGTATGTCTTTGCTGAGAAAGTCTAAAAAGATAATTGTAAACTAATCTAACCATAGGCAAAGGGCAGACAAAAGGCATCTTTGTACATTTAAAAGAAGGTAAAGAAACATAGAACCATTTTTCCTGTAACAAGTTTGGATTGAGTTGTTTTGTATTTTGAAATTCTTTAGTCCTTGTTTATCTAGATCCTGTTGTGTCGTCACCCCTTATGTTCCAGTCTCAGTGTTGGGAAGGTTACTTTTAAAATGTATTCCATTACAGAATACAGATTACATGCCCCAAAATGTATTCTGTAACGTATTCCGTTACGTTACTCAATGACAGTAACGTATTCTGAATACTTTGGATTACTTAATATATTATCATGCTTTTTACAACAACGTGAATGTACTATTGCTGTGTGATTTATTACTATTACTGAAAGTCCGCGACTCCGAACTGTAGTAAAGGGACCTCTGACTAATACGGCGGGGTCCCTGTCGGCTCGTAGCCGAAAAATAGCTTTACTTTGTTGTGTGGGTCAACTTTTCTTGCGAGAGACAGAGAGAGGCGTTGAAAGGCTGCTCCAACGGAACTTATTGTTTCGGAGGAAAACACGAACACGGTGTACAGTCGAGTCTTAATAGCTTACTTACAACTGGGCTCGTCAGGCACTCTTCTTGGCTGCAGTGGTTATTATTATATTTACATGCTTCCAGCTCCCGTTTTTGCTCGATGACAACTCGTACTTTGCCTTTTTCTCCCTCCCTCGCTCACAGACACATTAACGTGTATGGCAGTCTGTAGCACCCTCAAGGATTGACGTACGCACGATGTAGTTATAAAACAGGGTTTATTCTGGTCTTGGCAACCCGTGAGAACTGCTCACGGACAAAACAATAAAACAAAAACATCACATCAAAATGCGCTCTTGTACGTAATGTCAATCAATCAAAAAATCCTTAATTACAGAAAATAAACCATTTAAAATACACAAACCTCGTGAGCTGACATCCAGGAGGTGCTAAATAGTCCTTTATGGCCTTATTGCCTTATCTTCCATCTTCTTCATCAATTATTTCACTCTTTAAACAATATTTTCTCCATGTGTGGAGCTAACTGTGAGTTGCAGCATGCAGACACCATGTGCGCTAGCAAAAGAAAAGTGGCTGGGTGGAGACCCAAACAGCAAAGCTGTACCCTACACAGTTCACCACCAGAGGGCGCAAAGGAACAAAATCCAGACATACAGCTTAACAAATATCAAATGCAACAAACATCAAATGCAAAAGACCATTACACTCCCACCAATCACTTGTGATTAAAAACTATGAACCTATGAACTAATGAACGGCTTTTGAATGAACTATCATGAATTATCCTTTAAGCAGAGTGCGGTGGAGAATCGTTTTCCGCTTCCATCAGAATGACTGTCTTCTGAATGGGTCTTTCCAGGTGCACAGGTTTGGAGGTACGTTTTCCTGCTCTATCCAGGGTTGGATCACTCAGCAGCAATTTCACCTTCCTCACTTTTCCATCCTTTCCAGGATACACTTCAATGATCCTTGCCAACTTCCACTGGTTGCATGGAGTTATCTCATCCTTCAGGAGGACAACATCATTGATCTTAGCATTTCTGTGCTCTTTGGTCCACTTCTGTCTGCCTTGAAGATTTAACAAATACTCCTTTTTCCACCTTGTCCAGAAAGTGTTGGCAAGTAGTTGAACACCACGCCACCTCTTACGGAGATAAAGATCTTCTTTCACAAACCTTCCTGGAGGTGGAGAGATGATTGTGGACTTCATGGTTAGTATGTGATTCGGTGTTAAAGGTTCTGGGTTTGATGGATCACATAGTTGGTCAGTAGTCAATGGTCTGCTATTAATCACTGCCATGACTTCATACAGGAATATCCTCAGAGAGGAGCTGTCGAGTTGTTTGGCTGATTGTTCCAGAATGGACATGAGAACACTTCTTATGGTGCGAATTTGTCTTTCCCAGACACCACCCATATGACTAGACGCTGGGGTGTTCATGAGAAACTCACAGTCCAGTTTCCCTAGCTTGGCTTGATCCATTTCCTTAAATGCTCCAATAAACTCATTTCTAGCGCCGACAAAATTCGTGCCTTGATCGCATCTTATCTGGCGAACTGTACCTCTGATGGCCATGAATGCACGTAAGGAGTTGATGAGGGAATCTGTAGAGAGATCGTCAAGCATTTCAAGATGCACTGCTCTGGAGCACATGCAAGTGATTAGCAAGCCATAACGCTTTAGCTCCTTGCGGCCTTCTTTGACATAAAAAGGACCAAAGCAGTCCATCCCACAGTAGGTGAATGGCGGTGTGGTCTCCATCCGATCCTCTGGGAGGTCTGCCATCTTCTGCTGCTCTGTGCGCCTTCTGAACCTTCTGCATTTTACACATTTATAGATGTAAGATGACACAATCTTGCTGCATCCAAGAATCCAGAATCCATTAGCTCGAAGTTCATTCATGGTGATCCCTCGTCCTTGATGGTATGTCTTCTCGTGATAATGTTTGACCAGTAATGCCGACATGTGACTGTCTCTTGGCAGGATCGCAGGATGCTTGACATTGGGGTGCAAAGCTGCATGTGTTAAGCGTCCGCCTACCCGAAGAATGCCTTGGTCATCAAGAAATGGACATAACTTGTGTAACTTGCTAACCTTGTCTTTCATCTGCATCACATCATGATGTTGCAAGGTTCTTATTTGCTGAGCAAAGGCTGTTTCTTGAACCATCTTTATGATTGTTAACTCTGCTTCCTTTCTCTCTTGTAGGCTACTGATGTCGTGTGATCTACTCTTGTGATGCTTTGCTTCTTTCACATAGCGCTTGAGTCTAGCAACTGCCTTAATCATCCTCGACCAGTGGGAAAACTTGTGTAAGCGATCTAACAGTGACCTTTGTTCCTCCCCTTGTATCTTGTGGACTTGAACCTTCTTAACCTCCGGGTCACTGGTTGATAACTCTCCCACCTTAATTTCTCCACTGGGTATGACCTTCTGCCAAAGGAGGTCTGGGCCTTTGAACCAGTTTGATGCTACAAGTTGTTCTGCTGTGAGACCTCTTGAGGCGTGGTCCGCCGGATTATCTTCGGAAGGTACATACCTCCATTGGGTTGAATCTGTACTTTGTTTGATGCGTTCCACTCGGTTTGCAACAAACACATGAAATCTTCTGGCTTCATTGCTGAGGTATCCGAGTACCACCTTCGAGTCAGTCCAATACCTTTCTTCTGAAATTTCCATTTCCAATTCCTTTTTCAGCATGTCACCAGTGCGCACAGCAACAACGGCCGCCGACAACTCAAGCCGAGGTATAGTTGTGACTTTGGTTGGTGGAACTCTTGATCTTCCCATCACCAATGGGCAGTGGACTTCACCAGTTGTGCTTACTGCTCTGAGGTAAGTGCACATTCCATATCCAGATGCACTTGCATCAGAAAAATGATGAAGTTCGTAGTGGTGTGCCTTGAAGTTCGAAGGAATGTAGCATCTGTGAACCTTTACGTCCGCAAGGTTTCCCAGGTCACGCAACCAATACTCCCACTGAGGTCGAAGTCTGTCAGGTAAGTTATCATCCCAACTGAGTTTATCTCGACACATTTGTTGCAAGATCTGCTTTCCCAGCAGAATGAAAGGTGACACAAACCCAAGTGGATCGAACACAGAGGCGACTGTGGCCAATACTCCTCTTCTGGTGAGCGGTTTTTCCTTAACAACTACTCTGAACTGAAATTGATCTGATGCCACACACCATTGTACGCCAAGTGCTCTTTCCATATGTACTTCACCGAGTGCCATATCTAGCTCTTTGGGAGCTGCAGCGCATTCTTCTTTCGGAAGCGAAGCTAGAACTTTGGTGCTGTTTGAGATGAACTTGTGCAACCGAAGTTTGCCCATGCTGCAGAGTTTGCGTGCTTCATTAACCAGCTGTATTGCCTGATCTTCAGTGTCAACACTTGCTAGTCCGTCATCAACATAGAAGTTGGTGAACTTGATGGTTTCTTCATTAAAACTTCCTTCCCCTTTAGCTGCAAGATGCTTGAGGCCATAGTTGGCGCAACCTGGAGAAGATGCTGCTCCAAATAGGTGTACCTTCATCCTGTAGACAGTGAATGGAGTTTCAAGGTCACCGTTCTCCCACCACAAGAACCGTAGGTAATCTTGGTCACAAGCATGCACATGGAATTGGTGGAACATGCGTTCGATGTCACACATGAAAGCCACTGGGCCTCTTCGGAAGCGACACAAGACTCCGAGCAAGGTGTTTGTTAGCTCTGGACCAGTGAGGAGATGGTCATTTAAGGAAGCGCCTTGGAACTTGGCAGAGGCATCAAAGACGACACGAATCTTTCCGGGTTTTTGTGGATGATACACACCATGGTGTGGGATGTACCAAACTGGTGTCTTATCAATGTCTTGCTCTGTGACCCTTTCAGCATCTCCATGGGCTAGGATCTCATCCATGAATTTCTTATAGTCCATGTAGTACTGCTTGTTACTCTTGAGCCTTTTTTCTAAACATTTGAGGCGATGAATAGCACATGCCTTGTTGTTTGGCAGGTTCGGCCTTTCACTCTTAAATGGGAGTGGCATTTCAAAATGACCATCCTCCTTGTGCCTAATGCCGGCTTTCATCTTTGTTAAAAATTTGAGATCTTCTTGAGAGACCTTTGTGTCTTCTGGTGCTTTCTCAACAAAGTCAGACTCCAACATCTTTAGGACCTCTGTGGGAGAGATCATTTCCTTTATTTGAGTTCTGTAGACATAGTGAACCTTGTTGGTGAGATTTGAAGAGGGATTAATGTCAGGCACCACTTCCTTCACAATGACTTGGTGACTTATTCCGAAGGCGTCTCCATAATCGAGACATGGATTGCCATAACCCACAATACTCCATCCCAGATCAGTTCTTTGTGCAAACGGCTGATTTTCCTTTCCAGACACAACCTCACGAGGAACAAGTGCTTGGGGGCAGTTGTACCCAATCAGCAGACCAACATCACAGCTTTGTAGTGGAGCGATCTCACTTGCAATGCACTCAAGGTGAGACCATGCCTTAGCTGTTGCAGGCGATGGAATGTGATCTCGGTTTGCGGGAATAAAGTCTCTGGCATACGTCACTGGTAGGGAAATGGTCTTATTTGAGTAGAACCCTCTGACTTGTAGACCTGAGAGCTTGCGACAGGACACAACTGTGTTTCTTGAAGACATGGTAGTGAGCTTTAGCTGAGTCGATTCACCTTTGATATGCAGAGCTTGTGCCGTTTCTTCAAGAATAAAGGTCGTATCGCTCTGTGTATCAAGGAGCGCGTACACAAGAATTTCATGCTCTGGCTCAACTTTGGTTGACACCCATACTGGAATAATGGAAGATGTGTGAGTGTCGTCAACATTCTGCGTGACTCTGTTAGAAGTTGCTTCACTTGTTGTTGGTGTGACACTGTTGTCTTGTGAGACATCTGCGTTCGTTTGTCTTGTCCTGCCACTGTTCTTATGTGGATTTCTCCTTGTTCTTTCTTCCTTCGTGCGATTGTCATGAAGACATGTTGGATGTCTTTTATTACATGTGTCACAGGTTTCTTTCCCTTCACAATCCTTGGAGCGATGACCAGAGTTCAGACAGCCAAAACATAACTTCTTGTCTTGAACAAACTTTAGTCTCTCAACAATGCTCTCATTTATGAACCTTCTACACTTAAGTAGGCTGTGACCCGACCTTTCACAGTACACACAACTAGCACTAACAGTCCTTTCATTTGAGTTAGTTGCTAGCACCTTTGCTCCATTGCCTCTGTTCCTTGTGGTTTTTGCCCCTTCAGTATCACTTGGCTTCAGAGCAAAGAGAGATGTTATGGGATTACAGGCAATTTTGGCTTCCCGTGAGATGAAATCTACAAATTGGCTGAAGCTTGGAAAGGTGTGAGTCTCTTCTTGCACTTCTGTAACCTTTCTGTTCAACCTTGAAGTAAGCCAATCTGGAAGTTTTGCGAGCATTTTTTGGTTTTCATTGCAGTCATTGAGCACTTCAAGCCCCTTCATTTGCGACATGGCTGTCTTACAGCAGCAAAGGAAGTCAGCAAATGCTTGAAGTTCCATACTGCCTTTAGAGCTTATCTTAGGCCATGCGTCAAGTTTGTCTCTGAAGGCCTTTGCTACTAGGAAGGGATTGCCATACCTCTCTTCGAGAACTGTCCATGCTGCATAGTATGCAGACTCTGTGCCAAGCGGGAAGTAGCCTTCTATTGCCTTCCTTGCAGGTCCACTTACATATTTCCTCAGATAATAAGTCTTCTCTTCAGTTGGTATATTTTTCCTGTCAATCAGAGTCTGAAAGGAAATTTTCCAATCATTATATCTGATAGGGTCGCCACTGAATATTGTTGGCTCTGGTACCGGAAGACGACTTGCATTAAGAGACACTGCAAATGCCTTGACCAGATCTTCTGTGTTCACCTCTCGGAGCGGTGTCACATTTCGTGGCGAGGAACACCGTTTCATATGCTGGTCATTGTTTTCAGACTTGACTTCATTTTTCTTATCAGATCTGTGGTGAAGTAGGTTGTATATTTCTTCATCTGAACATTCACTTTGTTCATACACCCGCTGTCGAGCCTTTGCTGCATTCAGCTTTTTTACAGTCTCAAGTCGCTCTACTTCTCTGCGCTTAGCTTCTAGAGCCTTTTGTCTTTGTGCTATTTCTGCTTCTTGCCTTTCAATTTCCTTCATATGGATTTCTTGTTCAAGCAGAACTTGGAGAGCAGCCTCATTTGCTGCAACTTCAGCAGCTGCATCTTGTCTTTTAGCCGAGAGCCGGCTGGAGTGTCTAGAGGAAACCCTCGAATGAGAAGAGAGCTTAGTGTGGTGTGACTTAACACTCATCCTGTCTGAGGCTTCTAACTTAGGCATAGACTCAGTCTCCTTCCATTTTTCATCCCTTTGACTTTTCACATCTGAGGCTACGGATTTAGATGAAGACTCAGTGTCCTTCCAAAGTTCTTCATCTCTTTGAACCTCCGCACTACTTGGGCTTGGACACTTTCTTACAGATTCAATAATTGTCTTTGTTATGGCTTCACACGTATCCATCCTTCGTCTTGTGTCACTATCTGGAGATTCAATACGTCTCAAGTCATCATAGGCTGCATTCACATCCTTAGAAGCACTCAAAACCTTGGAAACATGTTCTTGTAGCAGATCCTTTGAGCATTGACCATCTATAGCTCTTTTGGCATCCTTAATGACAACCTTCCACTTCTCATAGCGCACACTGAAACGATGTGCAGCCTTCTTTATGTGCTCACCGTACAGTTCTTTGCCCTTTTCCGTCAATGTACGGACTCGTTGGCTCTGTCGTGCTCTTTGTGAGGTAGTAGAAACATCATCAGCTGTGCCTTCAACTGCTTGTAGTTGCTCATCTGCAGAGAGTTGTTCCACATCACCCTTTTCACTGACTTCTGGATTAGCCTCAAACTCTGCCATCGTTGGAGGGGTTTGGGTTTTTTGTGTATCTTACTTAGACTCAATGTAAAGGTGCAGCAGCTTAAATTTGATTTGGTAGTTGAGGAGCAAATGAATATTAATCTACATTTACTGTTACAACTTTAAAGCACAGTAATTACTATTAC
This sequence comes from Astatotilapia calliptera, assembly GCF_964374335.1. Classification (NCBI taxonomy): domain Eukaryota; kingdom Metazoa; phylum Chordata; class Actinopteri; order Cichliformes; family Cichlidae; genus Astatotilapia; species Astatotilapia calliptera. The sequence continues at coordinate 32,352,344 of NC_137425.1, read as the reverse complement.
TCCTTAAACATCACTTAACGTGTATACTTAAGTCACATTACATATCTTGTCCAAGCCAGTAATACTGTTTCATACAGCAACTGCTGAAGCCCACCATATGCACAATACACAGGTTACTCATCACAACATTAACTTAACATTGTATGAATATCAGTCACTTGAACAGCAGAAATGTAAACAATGAGAAAGAAAGAAAAAAGAAGAAATATTCCAGTCCTTTGTTCATTTATAAAAGGAAACTTATCTTAATTATTTTTACAGTCCTTTTCCTTTTTATTTCTCTTTCTTTTGGTTAATTATATTCAGTCCTTTAATTGAGGCAACACTTATTTTCGGGGCACCTGACTTTCCTGCGGGGCTGCGTCCTTCATCTACCCGTGCAGAGCGGAGTTCTCACTGTAGCACCCTCAAGGATTGACGTACGCACGATGTAGTTATAAAACAGGGTTTATTCTGGTCTTGGCAACCCGTGAGAACTGCTCACGGACAAAACAATAAAACAAAAACATCACATCAAAATGCGCTCTTGTACGTAATGTCAATCAATCAAAAAATCCTTAATTACAGAAAATAAACCATTTAAAATACACAAACCTCGTGAGCTGACATCCAGGAGGTGCTAAATAGTCCTTTATGGCCTTATTGCCTTATCTTCCATCTTCTTCATCAATTATTTCACTCTTTAAACAATATTTTCTCCATGTGTGGAGCTATCTGTGAGTTGCAGCATGCAGACACCATGTGCGCTAGCAAAAGAAAAGTGGCTGGGTGGAGACCCAAACAGCAAAGCTGTACCCTACACAGTTCACCACCAGAGGGCGCAAAGGAACAAAATCCAGACATACAGCTTAACAAATATCAAATGCAACAAACATCAAATGCAACAAACATCAAATGCAAAAGACCGTTACACAGTCCATTCTCCCTGCAGCACGGACTACACTGCCCATGATGCTACATTCTTTAGAGCTATGCTTGTAGCATTCTGCCTGTTAGCTTAGCACAACAACAACAACAACAACAAAAGGCGCTCTCTCACCCAGGAAACACACGGTCGCAGAGAGAGAGAGAGCGTCGCCCTGTAACCATGGCAACCGTAACGCTGCCGCCTGGAACAACAGAACGTAGCTGTCAAACAAACCCAAACAGTCCTGACCCGCGACAAAATGAAACAGGAAAGTACCGCAGTGTAATCCATTTATTTCAACAAAGTAACTGTATTCTGAATACCACCTTTTTAAACGGTAACTGTAACGGAATACAGTTACTCATATTTTGTATTTTAAATACGTAACGGCGGTACATGTATTCCGTTACTCCCCAACACTGTCCAGTCTCCCTTGTTATCAAGTCAGTATTGTCTGCCTCCTGTCTTATTTTGAAAGAGCCTGGTTTTCTTTGTTCATTGTATTTAGTTTCACTTCCCCTGTCCCATTATTAGGTTCATGTGTGTCAGCTGATTCCCTATGTGATTCCTGATCCCCCCCCCCCCCCCTGTGTGTTTTTAGTCTGTGTTTTTCATTGTCTTGTCTTTGTCAGAACGTCTGTGACACCACGTCTAGTCATAGCACTCATAGTCACAGTCATCATAGAAATCATAGTTATCATAGTCATCGTGATTAGTCACAGTTATCTTGTTCCGTTTTCCCAGTTTAGTTTAGTAGCAGTTTAATTTGTCGCCCAGTTTGCCTCGCATTATTTTGTATTCATGTTTATCAGCTAAAATAAAACGTCTCACTTTTGGTTTAACTCTCCGCTCTATCTCCTTTTGTGTCTGAACCTGGGTCCTCGTTCTCACTCTTGCACAATCAGCAGGTGTGGATCTAGAGAAATTTTCTTAGGGTGGCAGAGAAATCAAATGGGGTGGCAAAATCAAAGCCTTCTTTTTTCAAACACATATGCAGATGGTTACAATGTTGTAATGGTTCAAATGCATTAAGTATACACGCTTTTCATATAAATGTAATCTATAACTTAATTCTTTTCTGTAGCCCACATGATTAAACACGTTAGTTTGACATAAAATTCACATAAAACATGTGAATTTTGTTTTTATGTACTGTAGGTATATATATATATATATATTAGGGGTGCAACGATACACAAAATTCACGGTTCGGTTCGGTTCGATACTTTGGTGTCACGGTTCGATATTTTTTCGATACAAAAAAATGTTCATGCCTTTTTAATTTGTCATTTATTAAAATTATAAATATATATATTTAACTCAAAAGTACAGTTTTTAAATTTAACCCTAACCCTTGTGCATGTTTTTTATTTTGACAGTGAATACACACCTGCGGACCATTTATGTGCAGCCCTGGTTATTTAGCTCGTCATATTGCAGCCACAGAAATTCTTTTGTCCATGAAACCATAAAGCTGCACTTTCTTTTTGCCTTATAGTCTGATTTGTCATAACTTTCCCGTTTTGTGGTAAGCTTTTCTTTGGCTGTCACTTCTTCACCCTGACCTGTCTTATTTGGCTCAGCAGAACTGAAATGCTTTTACACACGCACTCACATAAGCTCAGCGATTCTCTGCGCGATCAACCTCTCACATGTTTAAGCTTGCTGCGGGAGATTTCACTTGTCATGTTTGCATAGTAAGCTAACGATTAATAAGACGATGTCAGAGGAATTGGTGCACAAATTATCATCACTCACAGATCAGTGCTGTCGCTCTCTATACACAGTTCGCGCGATTGCAAAGTGAAAGCAAAAAAACAAGCGCAAATTCAAACGTGATTTCAATATGTCACATATTGACAGTGGCTCACCGATGCCAATGACATACAGTGGGGCAAAAAAGTATTTAGTCAGCCACCGATTGTGCAAGTTCCCCCACTTAAAATGATGACAGAGGTCAGTAATTTGCACCAGAGGTACACGTCAACTGTGAGAGACAGAATGTGAAAAAAAAAATCCATGAATCCACATGGTAGGATTTGTAAAGAATTTATTCGTAAATCAGGGTGGAAAATAAGTATTTGGTCAATAACAGAAATACAACTCAATACTTTGTAACATAACCTTTGTTGGCAATAACAGAGGTCAAACGTTTACTATAGGTCTTTACCAGGTTTGCACACACAGTAGCTGGTATTTTGGCCCATTCCTCCATGCAGATCTTCTCGAGAGCAGTGATGTTTTGGGGCTGTCGCCGAGCAACACGGACTTTCAACTCCCGCCACAGATTTTCTATGGGGTTGAGGTCTGGAGACTGGCTAGGCCACTCCAGGACTTTCAAATGCTTCTTACGGAGCCACTCCTTTGTTGCCCGGGCGGTGTGTTTTGGATCATTGTCATGTTGGAAGACCCAGCCTCGTTTCATCTTCAAAGTTCTCACTGATGGAAGGAGGTTTTGGCTCAAAATCTCACGATACATGGCCCCATTCATTCTGTCCTTAACACGGATCAGTCGTCCTGTCCCCTTGGCAGAAAAACAGCCCCATAGCATGATGTTTCCACCCCCATGCTTCACAGTAGGTATGGTGTTCTTGGGATGCAACTCAGTATTCTTCTTCCTCCAAACACGACGAGTTGAGTTTATACCAAAAAGTTCTACTTTGGTTTCATCTGACCACATGACATTCTCCCAATCCTCTGCTGTATCATCCATGTGCTCTCTGGCAAACTTCAGACGGGCCTGGACATGCACTGGCTTCAGCAGCGGAACACGTCTGGCACTGCGGGATTTGATTCCCTGCCGTTGTAGTGTGTTACTGATGGTGACCTTTGTTACTTTGGTCCCAGCTCTCTGCAGGTCATTCACCAGGTCCCCCCGTGTGGTTCTGGGATCTTTGCTCACCGTTCTCATGATCATTTTGACCCCACGGGATGAGATCTTGCGTGGAGCCCCAGATCGAGGGAGATTATCAGTGGTCTTGTATGTCTTCCATTTTCTGATGATTGCTCCCACAGTTGATTTTTTCACACCAAGCTGCTTGCCTATTGTAGATTCACTCTTCCCAGTCTGGTGCAGGTCTACAATCCTGTTCCTGGTGTCCTTCGAGAGCTCTTTGGTCTTGGCCATGGCGGAGTTTGGAGTCTGACTGTTTGAGGCTGTGGACAGGTGTCTTTTATACAGGGGGACAGAAAAGCGTCTTACAGAAGACGTTACAGGTCTGTGAGAGCCAGAGATTTTTCTTATTTGAGGTGACCAAATACTTATTTTCCACCCTAATTTACGAATAAATTCTTTACAAATCCTACCATGTGAATTCATGGATTTTTTTTTTCCACATTCTGTCTCTCACAGTTGAAGTGTACCTCTGGTGCAAATTACTGACCTCTGTCATCATTTTAAGTGGGGGAACTTGCACAATCGGTGGCTGACTAAATACTTTTTTGCCCCACTGTAATTACCCAGCTACATTTCCGAAAGAATGCAAAAGCATTGACATATATTTTTCCTTCCTACAATAGCCGGACGGGCAGGGCAGAGATAGATTTTGGTAGCCCGACTGGAAAAATCGCTAGCCCTGGGACGTCGGGCTAGCGATTTTGCGAGCCCTGTATCTGATTGAGGAATCACTCATCTTTGGAAAAGAGAGTTTATTACAGAGAAATGTCTCTTTCCAAAATAAAAGCTATACTATCCGCTTCTTCTGGGCTATATTCTCAGCAGCATATTAAACATATCAGGTCCCCATAAGGAGAATCATGTGCTAACATCTGTCTAAATGACTCAGGTAAAGTTTGTAGCATGCGTGCTTGTTGTTTTTGTCTTTGCACTAGGATGATGTTGGCGTAAATGTGCAGTCATATTCGTTGTGTTCCCACTAGTGCTTTCAGGTTAACCTCGTTAAAATGACGTTAACGCCACAACACGGCAAATCTCCGTTAACGAGCTACCGCTGATCGCCCCGTGCATGGGGCTAGACGGCCAACACGTTAACGAGCTAAGTGCGCTAACACACTAGCTCCCACCCATGTAATTGAGCATTGCGTGGCACATCCAACATACTGTTTTACTTTAGTCCATGACTCGCTTACCTTCAGGGTCATACATCACATGAAAACCAAAATAATTCCAAACGCCAGATCTGAATGAGGGTGGGGGAAGTTCAATTTGCCATGTTGCAAGGAGAGCTTAACTTCTGTCTCGCTAGCTTGCCCTGCGCTCTTCCTTCTGACAATGCTGTCTGTGTGGAGCGCTCAGTGGATCTGCACTCGACAGTGCAGCCTAGGCGGAGTAGTCGAACGCAGATTCACTGAGCGCTCCACACAGACAGCATCGTCAGAAGGAAAGTTGATAAAATAAATTACAAATGTTGTATCGTTCGATACATATGCGTACCGAACCGAAAGCACTGTATCGAACGGTTCAATATCGATACGAATATCGTTGCACCCCTAATATATATATGTATATATATATAATAAATATGTAGCCCAATACGTATAAAATCCAGAAAGCTGCACAACATGGGGCGGTTCATTTACAAACACATGTCTATCTTAAGTTTCACTGGTTTTTTGTTAGAAAAAAATCTAATTTTTGCATGCTTAATTTACACAAAATGTCAGAAATCTGCACCGTCATGAACAAAAATTTAAATGATTTAACCCTCTGAGGTCCAAAATATGACTGTTTATTTTTGACTCCTTTTGATTTTACATTTGTATTTCACCTTTAAATTGTTACATTTTTTTCCCTGTCTTGCTTGGTATCATTCTTTACAGCTCAACCTCACATGTATTAATTTTGTTGTTTTTTTCATTGACATACTGTATTATCACAACTGATCTGAAATCACACAAAAAACACAAAATCCTTTTCACACATTTTGTAAACATTTTCAACTATTTATCTAAAAATACACCTGGAATTTTTTACAATTTTGAACAACCATTTAAAAATATTACTCTAACTAAAAAGAGAGAACAATCGAGTGTCAAAATAAGATGCCCCACAAATTATTATGTGTTTGTCGGACACAAGACAGAGGAGAACCCCACAGGGATAAACCCTGCAGGCCTGACAACAGGAGTTGTGTCACTCCTCTGGTTTTCTACCTGGTCACAGTGCTTACATTGCAATCTGCCTTTATGACAATCATTAGTACCCTCACTGACACACAAATTAAAACAACGACTACACAACACACTAACTACACACTCAAAGCTAAACGTCACAAATCTCCCACATCTAAAAACTCGATATCAATATCTCTCTCTCTCTGTCACTCGCTCTGTCTCGCTGCTGTCATTTCCAAAACTTTCCCCTCTTCCTATCTGTCCTTAGAAAATGCTTTAAAAGAAAACAAAACAAAAATACAAAACAAAACATGACAATAGTATTTAGAAAAAAGCATGGCTTATATTATATTTTTTCTATCATAACTCTGAATTTACTGGCCTGTAATTAAAATTTAAAAAACGGTGTATACTTTGAAGTCCGAACTTTCAACACGGGCTGAAAGACTCAGCGTGGCTGCAGCTTGTTGCTATGTCAGCTTAAATCAGACATGTGATTTGGAGGTGCAGCGTGCCTGTGGACCACAGAGGGTTAATAACACTCACCTTCATTGTGTAACAACCAACCACCTGTGTGAAATCTGAAATTCCCATGGTGTTCTTCGAAATGTGCTATGGGCTGAACCTCTTGTTAATGGTGGAGGGGGGTAACACTATGCAGTATATTCATTTGTAGAATTTATATTCACTGCTAACTGTAACTGTGCTCAAAGTGTTAATGCTATCTTATTTTAAAGCACAACACTGTCGTATGCAAAAGTAGGGTGGTACTTGGGGTGGCAAGAGATCATATTAGGGTGGCACATGCCAACCTTCTAGATCTGCCCCTGACAGTCAGCTCCCACTGACCGTGACTTGAGAACTTAATGATTTTAACAATCATCAGATGTTTCTTGTGTTATGAAACAAGCAATAACCTTGGTAATGCGACACCTTTTTATAGGCCATCACTTGGTACTGAGGATTGGCAGGGTTGCTTTCTAATTACTGATAGATTTCAGCTGGTGTCATTACTTTCCATGCCTTCTTGCACCTCCCTTTCTTCTTGTGTTTAATACTGTTTCCCTGTATTAAACTCATTATTACACATCTTGATTTACCTTCCTGTTGTATTTGGGTCGAACCTGACCCATTTACAAATTAAAACACTCATTTGATTACCTCAAGGCCTTATGACATCCTCCACACTATGCATTTGAACATATAAAAGTAATGAGTACCTCTTTCATTTCAGTGTTATGTTAATTTAAGAGCTGTTAAAACAGACCAGTCAATTGTTACCGGGAACACTAAAGTAAGGGGGGTGGGGATGCACACAACAGGAGGGTTTATGGACAGTTCTAGTTTCTTTGCATATATCGATTGGATATGTTACATCTGGTACATTAGCATTATTTTTCATAATTATGTTGTATGAGAAAGCAACATACAACACTAGCAATTTGTTTATTTTTCTCAGTGTTGTTGTGAACTCACTGACTGCTTTTCAACTTTTTTTTTCTTGAAAATGTGTCCCGCCTTTAGTTGTTATTTAAAAAATATAAGAAAGTGTGATTTCAGCTAGGCAAAAAGGCAGAATAAACAGACCTTGTTTGAATTCATTTTTATATAATCTATATAGCTTGTAGGGTGTACACTTTGTCATATTTATTGACTTTAAAACTTGAACTATTAATCAAGTCATTTTAATGCTGTTGTGAAATTTTGTGGTTTGAATTAACAGGATCTGGTAAGAACAAACTGATTATCGAGTCTCGCAGCCTGGTGACCCTCAACAACTTGCTAGCCAAAGTGTCCTATACCAGCACTGACTACCACATAAACACTGGAGACCTTGGTATGTGTTTAAACAATGTTAAATGAGCTAGAAATTTGAAATTCTATATGAAAATAAAGTTTTGCATGAAATTTGATTGTTTCTGAATTCCGTATGTCATGTCCAAGCAAAATAAGTGAAAGCAAAAGTGAAATTAGACAAAGTGTTTTCCAGTTATGCAGTTTGTGTGCTGTTCTAAGGTTTATTGGAAAATCAGTGACTATGTTTTGTTATGTTTTTGTTTTTTCTCTTTATACAAGAGTGTCCTTTGCACTATATTTAATCTGAGCTTTTTGTTTTCTGATTTTAGCCACTTTCCAGTTTGAAATGCATGAAGCTGTGTTTCCAATTGCCATCAAACAGCCTTGTGTACCAGTCCTGTATGACATGGGAACAGGTAGTTTGTTCTTCCTAGGAATTAAAAATCTCTGTGATGGTACCATGTATTGATTCCTGAAATTATGGCCAACTTAGACTGCCTTCCTCCAATGAATGAAATGTTTCTAACTTAATTCTGTTTTCAAGGTTCTTCACTAGAGGTGTACAGTCCTTTCAAAAAGTAGTTGCACCCTTCCTGATTTCTTATTGAATATTGTTTTGCATATTTCTCACACTTAAATGTTGCAGATCATCAGATAAAGGTTAACATTATTTACAAATAATCTGGGTAAATACAAAAGGCAATTTTTAAATGTTGAATTCTTTCATTATTGAAAAAAGTGATCCAATCCCTTTTGGTGTTATTGGTGCTACTTAGTTGAGGAGCGTGGCTGAAGAGTTTAAAATATTACTCTTTTTGGGTCACAAAATAAAATTAACAAATTTTCAGGCGAGAATGTAGCTGTGTCAAGTTCAAATATCTGCTCGATTTATCAAGACATCGCATATTTGCAAAAAGTGCTCCGATGTTTTCGGAGACGTCTGTTACCGACCAGCTCGATAGCTGACTGGGTGGTCAAGGCTAACTTGAGCCGGTGAGTACAGTGAACTCCCGACACATCATTTTCAGACCCTCGCGCAGTCTTTCACTACTCAGGTTAAACATGATATATAAGTCACTTGTTGATTAAAAATGTTATTGTTTGGTGTTTTTCAGTGTTTTATTTGTTCCTCAGTAAATCAGTTTAGCTGAGATTAAAGTTTTTTCACACAGCTCAATAAACGTCAAACAGAAAACTGATTAAACAGAAGTGTGAGATGGTTGAGAATTTACTCCAATATTCTGTTATATTTTAGATAGCAAGGAGCAGATGGCTGAGTTTATTAAACTCCACCGACACAGTGACACAAATCTGAAGACTAGACCGTCCCATTTCACAGAATCGCACTTCTGGCCTTCTCGGACCTGGCCCACATAGACTGCAAAGGCAGGGTCCTCCAAAGGATGCAGCCACTGCATTGGGACATAGCCCATAGCCCAGGTCTACCCCCCCTTAAGAAGTGAAATCAGTATTTAAAAACTCAATTTTATATCTGAAACATTTCATTGTAGTGAATGGGGACAAATACTTTTCCATGGCACAATAGGTGAGAGAAGGATGCACATAGAGAAAAGTGTCCTACGATAACTCATTCTATGCTGTAGCAGATCACCCTACTTTTTCTTGAAATAAGTCTTTGTTTGCTTCTGTCTCTCAGATATCAGCTCTCAAGTCACCATCACAACAAAAACTTTCCAGCGCTATAGACACTTAAGAGTGTTGCTTGACAGCATCCGGCAATTTTATAGCAACGTAAAAATTATTATTGCCGATGACAGCTTTGAAACGGAGCACATTACTGGAGAAAACATTCAACATTACATTATGCCTCCAGCACAGGTATATACCTACATTCTTATGGACTAAACTGACTATACAAAATTTAGAACATATGTCACTTTACTTTAATTCTTGAAATTTTCTATAAAATCTGATAGGAAAATAATTCAGATTTCAGATGCATTTAAAATTTTATTAGCTAAACTTCTGTTACTTAGTTGTATCAAGCATGTTAAATTGCTGCTAATCTAACTAACTATATAAAGAATAAATGGACTGCAGTCACATGTGGTCACCACCACAATTTAAGGATAAATCTGAAATCAGAATTAGAACTCTTATCATTTGCATTAAGATGTGAAAGATGTTTCCTTTCTCAGGGCTGGTTTGCAGGCAGAAATCTGGCTGTTTCCCAGGTAACCACCAAGTACTTCCTGTGGGTGGATGATGACTTTATGTTTTCAGAGAAGACGAAGATAGAGAACCTTGTAGAGGTGATGGAAGCGATGCCAGAACTTGACGTGGTGAGAATGAAATGGCTCCTGTTTGGGTTAATTTACTTCTATTTGCTTTATGGGATACAGGTTGCAACCAAACATCAAATATACATAGCTATTTCTGTAATTAGGTAAAAAAAACTTTAACTTTAACTTTGTAACTTAGTTTCTTTTTACCCTTTTAATACACTGATTGGCGTTCTTATAGACTTTACTCTTTCCTTGACGATGATTTATCTGATCTAGTTACAACATTACCAAATTAATTTAGTTTTTTCCAAAAATTTTGATGCATTTTTTTTCATTTAATTAAATCAGTTTTAATAATAGTTAACAGCTGTCATGTTACGGCTGTGTGCAGGCAGGGATTGGACCTAAACGTAAACTCACTGACACATAGAATAAACTCAAAGCCAACTAAACTGGGAAACTAATAGAACTAATGCACACGAGGAGACACTGGGGAGCACACAGTACGAGGGACAATGTGACATGTAACTGAGAGAGACTCGGACATAAATACCCAGAAGGTAATGAGGAAAGTGGAAGCACATGGGGAACACAGCTGAGGATAATTACATGTGACAGGACAGGAAAGACATGAAAACTGACAATGCTGACACCAGACACAAACCTGATTCGGGCGATCGTGGCTCAAGAGTTGGGAGTTCGCCTTGTAATCGGAAGGTTGCCAGTTCGAGCCCCGGCTGGGACAGTCTCGGTCGTTGTGTCCTTGGGCAAGACACTTCACCTACCGCCTACTGGTGTTGGCCAGAAGGGCCAGTGGCAGCTGTGGCTACAACTGTAGCTTGCCTCCACCACTGTGTGAATGGGTGGATGACTGGGTGTGTAAAGCGCTTTAGGGGAGGCAAAGTGGGGGACTAGTAAAGGCGCTATACAAATACAGGCTGTCATATACTGGGTTGCCTGTGTCGAACGGGTGGGCGTTGCGGCTTTACGCCACTAGGACATGCTTTGCGGCAGGGCTGTCTATGTCCAGATCTTCTCTTAGCTGCCACACCCGTTGTTGTGCTGTTATAACCCATGCTGGATACACGTTCAATAAAGCAGCATCACAAGAAAGCTACCGAGTGGTCATTCTACATGGTGTCAGAAGTGGCCCGGACCATCGCCGGAATAACGCCATAAGGGAGAAAACAGAAGTTTAATCCCCCGACAAGCTTCCCCTTCGATAAGCCGACGGAATGGCTCGACTGGAAACAGCGTTTCGAGCGCTACAGGATTGCAATGAAACTCCACAAAGACGAAGGACAAGTACAGGTGAGCTACCTAATCTATGCAATTGGGAAATGAAGCAGAGAACATTTACAAGTCACTCACCTTCGCCGCCGATGAAAGTCGTGACAACTTCGCCGTCGTAATGAGGAAGTTCGACGAGTATTTTTCCCCGCAGCGGAACATTATACATGAAAGAGCATGTTTTCACCAGCGTGTCCAGCGGCCAGGCGAAACGGTGGAGAGTTTTATCCGAGCCCTGTATGACCTCTCAGAGCACTGTGAGTTTGGTGCATGTAAAGAGGAAAATATTCATGATCGTATTGTGGTCGGGATACGAGACAAGGACCTCTCCCGCAGGCTACAACTGATGAAGGACCTCATGTTGGCACAAACGACCCAGATTGTCAGACAGTCAGAGGAGGTCGCAGCGCAGGTCAGCTTGCAGGGAGATGCTGGAGGCAGGATGTACGGGATAAACGGAAAAGCATGGACTGGAAATCACAACAACAGCGAGGCAGGCTACCCGAGGAAAAAAAATGGGCGGGGCGTGACAAGAAATGCATTAAATGTGGGAAGACACAGCATGCCAGGGATGAAAGGTGCCCGGCAGCAAAATCTGTTTGCCATGGCTCCCGAAAAATTGGACACTGGGCCAGGGTGTGTCGTAACACCAGATCAGTGAATGAGGTTACAGAGACAGAGAAAAGCGAGCAGGCCTCATATTTTCTAGGCTCAGTGTGTAATACAAAAGGAAATAGTGAAGCATGGACTGTGCAGTTACTGCTAGACTCTGCCCCAATAGAATTTAAGATTGACACAGGAGCAGATGTCACTATCATAAATGAAGATACATTCCACACACTTGCTCATAAGAGAACACTAGAGCCTTCTAATCTCCCTCTAGATAGCCCCGGAGGAGAGCTGTTATGTCTCGGCTACTTAAAGGCCACAATACGTTATAAAGGCAAAGACTACCTGTCCAAGGTGTATGTGGTTCGTGGACGCAGAGTTAACAACCTTCTCAGCCGCTCCTTGTCAGTGCAGATGAACCTGGTGAGAAGAATTGATGAAGCAACGATCACACTCACCAGGAACCAACCACTTTACGGTGAACACGGAACACCAAAAACTGAACCAGTCAAAATTCAGTTAAGGGACGATGCTGTGCCATACGCGGTGCATACGGAACGCCGTGTGCCTTTCCCCATGCTGCAGAAAGTGAAGGAGGAACTACAAAGAATGGAGAACCATGGTGTCATTGAGAGGGTGACCCAACCTACCGGATGGTGTGCCCCAATGGTGCCTGTCTTGAAGAAGAACACAGCAAGGGCCAGGATCTGCGTTGATCTGACAAAAATGAATAAGTCTGCCAAAAGAGAGCGCTATATCTTGCCTACCCCTGAGGAAACCATGTCCAGGTTGAGTGGGGCAACGGTCTTCTCCTCGCTGGATGCAGCCAGTGGATTTTGGCAGATCCCTTTGCATCACGAGAGTTGCAAACATTCATCAGGCCATTTGGCAGGTATTGCTTTAACCCTTTAAGACCTACCATAGAACCAAGTCCGCCAGAGCTTATATTATATTTTTACATGCTGTGGAGCCATTTTTGGGAGCATTTCAAGTTGCTATACATCAATACAACCATTATAGCCCAGATTTTAATAATATGTATTCATTAAGTGCATAGTAATTACATAAATTGCAAAAATGTGCAATAAACTACAAAAAAATTGAAAATCGTTTTTGATTTTTTAACATATATTTGTAGTTAGAGAAATTTAAGAGGCTTATCCCTCAAAACTGTAAATACAAAAAAGTTGCACAAACTAGTTTCCCACCAAAGGAAATTTATTTTGAGTGTCTTCATAGTTTTATTTTTGAAATACACCAATTTTTATACACTGCAGGAAAAACGAAAATAAATATTATACTGCAAATTTGCAAAAAAGCAGCATATGCATCAAAATAAACTATTTCCAGCAGTGCAATATGAGTCCTAAGCATCCCAGAAACGACACAGAAAGTCATAAAGTCAAAGATAACTTTTAAAAAGAGCAGTATAGGCCCTGAGGCCCTGATCGCAAAAAAGACTACATTTCCGCGAAAATGACGTCACTTCCGGTTTTGGCCAGGTAATGGCGGAAATGCAAAAGTTCGCGCTGACGTCTATTCCAACGTAGGAAGTGTTTTGAACAGCTGATCGGACCGGCAAAGCGTGTTTCTGGAATATTATGTTTTTGTTCCTGCAAGCGCTTTTTATGCAGTTTTTGCAAAGCTTTATGTGGAAGGAAACCGTGACCTAGGACAAGCTGATGGCACAATATGTAAGTACAACTCCTCCGGTTTCATATGCAAAAAAAATTTTTGCGCTAGCTTACGTGGTTGCAGTGCTACCGGGATTTAAAAATAGTTACGCATAACAGAGCGTTCCCGCTCCGATCGGCTCTAAAGGGTTAAGAGGCTGCCCTTTGGGATAACAAGTGCACCAGAGATCTTTCAGCGAAAGATGTTGGAGACCTTAGAGGGGCTCGAAGGAGTGGAGGTCTTTATGGATGACATCCTGGTCTATGGGGCCACCATGGAACAACACGACACCTGACTTGAGGAGGTGCTGCAGCGCATTGAGTTAGCCGGATTGAAGCTCAACCAAGAGAAGTGCTCCTTCAGACAGAGCCAGCTTCGCTTCCTAGGGCACCTGATCGACTATTCTGGGGTCAGGCCAGACCCTGAGAAAGTGAGCGCCATTCTTCAGCTGCCGTCACCAGAAAATGTGCAAGAGCTTAAACGGATCCTAGGAATGGTTAATTACCTGGGCAGATATATTCCTGCTCTTGCCACAGTATGTCAGCCACTGTACGAGTTGCTTAAAAGCAAAAACAGTTGGACCTGGGGTCACCCACAGCAGGCAGCCTTCAAGAACATTAAGAGAGCGCTTACATCAGCACCTGTTCTTGCCTTCTATGACGTCAACAGACTCACAGCCGTATCTGCCGACGCCAGTAGCTACAGGCTTGGGGCTGTGCTGCTTCAGCTTCATGGCGCAGAGTGGAAACCTGTTGCCTACTACTCTAGACGCCTCACGGAGGCTGAAACACGCTATGCACAAATCGAAAAGGAGTGTTTGGCAAGTGTTTGGGCCTGTGAGAAGTTTGATAAGTATCTATGTGGCTTAGATCGCTTCAGGCTTGAGACCGACCATAGACCTTTGGTGCCCCTGGTCAACAGCCGGGACCTTGACAATGTTCCATTGAGGTGTCAACGCCTCCTGATGAGGCTCATGACAGGTACAAGCCGGAGGCCGTCTATGTCCCTGGCAAAACGCTTGTCATCGCCCATACGTTGTCACGGAGTCCACAGACTCGGGCTGAGGATGACACTAGCACTCACAGTGAAGTGGACTGCTACATAGCCACCGTGTTACAGGGCATTCCAGCGTCCCCAAGCCGAATGGAAAGCATTAAAGCAGCCACTGCAACGGACGTTGAACTACAGACTGTCATTACGTACATTCGCAGGGGTTGGCCTGCATACGGAGCTAGTGTGCCATTGAACATTAAAGCGTACATGTAAGTGAAAAACGAGCTATCAGAGGCTGACGGCCTGGTTATACGAGGCTGCAGAATTGTCATTCCAAAGTCACAGAGAACAGCCATTCTACACAAACTACATGAAGGACACTAAGGCCTCACCAAGTGCAGGGATAGGGCTAATTCATCTGTGTGGTGGCCGGGGCTCTCCACTGAGTTAAAGAATGCAGTGCTGCAGTGCCACACATGTCTGGCACAGAGGCCAACACAGACAAAGGAGCCGCTTATCTCCACACCTTTGCCGGATCGTCCATGGCAAAGGATAGCCCTGGATCTCTGTGAACACAACCGGAATAATTATCTTGTTGTGTCGGACTACTACTCACATTTTCTGGAAATACCGCACCTACCATCCACGACCAGTGGCCAAGTTGTTCAGAAACTGAAGTCGACCTTTGCTAGGTTTGGGATCCCTGACAAGGTGGTGAGTGACAATGGCCCTCAGTTCTCCAGCTCTGAGTTCCAGGCCTTCGCGAGAGAGATGGATTTTGCCCACATAACGTCTAGTCCCCACCACCCACGGGGAAATGGTCACGCGGAGAGGGCAGTACAGATTGCAAAGAAAATCCTTCGACACAACGACCCACTGATAGCACTAATGTGCTTTAGGTCTACTCCCTGTACCACTACAAGCTTCAGCCCAGCAGAACTTATTATGGGGAAGAAGACCAGGACAACCCTGCCTACCTTGGAGAAGAATCTTCAACCTAAATGGCCAAACAAAAGAGAGGTTAAACGAAGGGATGCTGGTCAGAAGGCCAAGCAGGCGTTCTACTTCGACTGCCGCCATGGTACTAAGCCCCTACCTCCACTCCATCCAGGGGATGCTGTCCTAACTACGCTGGACAGGGAGAAGGCTTGGGCAACACCGGCCATCATCTCCAAGGAGAGCGACACTCCGAGGTCCTATCTCGTTGCCACACCCCAAGGTGCAGTGCTGCGACGGAACCGCCGCCATCTCCGCCTCGAACCATCTCCACGGGCTATGCCACAACCCCTTCCAACACCCACTGTGGACGCTGAGGAGCTGCCATCTCAGTGCGCTGGTGCGTCCACTCCAGAAACCTCACCTTTGGCCCCTAGTCTTCCCCCAACACTTGCACCCACTCACGCCGACGTACCGGATCAGTTACACATGAGGTGCGGCCGGGTACGCAAGCCAGTCAACAGGCTGGATCTGTAGACACTGGGGTAATGGGAGAGAAAGAAGGACTGGGGAGTGGGAATGTTGTATTGTTGCTGTTTTGCACTTATGTTTTCAGCTGCAACCAATACTGCTGTTACCTGGTTGACTTAATTACCTTAAATGGCCTGTATTTATATAAATGGCCTGTATTTATAAAGGTTTACCATGTTTAATAAGTCCTGTTTTGTGGACACTGCCCTTCAGGCCGACAGTAGGCCAGTTGTGCCCGGTCCTTAAGAGAACCGCCCAGAGGCTATTATAGTGTCACATGTTATCATTGTGTCGTTGCTGTTCTATTTGGGGTTTGTTATTGGAAATAACATGAAAAGGGGGGGAGATGTCATATACTGGGTTGCCTGTGTCGAGCGGGTGGGCGTTGCGGCTTTACGCCACTAGGACACGCTTTGTGGCAGGGCTGTCTATGTGCAGTTCTTCTCTTAGCTGCCACACCCGTTGTTGTGCTGTTATAACCCATGCTGGATACACGTTCAATAAAGCAGCATCACAAGAAAGCTACCGAGTGGTCATTCTACACAGGCCATTTACCATTCTAAATAATTAAGGTAATAACAATACAATGATCAAGAACCAGGGTGAAAATTTGCATATATTTGCATCACTTCTGTGGAATTACAGAAGTTAAAAGCTGAACATGTGCAATAGCACGTGCGCAGTTGAAGTTGAAAGCAGGTTAAAGCAAGTTTCACAGGATGTTGGGTCGAGCTGAGACAACCACAGGCTTCAGTGTGAGTGCTGCAGTGCTGTAGAATTCTGAAACCAGCCATTTCCTCAACCTTCTCACGCTATGAGGCTCACTGAGCTGTCAGCATGACTATATGTGCATATGTCTGTGTTTTCATGACTAGTTAAAGCGCTATACAAATACAGGCCATTTACCATTCTAAAAAATTAAGGTAATAACAGTACAATAATCAAGAACCAGGGTGAGTAAAAGATACTTCTATTAAATTTGCATATATTTGCATCACTTCTGTGGAATTACAGAAGTTAAAAGCTGAACATGTGCAATAGCACGTGCGCGGTTGAAGTTGAAAGCAGGTTAAAGCAAGTTTCACAGGATGTTGGGTCGAGCTGAGACAACCACAGGCTTCAGTGTGAGTGCTGCAGTGCTGTAGAATTCTGAAACCAGCCATTTCCTCAACCTTCTCATGCTATGAGGCTCACTGAGCTGTCAGCATGGCTATATGTGCATATGTCTGTGTTTTCATGAAGCCTTTAAACCACTAGTATTGTCTAACTGTAATTGTTTCACAGCAGACTGATCAGTGAGCGTGATTCTCTGTTTTAGAAGGCATTTGCATTTTCTTTCTTTTATTGGTGAGTTTTCTTCTCCTCTGGGTCTATTTACAGTTTAGTATAAAGAAGAAGTTAATAAAAAGAGACAGGATACTTGTGCAAAAAATAGAAAAGAACATACTGTATAACACCTGAACTGTGACCATGCTCCCCCTTGTGGTGGCTAGTGGGTAATACACCACACTACAATTACTACTACAGGTTTTCAGCCATCATTGTATGTATTAACAACCAACACACACATTTCACACACATAAAAACTTTTTTAATTGTAATATGGAGGTAAAAAGGTTTTACCATACACATTTAGGGACAAATGTGTGGCTGCTCGTCTATAAGTTTGTTTCTGTTTATATCATTTCTGACCTGCATCATTTACAAAAGTCGCACAACCCAGGTTTTCTGCACTGTCACCTAACGCTCCCTGAAATACAATAACTTCATAAATGACTTCTCTGATTTTTTAGCTGGGATTATGCCCAATTGTGCTGTTAAGAGGGAATGTCATCGAGCAGAACAAATGTGATGGATGGTCCCAGCACGGAGCCTTGAGGAACTCCACATAGCAGCTCTGTGGATTCAGACTTAATCTGGTTTGCAGACACATTAAAACTCCTATCAGATATGTAGGAAGAAAACCACTCTAAAAGAGACTCTGCCGTGGTTTTTGTTACAGCCTCCAAGAGACTTTCCCAACGTGTGGTAATCCAACTGCTCTCAGAACTGTTCGGTCCAGTGACTGCTGTCAAACAAATCCTTTTTATGCTGACACAGAGAAACTACCAGCTGACATAAACACATCAGGTTTTTATTCTGGGTTAAAATTAGTATTAGTATTGATTAAAAAAAAGACTTAACTAATTAATTTCACAATTTTCTGTAATTGATCGCGATTAATTGCAATTACTTGATGAATAGCGTGGCTGCAATGACACTTTTTAAACTTTATATTTAAGCTTGTAACAAACATTTATGCAATATAATGAAGTAAATGGAGAATAAACACAAAGAATGTGTGCTTAAATTCAAAGAGAATTTGAACAGTTTTCTTTTAGCACAGGTTCTCTCCTGTGAAATACAACTTTTTTTAAAACCTACATACTAATGGCTAAGTATACACTTATATATAATATATATATTAGTGCTCTCAAACAATTACAATTTTCAATCGGATTCATCACAGGGTTACTGTGGATTAATTTTGATTAATCATGATTAAATATAATTCATTTTTAATCAATATTAATTGCATTTCATTTTGCATGAGCAAACAGACTCGAGAAAAAAGCGGAAAATATACGCACTTAACATGTTTATTGACATCTTGTACATTCATGTTAACAAAAAACTCTGTAAACATTTATCCTCTCTCGCTGTCACTCTTGCAGAGTCACTTCAAGTCCTTGAGACGAGGAACCAAAGCTATGTAAAGTGCGTGTTCTCAACGACATTAACAGGTGTGCAGTTTGTTGCAATCCACTTGGCAAATGTGTCAGTCAATATGTTCGAGGCAGACTTACTGAACCCCCGATGCTTCGTGAGTGGTTTGTCGCAAGTTGGGTGACGCGTTAGCCAAAGTCCTAGCAGCATCCCTGGCTAATA
Organism: Astatotilapia calliptera; assembly: GCF_964374335.1. NCBI lineage: Eukaryota > Metazoa > Chordata > Actinopteri > Cichliformes > Cichlidae > Astatotilapia > Astatotilapia calliptera. The sequence goes on along the minus strand of NC_137425.1, from coordinate 32,333,360 downwards.
TATGCTTCGCATCAATGTGATATTTTAAGCTGCAAGTGCTTTGGTGAAAAGAAAATTCCTTCTTGCACAATGTGATTGATTCAGCTGCCCAGCCTCGCTTCTGTTAGTGCGCCCTAAGGCAGCTGTGGCTACAATGTAGCTGCCATCACCAGTGTGTGAATGGGTGGATGACTGAATGTAGTGTAAAGCACTTTGGGGTCCATAGGGACTAAGTAAAGTGCTGTACAAATACAGGCCATTTACAATTTAATTGGCCTTGGTTATGGCAGGTTAAGACTCTACAGAACGTTGTAGAACCACATATCAAAGGATTTAAGTGAATCTTTGTATATATTTGAATATGTGTGAATAATTCTGACCATCTGTCAATTTGAGAAAAAATAATTAAAGTCAAACCAATTCTTTTGTTAAGTAATTATAATTTTAAGCTGTACAGTCATTCCACCCAGTTAAAACATCAGTCTACAGAAATAATTAAAGGCTCAAAATTATTTTGGCATTCATGCCCAGGGTGGGCATTAATATCTACAAAAACGTGTGCAGTGAAGTTCATCCTCTTCAAATACTTCTGTTATTGCTGTTATTGTTAATAATCTAGTTCCTTTATACTGCTGTCTTCTGTCAGGGCTGGCTCATTATATCTGTACTGTTCACTATTATTTCTATTGTGCTGTAAGCCTTTGGATCTCCGCCTTCCTTCTCTTCTACTTCTTAAGTAGCTTCCTTCTAATGATATCATAGCACTAGAAGTACTTTCCGACCAGTGTGGATGTTGGTCTGCTTATCTATAGTTCCCACATGTGTTGCACGTTTGGTCTATTTTTTTAAGATAAAATTCTGGGTATTTTCTGTACTATCAAAGTAAAGCCAAGCAGAGATGTGATATTCTGGTGATGGCACTGACCTTTGTGTATTCTGCAAAGTATTGTGCTCATATGTTTCCCGGAGGTTTGGCTCTTAGGCCGAGTTTAAAGTGCATGTTTTTGTGCATTAATGTCTCTTCAAACCACCAGATGGCAGAGGTGAGTAAACATTAACAGACGAGGATGGATTACTGCTGTTCAAGCTGAAGGAAGTCTCATCACTAAGCACGCCAGAAGCAAAACCTCAATTTATATTTATATTTTTAACATGTACCATGATCTTATTCGAAGACACCATCATGCACAAAGACATAATGTCATTTAATTTTACACATTCAGTCAAAGTTTCACATGTAAATTTGTTCATTAAGAAAGCTGGTGTACTGCACTGCTGTTGTGAATAATCTTAAAAGGAATTAGTTAAAAATTTACACCAGAAGGAGACATTAGCTTTGCAGCAAGATGCCTTTGTGAGGCGCCAAGCTGTTTTCAGTATTTTATTTGTTTCATCATTCTTTATAATATGGTGAATTAAAGGCATCTATCAAGACCCATTGAGACTTAAATCTGAGCCAAACATTAAGGCTGTTGTTACGTTGTTAAAAACACACACAGACACACACACAACCATTAGGTTTTTATTCTTGGTTAAAATTTGTCATTAACTTGACTTAGCTGAGGTTTGTTTTTGCTCCCCAGATGTCTTGACTGACCCTTACTTCCTTGTGTGTATTTAAAGTCTCTCTTCAGTCTTTATCATTCCACTTATGGGCTCTATATTTCTTGGTCTGTTTATTAACCCCTTTTAATGGTGCATTTTGAGTTGCTTTGCCTGCTTTTGAGCCTTTGCATTTAGGTCCGTTTGTCCTGCACACCATGGTAGTTATGATAGCATAACGTATCATATAACTCATAGCTCTTGTCAAACAATGTCGAACCGGTTAGATTTGGTTTGGCTTAAAATTCCTAGAGAACCACAAGATTTTGCATATATTTATTGAGATAATATATATGTAATAATAATTATTATATTTTCATTCACTTGCTGATAACTGTAAACATGAAAAACTATATTTATTAATGGTCCGAGAAAGAGAACAGGCTGTGTATTATGAAAATACCATGTTCTTTTTTCAAGATTGTATTAGACTTGGGAATAATTACTTTTCAGGGTTAAAATATGAATATAATATATAATACATGTAAATAACAGTTGCATTTAGATTTTTTTGATTGTGTCTGAAACGTTTACAATTCAAACACCTTTGTGACTACTGCATAAAAAGTGTCTTGTTCTGTTTTGTCACTTAAACATGTCCAATGTGTAGATAGCGCTTGATGTTCCTAAGCCACTGCATATAACTACGACTCATAATAATAACATATAAAAGCAAATTACAAATATCAAATGTGATTTTCATTCATATATTCAGATTTTCATTTAATGCATAAACGTTTTAGATAATAATTAACGGTGGAGTGCCCACTCCGGGTCGGGGATGAGTTCCTGCCCCAAGTGGAGGAGTTCAAGTATCTCGGGGTCTTGTTCGCGAGTGATGGTAGAAGGGAGCCGGAGATCGACAGACGGATTGGGGCTGCAGCTGCAGTAATGCAGACGCTGCACCGGTCCGTCGTGGTGAAGAGGGAGCTGAGTGTAAAAGCGAAGCTCTCAATTTACCGGTCGATCTACGTCCCTACCCTCACCTATGGCCACGAGCTGTGGGTAGTGACCGAAAGAACGAGATCGCGGATACAAGCGGCAGAAATGAGCTTCCTCCGAAGGATGGCTGGCCTCTCCCTTAGAGATAGGGTGAGAAGTTCGGCCATCTGGTAGGGGCTCAGAGTAGAGCAGCTGCTGCTCCACATCGAAAGGAGCCAGCTGAGGTGGTTCGGGCATCTGACAAGGATGCCCCCTGGGCGCCTCCTGGGTGAGGTGTTCCAGGCATGTCCCACCGGGAGGAGGCCCCGGGGCAGACCCAGGACACGCTGGAGAGATTATATCTCTCGGCTGGCCTGGGAATGCCTTGGTGTTCCCCCGGATAAGTTGGAGGAGGTACCTGGGGGGAGGGAGGTCTGGGCCTCTTTGCTTAGGCTGCTGCCCCCGCGACCCGGCCTCGGATAAAGCGGATGAAGATGGATGGATGGATGGATAATAATTAATGATGACAGCAACCTAGTGGTTGTCATGAAAAATAATATCTACATCAGAGTATTTATTAGTAAAGATTTGATTTGTAATGTTCTCTGTTCTTGTTAGGTTGGTGGGTCGGTGAAAGGGAATCAGTTTTACTTTGCTCTCATCTATGAGGAAGGAGATGAAATTGAAGGTGGCTGCCTTTACAGGAAATCTGGAGGGAAATTTCAAACACTTCCTGGTTACCCACAATGTTCTATGACCAATGGAGTTGTCAACTTCTTCCTGGCACGCACAGATGCCGTGCAGAGGGTGGGCTTTGATCCTAAGCTCCAGCGGACAGCACATTCAGGTAAGTCCAGACCTCATCAAAGTTTGAGTTCTAAGTGGCAATTAAAGTTTTTTACCTTATGGGGAAAATGTCTCTTTCTTTCTCCAGAGTTCTTTATGGATGGTCTGGGCACTTTGCTAGTTGCCACATGTGGTGATGTTTCCATTGACCATCAACTCACAACATCAGAAAACAAGAGTCCTTTGTATAACAAATTTAGATACCCTGGACAAGGTGATGTTGAGTTCAAACTGAAGCTTCACTTTTACAAAAATCATCTAAAATGCATTAAATATGGATAGAGTACCAAAAAAATGAGAGTCACTGGTTTTAGAACATTTTGTTTCTTTTTGTTTTGGATGTTATTGCCACAGTGAAAGAAAATAAAAACAATGATACTCTGGTCTTCCTTTCACCATGTATGACAATTTGTTATTTCTGTCATTTCGTTCAAGTGTTTAATTTGGATAACTACTGTATGTGAAAATTGTAATGTCACTGCCACTGACAATTGTTTCTAAATTTTTAACACTGGTATTTTATTTATTGCTTCTATTTAAAATTTCGTTTTATTGTCTGTGAAATGTTGTTTCTTTAATCCAACTATGTAAGGAACTGAAATCAGGGAGTACTGTTTCGCTGAAAGGATGTCCATCGGGGCTGAAACTCGTGGCAGCAAGTGGCCTGGGCCTATGTATATTTATATATAAAACATAGGTGTACACCTTGTGACATCAATTTGATTGATGTCCCCAGCCTTGACCTTTTGACCTTACCGGAAGTACTCCGGAAGTGTCACGGTCCGCTGTGACGGACCGAGTGGAAAGTGCGTGGAGGACTCAGGTGCAGACACGAGTGATAAGGAAGTGGACTTAAACAAAAGCGAGCCTTTTATTGTGGCTGATGAATACAACAGAAGCAAACCAGAATAAGGGCAGCACAAGAGCAATAACTAAACAGAAACCTAAACTGGGAATAAACTAAGGTAAGGCTATGACTTGGAATATAATAGACCGGGCATGGAAACACGGAGGGTGGGAACACAGACGACGCGACACAGACTACATGAAACACAGAGACTAAATACACAAGAGGGATGATCAGGGGAAGTGGCCACACATGGGAACACAGCTGACACAGATAAACATAACAAGACATGGCAGGAGTAAACAACACTGACGGGAGACTGTCAAAGTAAAACAGGAAGTACACAGAGGTGCAAACAGGAGGAGAGAGAGAGCACGGGCATAGTGGGCTGGGGAAACATGGAATGAAACACGAGGGGAGATGAGGGCTCACAGATACATAGAGGGGCACACAGGGGATAAGAGTCACAAGGGGAAGTCAAATAAGGAACAACATAACAGGACAACTCAGGAAACATGACCTAAATAAGGAACGAAATACAAAAACACAAGGAACTGAGAATACTGGGCCCGCATGGCCCAGGACCATGACACCACCCCCCCCTAAAGGGCTGGCTCCCGACAGCCCAAACCCGAGAAACAAAACACAAGCGAAACAGAAAACACCCCACCCAGGGCGGGAGGCGGGGGACCAGGACGGAGGGAACAAAACGAACCAAAAACAAGGAGCATGAGAACAAAACTGAGTCCACAAATACACAAAAGAGTCCAGAACAGGAAGGCGAATGTCCAAAGAGGCCCGAAGGCCAACCCGAGAGGCGACAACACAAAAGTCCAGTCCAACCGTTCCGGAGGCCGGCCACGGGAAAGGTGGCCACGGTGACAGAACAGATCCGGAGGCCGACCGCGCGGAAGGCAGCGGCGGCGGCGGAGCAGTTCAGGGGGCCGGCCGCGCGGAAGGCAGCGGCGGCGGCGGAGCAGTTCAGGGGGCCGGCCGCGCGGAAGGCAGCGGCGGCGGCGGAGCAGTTCAGGGGGCCGGCCGCGCGGAAGGCAGCGGCGGCGGCGGAGCAGTTCAGGGGGCCGGCAGTGCGCAAGGCGGCGGCGAAGCAGTTCAGGGGGCCGGCAGTGCGCAAGGCGGCGGCGGCTCTCCAGTGTCAGGCGTACTGGCCAAGGCCCGGTGGGCACGGGACCAGTCGAGGCGGGACCAGACGAAGCACAGGCTGAGGCAGACGAAGACTCTGAGGCAGACGAAGACTCTGAGGCAGACGAAGACTCTGAGGCTGAAGCCGGAGCCGGACCAGGCGGAGCAGGAGCAGCTGATGTAGAGGCCGGACCGGGCGAGGATGACGGCTCTGAGGCTGCAGCTGACGAAGCACAGGCCGGAGCTGCAGCTGACGAAGCACAGGCCGGAGCTGCAGCTGACGAAGCACAGGCCGGAGCTGCAGCTGACGAAGCACAGGCCGGAGCTGCAGCTGACGAAGCACAGGCTGGACCATGCGTAGCAGAAGGTGGCTGGATGGGCTCCTCGGGCCCTCCAGCTGAGACAGAAGGCTGAACGGGCCCCTCGGACCCTCCAGCTGACGTGGCATGAGGCTGGTGCGGTTCTCCAGAACCCCCAGCTGACGAGGAAGGTTGCTGAACGGGCCCCTCGGACCCTCCAGCGGAGACAGGAGGCTGAACGGGCCCCTCGGACCCTCCAGCGGAGACAGGAGGCTGAACGGGCCCCTCGGACCCTCCAGCTGACGTGGCATGAGGCTGGTGCGGTTCTCCAGAACCCCCAGCTGATGAGGAAGGTTGCTGAACGGGCCCCTCGGACCCTCCAGCGGAGACAGAAGGCTGAACGGGCCCCTCGGACCCTCCAGCTGACGAGGCTTGAGGCTGAACGGGCCCCTCGGACCCTCCAGCGGAGACAGGTGGCTGAACAGGCTCCTCGGGCCCTCCAGCTGACGAGGCTTGAGGCTGAACGCATTCACCTGACATCTTACAGTTAACAGTCCAGAAGCAAACAGGTGTCAGATGTCCTGAGGCACAGACCAGCTCATTCACTTCAAGACTCATGTAGGCTGACATAACAGGCTCCAAAACAGAAAGTCCTGCTTCTATATTCCTCCCTTCAGTCTCGAGCAATGACAGGGCTTGACGGCCCAGATAAGCCGGGTCAGCCACAGGGAAAACAAGGACTACAACACTCCCCAGAAAAACACGACTTAAGCCTTCACGGATAAACTCCTGGGCAAACATGAAATGTTCAGGAATGAATCTGGGCGATGAGAACTGACTAGCAAGATGGTGGTAAGGGTTATAGTGACTAGGAACCATGCGTGAGGTGGACTGTAACTCAAGGGTGTTATGTAGTGTGTATGGTGAAATGGGTACGGCTAATGCTGTGCTAGCATTCCTAGCTGAGACGGGTGATGTTACACAGTTCATGTTACCCTGATTTGACTCCATGTCGTCATCTTTAAGTTCCAACGTGAGTTCATGATCCGCGTTCTCAGTTTTCAGTTCATTGGGAATAGGAGCAGCATGCAAAACAGGATTACACATCATCTCACACTCAGTACTTTTACACTTTACGTCATGACCCTCCTTTAAATAATCCTTATGTGCTAAGGAAGCACAGGGGCCTACTTTAAGTAGCTCGTTGGTGAGCGGAGCGGGCTCGGGAAGGGAGGCATTAGCCACAGGTAACTCAGTCCTAGATGGAACCCCAGGCACATTAAATGACACAGAAGAAAACACTTCCACCCCACTCCCCACACAAGCAACATCACGGCCTGTGGAACTCTCTTTCAACCCAAGTGTAGTGTCAGGGGCCCCTACAAGATCACTAGGCCTGTCCAAGATCCTCTCTGGAACAAATGCACTTGGCTGTGACTTGGTTAGCAGAGCGGGTAATTCTGAAACAGTGACTTTATTTTCGCAAACAGAAACACACGAAACAGGGGATTCCCCGGTCAGCTTAGAGGCTGGACAGTTAAACACCTGTTCGGGTGGCGGTGACAAGAACACCGGCTGTGACTCCCCAGTGTTGGAACTCACAGTCTGAGTGGGTCTTACTCCCTGTTCGTGGAAGCCAGACGAACAGACCACACCATTCCCAGTACCAGAGTCAGCCATTTCCACACTATGTGTCTCTGTTAAATTTGACCCGTGGCTCTGTAATTCTGAGTCTAATTCATCTTCTACGGCTTCAATGGAGGCTGGAGATGACAGGTTGCACTCACTCACCTCCGGTCGTCGCGCGATGCGGTGGCGATGCGAACGCCGTTTCCTCTTGGCCGTGAGCCCCGTTAACGTGGAAAGTGGAGCCTCTTGCGGCGTCGCAGAGGCTGAGGAGGCGAGGGTTGGCGGAGCATCAGGCGGGAGCTCCTGGCAACTCCGGGGGCCCCCAAAGGCCAGGCGTGTCCCGCGGAAAATCCCACCGTAGTGAGGAGCGAGCCCTGGCTTCCCCCGTGGCTCCTCCTCCAGTTGCGCGCATGCGGCGCGCTGCCGCTCCTCGAGGTCGAGATCCATCACCTCCACAGCCTCCTCGTGTCGCTCAGTGGAGGGCGAGACATGCCGTAGCGATGAGCGACGTGAACGCCGCTTCCGTCTTGAAGTGGACGCAGACGGAACTTGGATTTCTGTGGTGACCGGCTCCTCGTCTTCTGACCACATCCGCGCCAGATACAAAGCGGGAGAAGAGTAGTCCGATCGAGGCGGCGAGGACGGGCGGCCAGTCCGAGGCGGGGCGGCTGGCGGAAGCTCCTCCTCGGAGATAAGCCAGGGCTTCCAGCGTAGCTCGTCCTCCCGATACGCCCGTAACACCTGCTGCCGCTCTTCCTCGCCAAAGTCCATGGCCTCCGTCGTCTCCGTGCGCCACGCCGTGCGGCCAGACCGCGGTGAAGACGCGGAAGCCGACGGGGCGCGAGCGGAAGGTGTGTCGGTGGCGAGCCTCACCGTTCCAACTGCAACTGCTTCTGGCTCGCGAAGCAGCGGGGAAACGGGACAACAGCAGGGCTCTGGCGGCATAGCCTGCACACTAGGCAGCCGTGGCTGCGGACGGAGTTGGAGAGCGGTGACGAGAAGGTCGGTGATCAGCGGGTGTAGTGCCTCCCATAGCCAGGGAAACACAGACACACATACTCCCACTTGGCGGGCCAACTCCTCCCGTTCCTCCTCTCCGGAGCACCGCAGCCATCTACCACATAGCGACTCCACCGTCTGGAGGATCTCCCTCTCTTGTGTCGCTGGGTCCGACATGGTCGCGTCGTACTGTCACGGTCCGCTGTGACGGACCGAGTGGAAAGTGCGTGGAGGACTCAGGTGCAGACACGAGTGATAAGGAAGTGGACTTAAACAAAAGCGAGCCTTTTATTGTGGCTGATGAATACAACAGAAGCAAACCAGAATAAGGGCAGCACAAGAGCAATAACTAAACAGAAACCTAAACTGGGAATAAACTAAGGTAAGGCTATGACTTGGAATATAATAGACCGGGCATGGAAACACGGAGGGTGGGAACACAGACGACGCGACACAGACTACATGAAACACAGAGACTAAATACACAAGAGGGATGATCAGGGGAAGTGGCCACACATGGGAACACAGCTGACACAGATAAACATAACAAGACATGGCAGGAGTAAACAACACTGACGGGAGACTGTCAAAGTAAAACAGGAAGTACACAGAGGTGCAAACAGGAGGAGAGAGAGAGCACGGGCATAGTGGGCTGGGGAAACATGGAATGAAACACGAGGGGAGATGAGGGCTCACAGATACATAGAGGGGCACACAGGGGATAAGAGTCACAAGGGGAAGTCAAATAAGGAACAACATAACAGGACAACTCAGGAAACATGACCTAAATAAGGAACGAAATACAAAAACACAAGGAACTGAGAATACTGGGCCCGCATGGCCCAGGACCATGACAGGAAGTGTCTAATCGAATCCAGATGTGTGTAATATGATCCATAAGCGCGACGAATTGCATCCGGTGAGGGGAGGGGGTTACTCCGGCAGTGTCTAATCGATTCCATATGTGTGACTAATCGCATCCGGTGGGAAAAAAGGAGGGGGTTTGTGGAGGGAGGAATATAAAAACAGAGGGGCTGGCGCACACTTTTCTATGTGCAGACAAGATGGAGCCTTTCACTCTGCACCCCTGCGTTCCTCTGTTCTTGGACGGGGAAGAGATCTGCTCTCCCGACGCCGTAAGCATGGGAGGCAGCAGCAGCGACTGGTCCTCATTAGTGATCAGCAACACCCCCGTCACTGTCTACAGTAACAGATGCGATGCGGCTGATTTCATATAGGTCTCAACTCCTTGTATGTGTAAAGTAAGCCTTAGTGGAAAAAAAGCACATATTCAGAACTCTATCCTAAATAATTTTATTAAATCACCCCGATGAGCTATTTTGGTTTTGTGCAGCCACTCCTTTTCAGACCAAAAGTAAAGAATTTTTCTTCATTTTTTGAGCTTCTTTTACAACAGGTTTTCTCATTAACAGAAAATAGACAGAATTCCCAAAAGAAAACGAGTTTTTAAAACATATCGATATATTTTTATACGAGATATAAGATGTGACAATATCCTTTATATCGATATAGTCTATGTTACATTATAATTATAGTTGTGGAGCCGCAAGTTTGCCTCTCTTTCGTCCACTTTTGTCTCTACGTAACGTTACTCCGCCTCGCCTTCACTGAAGACAACTCCCCCTCCTCCCCCATCGCTTCACGTGCAGGCAGCGACGAGATGGACACGGCAAATCTCCGTTAACGAGTTACTGCGCATCGCCCCATGCGTGGGGCTGGACGGCGTCAACGTGTTAACGAGCTAACCATGCTAACGAGCTAACCCTAAAATCCTTTCATTCTCTCAAAAGTTGATAGCGCGCCTTATGTATGAATTCTGGTTGTGCTTGATGGCCGCGAACCGATTTTATGTGGTACACGGCGCTCAGCAATCTGTCAAAAATGTTTGAGTACGACTTTCGTAAGCTACGGAGCTGCACCGCTTGATAGTTTGTCGGCGCATTACGGCTACCGAGGAGCTTCGCGGAGTGATACGTACTGTGCATCAACGTAATATTACCGTATTGTGTGTGTATAAGGACCATAAATGGCACCTGTAAGAGACACGGTTATGAAGCGGATTTCAAACTCCAGGCTGTCAGTCATGCAGTAGAACTTGGGAACAGAGCAGCTGTGAAATCTGTCTGTCTTTGTTATTACGCTCAGCGTCTTTTAGTTTACATTTTGACTGCACAATTGTGAGCTCTTTGTTTAGCACAAAACAACATTGTTTTCTTTTATTTATGGAGCATTATTATTTAATGAATGCTCATAATTTAATTTTGAGTAATTTTTCATGTACATCTGTGCTGTATGTTAATAAAAGTGCCTGTGTGACATCTGGGACACAGCTTTGACTAAGAACTCTCTTTTTGTTCTTACTTTATGGCTTAAAAAAAATATCGAGATATATATCTTATATCGCCATCCAGCTAAAAAATATCGAGATATGAATTTTGGGTCATATCGCCCAGCCCTACTGTAATGTAACACCAAAGTTAGTATTTTAAGATCAGACAGGTCCCAAAACATTCCTTAGACATTCCCACAGTCATTGAATAAGCATCTGTGGCACAAATAAGCTTCAGGGACTGACTTGTTTTTTAGAACCGACATTTGACACTTGGATGTTGGCTTAATTTTTTATCCAAAGAGAAATTTGACCCTAATAAAAAAAAAAAACACAATACTGTGGTGAATACTTACCTCAACTTTGATGGGTTTTTTCACAGCTACTGTATTTATCTTGAAAAAAAGTAAACATGTTACAAGGACACATTGGACATTGCAGAGTACATGAATGGGAAGTAGGAATCCCCCCCCGACCTTACACACACACACAGCACAGACATCACATGGGGATACAGGTCAGAGATCGGTAGCGTTACAGAAAATTAAACACTGAAATATACACTACAATGGGAAAGTACAAGAGGAAAAAGAAGAGACCTCTACTCATGCTGGGCTCCTGGGAGGACAGCATGAGAACAGGAAACAAAAAAAACTCCTCTGCACAGAAAAGCACATAAATGTCCACAGCACAACATTATGGAACACGTGACAAGCCACAGGGTCGGGTGGGGGGTGAGGAGTAATCCGAAGCAAACACAGCAGCCATCCTGCACTGTGCTACCATTCCAGCGCGGGCTCAGACCCGCCATGTTCCCAGGAGGGAACAAGCATCGAAGGCGTTAGGAAAGGGAGGGGGGATGAGTGTGTGCATATCAGTGTATATGTATGTGTGTGCGTGTCCAGAGTTCAGCTGAGACAGTGTCCTTCGCCCTGCTAGGCTAAGTAAACAGTCTTCCAGCCAACCCAGGTGGCCTTGCATGGAATGGGAAGGAACATACTAAACACAGTCGTTATCAGGGAGATTTTGTTCAGCTCCAGCCTTGCAACCGCAGCTGGCTCCGAAAGGGTATCCGCATGAAGTGATGGTGTTTTTTACTTTAGTGCAAACATCTCATATGAATTTCAAAGGAGTTCTACAGTCCAACACTGGTCTCTCAATCTCCCGTTGGAGAGCCGCAAGGTTCACCATACTTGCGTTCTGTGATGTTGTCATTTCTTGTGCTCAAGGAACCGATTCTGAGAACTCACGGCAGTGAGCCTCCCCGAGAAAAGTGCGTCCGCCTTCGTCAAGTGCTTTGTCAGTGTTTACTCAGCATTCAAGGACAGCAATATTTGCATAGTATTTTTACTGACATATAGTGCACATATGTTTTGGGCAAAAACATTTTTTAATATTAAAATACGAACATTTGTAACAAACAATTGACAAATTAGCCAATGCCAATGCAAAACTTTATCTGCCTGTTAAAAAAAGAAGATAATCTTCTCACAAACTGGTGTTTGATTTTGAAACAGGAAAAAAGTGGGGAAACAACTGAAAAGACTAACATTTGAATAAAACCTGAAAGCAAGTAAATACTTTCTATGCTGCCTTATGGTAAACTTTGGTAACAAGTAACAGTAACAACACCGGCTGATGATGAATTACAGTCAGCTGGTATGGTGACACTGCCAGTATTAACCTGCAGGGCTGGACCGGGACAGAAAATCGGGCATTTTGACTACAGACCGGCCCACCAGGTATTAAAGCCATAAAGCCTTTGAATGAAAACAAATGCTGTTGTGACAGTGATGTACAGTCTTTTTGGTATATGTATGATTTCTATACATTTTACATCAGATAAAAACTTTGGTTGTAAGATTTAGATAATTATTTAATAAAAGCGAGACATTTTAAATGAGAATAAGAAAGAAAAGTATTTCTTTGTGCCCCACCTTTCCCTGTTAATGCCCTACCTGGCCCCCTGGCAAAAATTTCCTAGACCTGCCCCTGCACAGTTACCAGCTGTCAGCTGCTTAGAAAAGGATCCTGGTGTTATTTCTCATAAACAGATCATAACTTCCCTTCAACTCATCCATGTCACCTAAAAGGTAAACCTGTTTCTCCATCACCTGTTCAGCTCTGATGGTTCAGTAAGGACATCTCCTGGTTTCATCTTCATGTTTCCCTCTCACCACATATCCAAACCGACATCATGACCAGCAGTTTTACAGCTGTGGCTCCAGCAAACATCAGCTGATACTAGAAATTAATATTAAATACATTCTAACAACAGCTGATCAAGCTTAAACGTGCTGCTGTTGTTTAGTGCGACATCTGCTGGTTTCCTCTTTCTGGCGCAAAGTGAGCGATAAATAAATGAGAGAGAAAAGCCGATCAGCTGATCATTGATCAGTTTCATGATTGAAGTAGCAACAGGAGAGGCAGGGGGAGAGAATGAGAGGAGAAGAGGCAGCTGTGCAGCGTAACGACAGAATAAATCCAGCTTTGTGTCTTTTTCCATTCTAGCTAAAGTCCGGGACAAACTGCGTCTCTTATCAGCTCAATACGAAACGTGTAATATTTTCTCTGAATGAGGGACCATTCCATTTTTTAAGGAGCCGTTGGCAACTCTACTAATTAACCTTATGAATAAAATAAAGTTCACTATCAGTAACATCATAGAACCCACCCACCTAAAAACTCCATCAAGCTGGCTAGAACGCAGTACGAGTTATTGCAACTGACGGTAAAAAGTCAGCACAACGAAAATAAACTCCACCTAAACTTGGATTATATCTGACCCAGATAGACTGCAGGTCATAACTTCTTACCTGAAGTTCAGTTCACCTGACACTCGGACTGGTGGCTGCCTCGGGTCTCTCCTCCTGCCTCCCCTTCCCTCATCCACCTGCTGGCCTCTGTGGAAGCCCCGTCATAGCCACCACCAAACAACTGATTTTTTTACACATCGACCTGCATCTGGCCAATCCACCACCTCTCATTGTTCATGCCATTACAAAAATAAATAAAAAATAAGTCACCGGGCATATCCCCGGTATGCCCGATGGCCAGTCCAGCTATGTTAACCTGCAACCCAATCTACAGCTCCATACAGCAATTTTACAACTTAGATTATATCTTATAACTCATATGTTAGCTGCCCTCAGTAGCATACTGTCAGAAATATTCGAGGGCTGCAATAATTCTTTAAGTGTTATTTTTTCCTTGGTATTCTAATTTCACCGAAGTTTACTAAACTCAACAAACTTAATATTAGTTACCGGGACAGTTATTCTGTCCTCATTTTCTTTCACCGAAAAATTGTTTCCTGCGGTGCCGTCTTTCGTGCTTGGCTCTCCTACCTTTGCTAATGTGATGCACATAGCGCAGAAGCCGATGCTGCATTCACTTACACTCGGATGTCTGAGCTTCACCGTGAAAACATGATCGTACATTTGATATTTGATTGAATTTTATTGTTTTACCTTTGGGGTGGCCAGTCTGGTTGGGGGGGTGGCCTGTGCCCCCCCCCCCCAGGCCACCCCGCTGGACACGCCATTGAGAACAACTCGAGCATCTTTCTTTTGGGAGCCAAACTAGGGCTTACAAGTTTGCCGTGCAGATCCCAGCTTCATCCAGAAAGGCTCCCGTGCTGTCATCGCTGTGGACCGGCTCTACATGGACGGACAGCTCTACCGCGACCCCGGCACCACACCGTGGTTATATTGACTACACTCCAGATAAGAACCCGCTACACTCTTTTCTTATTCATTCATTCACACTTTCTCCTTTAACATGGGTTTAACCTAGTAATATCAATATGATGTCATAGCAGATATAACACCGTCACCCTCCGTCATTACTTTAATTGGAATGTTTCCGTTTCTTTTCTTTTTTTTTTGTTGTTGCTCACAGTCAGTGTTGGGGAGTAATGGAATACATGTACCGCCGTTACGTATTTAAAATACAAAATATGAGTAACTGTATTCCGTTACAGTTACCGTTTAAAAAAGTGGTATTCAGAATACAGTTACTTTGTTGAAATAAATGGATTACACTGCGGTACTTCCCTGTTTCATCTTGTCACGGGTCAGGACTGTTTGGGTTTGTTTGACAGCTACGTTCTGTTGTTCCAGGCGGCAGGGTTATGGTTGCCATGGTTACAGGGCGACGCTCTCTCTCTCTCTGCGACTGTGTGTTTCCTGGGTGAGAGAGCGCCTTTTCGTTGTTGTTGTTGTGCTAAGCTAACAGGCAGAATGCTACAAGCATAGCTCTAAAGAATGTAGCATCATGGGCAGTGTAGTCCGTGCTGCTGGGAGAATGGACTGCCATACACGTTATGGGTCTGTGAGCGCGAGGAGGGAGAAAAAGGGGAGTGAAAGGTACGAGTTGTCATCGAGGAAAAATGGGAGCTGGAAGCATGTAAATATAATAATAACCACTGCAGCCAAGAAGAGTGCCTGACGAGCCCAGTTGTAAGTAAGCTATTAAGACTCGACTGTACACCGTGTTCGTGTTTTCCTCCGAAAACAATAAGTTCCGTTGGAGCAGTCTTTCTACGCCTCTCTCTGTCTCTCGCAAGAAAAGTTGACCCACACAACAAAGTAAAGCTATTTTTCGGCTACGAGCCGACAGGGACCCCGCCGTATTAGTCAGAGGTCCCTTTACTACAGTTCGGAGTCGCGGACCTTCAGTAATAGTAATAAATCACACAGCAATAGTACATTCACGTTGTTGTAAAAAGCATGATAATATATTAAGTAATCCAAAGTATTCAGAATACGTTACTGTCATTGAGTAACGTAACGGAATACGTTACAGAATACATTTTAGGGCATGTATTCTGTATTCTGTAATGGAATACATTTTAAAAGTAACCTTCCCAACACTGCTCACAGTTCATGTGGTTTCTTTCTTTCTCTTGTCTTTCACTGCTGTGATCACCTACTTCCCCACTCACCTACAAACAACACCCTCTATTTCTCCATATTTTCACACCACGATCACGAAAACACATCCGTTCAACGGCAGCACATTCACAACTGCCTCACAGCACGCACAGACTTGCAGGACACATAAGCAAGCCACGCTTGTTCATATTAGTGAATATTCACACACATAGTCAGACTTATTGAGCCTCTCACCACACTTTTTTTTCTCTTTCTATTTACAAACAAGTGATGTTTCCACATTCTCTCCACCTGTCTAAACGAAACACCCAGCGTACATCATTAGACATACACACACAATTATGGGCATTCTGAGGCTTGTCACATGGAATGTAAATGGAGCTGGCTCCAGAGGAAAGAGGTTAAAGATATTTAACCAGCTTAAAAAACTACAGGCAGATGTTGTTTTATTACAAGAAACTCACAGACCTGTCACAGGTTTAAACGAACTTAAAACACCTGAGTTTCCTAACGTGTTTGCAGCCTGTTATAATTCTAGACAACGGGGAGTAGCAATTTTAATACATAAAAATGTTAATTTTACAGTACTCAATACAGTTATAGATCCAGAGGGCAGATTTCTAATTATTAAACTATCAATATTGAACAAAAAACTATGTATTGTAAGTATATATGGTCCAAATGTTGATGAACCCTTATTCTTCCACGGATTTTTTAGTGCACTCTCTGAACACCTCGATTGCACACTCGTTCTTGGCGGCGACCTCAACCTTGGACTAAATGAAGAAATGGATAGGCTCAACACAACAGGAACTCAGCGCAACTGTCAATCCACAAATATAATCAAACAGTATATGAGCGACTTTGGCCTTTGCGATGCATGGCGCTCCCTTCACCCCAACAGTAAGGAATATACTTTTTTCTCACATGTTCATCACTCGTCTGGATTATTTTTTGGTCAGCAGCTCACTGCTGAGTGACATTTCAGACACTGAGATTCATCCTATAGCTGTCAGCGATCATGCTCCTGTATCTTTAACACTAATGCACAAGAATAATACTACGCCAAGAAAAAACTGGAGATTTAATACATCACTGCTTAAAGATGAAGACTTTATTAAATATTTTAAAAAGGAATGGACTTCATATAGACATAGACACCTGACTAAAAGCCGCAGGTGTTTCAATGTTGACTTATCATATGTAAGAGAATATGCACAAAGCGAATTGTCAAGAAAGAGACGGCTGTTTGGAGACACACCCCTTTTATTAATATTTTGAAAAACAAGTTATGGGTACATATTTGCATAACTTTTTATGCAAAGTACAAGTAGCGGTAATTACAAGTACGAAACATGTACTGTGCTTCATAAATGAGTAACAAATGTAGCACATAACAGTAACCTACAGCACACCAGAAAAATAGATTCGGCCTACCTTTTAGGCTCAGGTGCAGTGACACGGCTTCAACAAGAAGAAAAGTCAGTCCTTCGCCACCATCTTTCTCTTCTTCCTGCACTAAAACCACCAAAGTCCTCTCCTCCAGTGTCGGAAACGAACAGGCTCAGGGTGGATTCGTCATCCACTCTCCGCTTCTCTCCTTCGTTGTCAATTACAAAACCAACCAAAGAAATCCTCGTTGTCAGAGTCAGAGTCAAACACCCTCTGAAGGGCCGTGGCGGTGTCCTCCTCTCCATCATGCAACAGTCCAGCCCTTCGAAATCCGTTGGTGATCGTGGATGTTTTCACACTTTTCCATGCTGTCAGAATCCACCGGTGGAGTTGAGCATAACTTGCTTATCGCAAGTTTATCGCCACTCGTCATCCACGCTGAACGCGTAGCGCTACTTTGAAGTTTGTTTTTCGCGCTACTTGTATGGCACTATGTTTCCTGGCGTGTGTCTGATCACATGCCCTTCCGCCAGGCAACGCAGTGCCGTACAACAGCGGAACAAATAAAACAAATCGTCTTACGATATCACAAAAATCATGGATAATCCATAGAAAAGCTGCACCTGACTAAAAGCCGCAGGGTTCAAAGCTTGTGCAAAAAGTAGCGGCTTATAGCCCGACAATTACGGTAGTTGTTTTCTTAATAAGTTATTTGGAACATCATCGCAACCTGTCAGCTTTTTATTGAGGATTTAGAAAGTTGCTGGTGGCCCGAGTGTGTACAGTGGGGTGTTGTTTTTGTCACATGGTGAAAGTGACCTCATGGGGAGCAAAGAGAACAACTGAACAATGTGGGGATTCACAGACTTTGGAAATTGCTTTAAAATCAATTAATAAAAATTGTTCTGTGTGAACTAAAAGCTCAAATATAAACCATCCTGACACACTGACACAAATGATCTGCTGTTTATAAGCAGGGCAGTGTTTTCATGAGCCTGGGTGAAGGTCATTTGCATGAGTTTAACCTCCTGGTCAAAAACTTGCATGACTCTGTTATCACTGTAACTTTCTTCTGTTTATTTATTCATTTCTGCTAATTGTAGTAGATTAATATGTTGACCAACTGATTCTTGGCCTGAATGTTTGAATGTTTGCAGTTTCAGGTCCTACTGATCAGTTTTAAGTATTGTAGAAAGTGAGCAGCAATTAAATCGAGCTCTGGGATGAAATGGGACAAAAGGGTAATGTGACAGCCACATTAGTTCCCTTCCCTCGTTTAACAATGTGTAAGCAAACTGCTTTAACCTGCAATTTACTGCATGTTGTTAGGCTGCATGGTACAACCACAGGCTGCTAACCACCCGTGGTGATCGAAGGTTTTGAGGTCTTGTTCGAACTACTGATGAAGTTTTATCAAAGCTTGTTAAGTTTCCCAACCACATTTCATCCCGATGGTCCAAGGCTTACATCTTTATGCTCACAGACGTACTTCTGTAATTAATCAGTGACCGATTTATTACTTTAAGTTACAGTGTGAGGGGCATTAATGAACATAAATCAGATTTAACTGGATTATGTGTTTAGGTCAAGAGACACAGACCTTCATCTTTAAGAGGCTCTTCTTGAATGTCTAATCACGATGTTTGTGTTTGTCTGCAGCATCACTGCAGCAGAGAGGGTATAACACAAGGCCACAGTCATGTGGTATTCTTATTCTTATATATAAAAAGGGTTCACAACTGAAAGTAAAAAGTAATACAGTTAATGCACATTCACATTAGTCGACATAAGCATAAAGACAATGTAAATAAGATATGAAAATATTTTAAAAGGTATTATTTTTCATGTTGCATCAGTGGTTGTCATTTTATTCACGAGAACTGCGATCTGTACAATACTAATCGGCTAGTTTCTGGGATCGATTGGTAGTGTCTCCAATCTCCACTAGGGGGCTTTCGCACATTCTCCTCATTGCATTAAACTACTCTGTGAGATAACAACACAAAATCACTCTTGTGATTCTTTCCTTCCTGTTTTCAGGGGTGTAATAATGGCTGCATTCACTGAGGAACGTAGAGGAACAGTTAATATATGACAGCCTATATTTAGTAACATAGGGTCAGTGCAACACAACCAGGCTTTTTTTTACATCAATAGCTCAATTATGTCCAGCAATATTAGTAAATGGCCTGCATTTGTAGACCTGGAAACATTCCTCACAGATTTAGTTTCATATTGGCATGATAGCATCACACAGTTGCTTCAGGTTTGTCGGCTGTGCATCCATGTTGCAAATCTCCTGATCCACCACATGCCAAAGATAATCTGCTGGATTGACATCCGTTATAAGATGAGTATACTGTGGTCATAAAACGATGGACATGGTCAGCAGCACAGCTCAGAGAGCTTGTACCTCTGGAAAGGCCACCTGAAGTTTTCACCAGCGAGTTAGAAAGGAACGGAGGGTTCCTCAAACAGTGTTTCCTAGTGTTTCATCAACAAAGTAGAACTTATTCTTCAGACTGTGCAAAATTTGCTTTCATGGTTATTCTGCTGCGAGGGTGAGCTCTGAGATGGGCTGAAGCCATGCTGAAACCAAACCCAAATTTCATTGCAAAGTGTTTATGACAAAGGATTTAGCTGATGCTGCGGGCAAGAGGCTTTTTACCCTTAACCAAAGTGAGAGGAGGTTTAGCTCTTTATCTCACACCTCATCGTCCTTATGACTGCTCCATTGACTCGCTTACTGCTCCTCCTTCACCTTCCAGTAATCAGTATAATTTTTAAACCCACATGGGTCGTTTCGGTTATTTGAAAATAGCATTTTCAGCAAACGCACCAGGAGTCTCCTAGAAAAAAACATCTCAATTTAAAAGGTGAGAAATGTGAATTTCATGTTGATTCAGTGTCATTCCTGGGCTTTATTGTTGAAAAAGGTCATTTAAAAGCACACTCAGTCAAAGTGGTTGAATGGCCAGTTCCCTCAAACAGGAAGCAGCTTCAACAATTGCTGTTTTGATGACTTTTACTACCTTTTATGATTTCAGAAAAATAGCTCTATTGTTATCAAATTCAAATTTTATTTGTCAGACACACAGCCATACACAGTATGAGGCAGTCCTGTTTCAAATTTCCACCAAATATACTTTTGTGCTTGTAGTGGTGTGTTTCCTCAGTGGATGCAGATGGTCAAAGTCTGTGTTTTCAAATATGTAGAGTGTCATTTCTCTACATAACACAGAAATAAGAATTTACAAATCAAACAATTATTCAGAAACAAAATGTGCAAAACCCAAAATAAACTAATCTTCAGTTTAGAGCAAAGGAGTCATCTATTAATGTTGTGGAGTTGTTAAACACACACAAACTGCTCTAAGATGAATAACTCGGTGTGGAGATCAGGGAAATATTTTACTGCTGCTATTCATAACCATCATCATTACCATTACATTAATTATTATTTCATCAAGTGCAGTGTTTTGTGTTGTTTCACTTTAAATTTGTTTAAAAGGAGAAAGCTGAAAATTTAAATAGTTAAAAGTTGAAATGTAAATAGTTGGTTTTTGTATTTTATAGTTTATTTATTACATTTTAATTGAAGTGAATAAATAAAAGTGTATTTACGCTGGCCCCTAGAGAGAAAAACTGCAAATCACGTACAAACTCCGAAACACGTACCAATTGCAAAGCACATACAAACTGCAAAGGACGTACAGACTGCAAATCACGTACAAACTCTGAAGCACGTACAAACTGCAAAGCACGTCGTACAAATTCCAAAGCACAATGGAAGTGCTCCAGGATGCCGGGGGCAGTTTTGAGCTTTTGTTACCTAGTGGCTACATAAGCCAGGAAGTAGTGGTAGTAATAGGTAAATGAAACTTTTTCTTAAAATTAAATATATATATATATATATATATATATATATATATATATATATATATATATATATATATATATATATGTGTGTGTGTGTGTGTGTGTGTGTGTGTGTGTTTGTGTATAAATACACAAACAATAGACATATGCTTTCAACTATGTAATTTAAGTTATCTAGGTAGCTCTGTTTACTTTATTGATCCCTAGGGGTATTATATTGGTTACAGTGCTCCAGTACAAACAGTAACAAAAATAGACCATACAAGAAGTAAGAAATAGCACAATATATATATATACATATAAGTCACTTACTAATAAATATCTGAATAAGAAAGAAGAGCATTTGCAAAAAGGGTGTAGCTATTGCAGTATATAGTGCGTTAGGTGGATGAGTTGTACAGGGAGATGGCCACAGGCAGGAATGATTTCCTGTGTCATTCAGTGGTGCTTTTTGGTCATCTCAGTCTCTCACTGAACGTGCCTCTGTGGCTAGCCAGCGTGTCATCGAGTGGGTAGGAGGTTTTTGTGCATCGACGATTCCTGGACCCTGTGGATACCTGCCTCATCGCTCCTTCTTGACCCCTGTCCTCCTCGGCTCAATGTGCGCCAAGTGAACCCCGCAATCTGAGGCCTCTGTGTCGGGCTCCCTGTGCATTTTATATTTATATATTTTTTTTGTAACTTATTATTTAACTTAGTATACAGCACTTTGTTTTCAGCTGGGAGTTGTCTGAAAGTGCTATATGAATAAATTGCTTGCTCTCTTGCTTTTGAAAAATGAGCTTTAAAATGAATAGTGGTAATAAAAACGGAGACAGGCCAACAGTGATCACTGACTTTTTTAGGGGCTTAAAGATTAAATAGAACAAGATACAAAGCATTAAAACATGTTAAAAACACAACAGCTTTAATAAATGCAGAGTCGTTGGGACCCGGAAGCAGGGTTCATATGTCATCACTTAAAGACCGGATATCCCACCTGCTGTGAATGTTTTAATGCAGTACAGCTGTTATTATTATCACTTGTCACATCCTGTTTATGACAGATAAAACAAATAACATTCATATAAGAAATAAAATTGTCTGTGTAAACTGATTATGGTGTTAAATAGGCCTATATTACTGTACTTTAATGTCGTTCATAAGGATGGTACTTTAAGAGCCATATATTTTATGAGGTGGTACTCGTTGTGAAAAGTTTGAGAACCACTGCCTTAGAATGCTCTGGTTTCTTCAGCGGTAAAGTAATCCAGTGACAGCTGTCAGTATTGCCACTGTTGCACAGCAAACAACAACTGTTTATAATGAATTCAGCAAACTTTATTTTTCAAATTTTAAACAAATACAGTTTACATTTCTATCGCTGCCACAGTGTAACTTGGTTTACTGCAGTAACCTGAAGTGTCCATCAGAATGACCAATCAACTTTGTCGATTTGCGAGTGTAGAGAGCAACCCACAAGAGCGTGTAACTGAAGCAGAGTTAGCTACAGGAACTGTAGCTTCTTTGTCTGTTGTTGAATTTACGCGCAAGGAATTTATTTGAAATTGAATTATTTGGTCAGATTATCTTTCTGAGTTGATTTCCTGTCTTCCCACATTCTGCCTGCAACACAGCTGATCCTTCAAGTACTGTTTTTTTATTCCATTTTTTTGTCTCCCCTTTGACATCAATTAATGCACGTTTGTCAGAATTTTGTACAGAAACTCAGTGAAGCCTGAATGAATTTCATGAGTGGAATCTGTCTCGCACATTTCTGTTTATGACCATCATATTTTCTCAGAAGATGCTGTTTTCCAGTTTGTGGATACAGACATTTAAATTAATTATTCTGTCTTTCAGGTGTCACAGTAAGCACCATGGTGGATTTGCACAAGAGAATCTATGGTGGTCAAGACTGTCAAAATGAGGGTCACTATCACGTGAAAGTTATTTCACAAAAGGATGGAATAGAGGGTTACTGTGGCGGCTCACTGATCCATCCACGGTGGGTTTTGACTGCAGCTCACTGCCAAAAGAGTGGATGGTGAGAAAATTATAGTTTCACATGAAAACATTAAAAATTAATTTAAAGATTGGCTTGCAATATGTCTTAAAATACTGAAGCAAAAATAATTGCCAATATTTTTTCATAGCAATAATATGATAATAACAACACTGCTCATTCTTATTTTTAGCAAGCACAGTCGCTATTTCAGTCACTATTTCTCTTGTGCAGGAAACTGAGCGCGATTGTTGGAGTCCATCCAGATCCAGGACAAGTCCAGAAAGTGGCAAAGAAAAAGATCTTTAAGACGAGCATCTGGAAGACAAATATCTTAAATATCTTTAATAGAAAGAATGACATCATGCTACTGAAACTGTCTGAGGCACAGAATGGGAGTGTAGCCTTACCTGACTGTAACAACCCTCCTCATATGTGAGTTATCATGAAATTAATAAGTTTGAAATATTTATTCTTGAGATGCTGATATGAGATGCTTCAGGTTCTTATATTATTGTTTTAATTTATTTTATATCTAATGATTACCTGTGCCAGATGACTGTTTTTTCTGTATGTTTTTTTTAAATTAAATGTTATATGATAGCTGACTCTTTAACTTTGTATTGCAGTAGTCAGAATATCACATACTGTTTTTAGCTAAATCACACAGCTTCAATAACATTTCTGTATTTTTAGCATATTATTATGATGTACTGGGTTGGCAGCCTTTTCAGAATTTAGTCTCCCTCTTCTGGGCGACTGGCTTCAGAGTGGTGGACAGTGAAGCAAGGTTAATCTGTTAGTGATGCACGCTGAGCCTAATTTCTTTTCAGTGTTTCAGGTGGCTCTCTTGTTACCTGGTAAGATCACCATGGAAATATGCTCCTGTTGAGATTATGTTCAGAGTTTTGGTTTAAAATGAACAGGAAGCATCACATTTGAATTAGTCATTCAATTTATAGTATGCTTTAAGCATGACATAGATTGTCTGCTGAATTAATACGTTTTATGTAAGCAACTTGTTAAGACATACATTACTAACACCATCAGTTTAGGAGCAAACAGGTTTGGCTTGAATCTGCTCCTCAGTCTGCTTCACACTGCTGGAAATGCAGCTAATAGAACACAGATTAGAAAATGTATCAGTAACATTTGTAAACTATGTATCAGCTGCTCAATCTATAAATTCCAGTTTGATCTGGAGCCAAAAGAAAGTGACTTCCTGGTCTCCTTTATTAAGCCATGGGTCAAAGTGTTGAACACAGTGAGTGATCTGTGGTGTTTAAATGTATTCCGTTTAAATTTTCAGATCTCCAATGTGTGGCTGTCATGTTGAGTTAAAAACAGCAGAACCGATAGCACAGTGATGATCAAATCAGGGCTCTGCAACATTACTTTTTCTTTGATTTGGAATACCAGCGTTGTATTTTGCTGTTTATTTATTTATTTATTCATTTATTTATGTATATAAAACACACACACACATGCACACACACACACACACACACATCTCTAGGGTTTACAGAAAGTGGTATGAAAAAGTAACATATCGAGCAAGTAATATTTCTCTGGATGAAAATGCCTCGTCAAGATCACAATGGCCAGACTGCTTTGAGCTGAGCGGAACAACAACTCAAATAACCACAAAACATTGTTCTTTGTCAAATCGGTTTTTAATTAGTAATTCACTCACAATCAAAATAAAACTATAGAAAGGATGAGAGCCTCTGCAACCACATTTGTACAAAGTAATAAAAAAAGAACAATTTTAACAACATTGGTTTTATTAAAGGGGGTCATTATTCAGTTTGTGCAGCTAGTTTTAAAAGTTTGAACTTATCTGAAAATGGAAAGGGGTGGGGCAGGGCGGTTTGATGCTAACAGTTGTTGAGCTCAACTGTATCAGTGTGTGATGAGTTCATGTAATGAGAAAATGCCTCCCCCTGTTTTGTACACTAGAACAGCGGTCCCCAACCTTTTTTTGCGCCACGGACCGGTTTATGCTCGACAATATTTTCATGGACGCCTTTAAGGTGTCGCGGATAAATACAACAAAATAAAACCAGTACCGGTACCAACACCCCCCCCCCCCCCCCCCCAATCTATTGATAACACACCGGAAAAGACCCATGGAAACCGAGTTAACGATAAAAACAATAAAAAATAACGATAAAAACCCTGAAAACCATAAATTTCACACCCGAGCCTCAACTCTCGCAGCCCGGTACCAAATGACTGGCCCATAGGTTGGAGACAGCTGCACTAGAATGATAATTTTGCACTTTGTGTGGATACAAGTCTCTATGAGCTTACTATGTATCATTTTGATTAGTTATTACTTCAAGATGTGGTTTAAAGTTATGATGAGGAGGAAACAACTCTCAACTTCAGATCATCATCATCATCAATGTCTCCTTCTCGGCAGTGTTCGCGTAAACCGGCCTAAGTGAGGACTTCGGACTCTCCCTGCCTCCCCGTCCTGCGACCTCCTTCTTCTTCGTTCTCCTGCTCCTCGCAGGTGAGCGCTTTGCCGGATGGGCCTTGGGTTACGCGTAAATGGGCCTAAGTGAGGACCTCGGGCTCTCCGTTGCTCCTCGACTTCCTTGCTCCTTCTCCATCGTTCTCCTGCGCCTCGCTAGTGAAAGAGCAGCTGCTTGGCCTGCCTATTACGCGAACACCGCCCTCCAGTTGGACCTCAGGCTCTCCGAGCCTCCTCGTCCTCCTTGCTCCCTCTACATCCTTGTCACGCTCCTCGCTAGAGTATGCTTAGTTTTGCAGAGGGTGGGTTTTGCGAAAACCGCCGTCGGTGAGGACATCGAGTTCTCCGTTGCTCCTCGTCCTCCTTGCTCCTTCTCCATCGTTCTCCTGCGCCTCGCTAGTGAAAGAGCAGCTGCTTGGCCTGCCTATTACGCGAACACCACTCTCCGTTTGGACTTCAGACACTCCTTGCCTCCTCCTCATCTATGCTCCCTTTACATCGTTCTGATGCTCCTCGCTAGCGTACACATAGGTCTGCGGAGGGCGGGTTTCGCGAACACCCCCTTCGGTGAGGACCTTGGGATCTCCGTTGCTCCCTGTCTTCCTTGCTCTCTCTCCATCATTCTCAAGTGCCTCGCTAGTGAAAGAGAAGCTGTTTGGCCTTCCTATTACTCGAACACCGCCCTCCAGTTGGACCTCGGGCTCTGCGTTGCTTCTCGTACTCCTTGCTCCCTCTACATCGTCCTCAAGGGCCTCGCTAGTGAAAGCGCAGATGTTTGGCCTGCCTATTACGCGAACACCGCCCTCCGTTTATGCTCCTCGCTAGTGTATGCTTAGGTCTGTGGAGGGCCGGTTTCGCGAACACCCCCTTCAGTGAGGACATCGGGCTCTCCGTTGCTTCTCGTACTCCTTGCTCCCTCTCCATCATTCTCAAGGGCCTCGCTAGTGAAAGAGCAGCCATTTTCCTTTCCCATTACGCGAACACCGCCCTCCGTTTATGCTCCTTGCTAGCATACGCTTAGAACTGCAGAGGGCCAGTTTCGTGAACACCCCCTTCGGTGAGGACCTCGGGATCTCCGTTGCTCCTCGTCCTCCTTACTCCTTCTTCTTCGTTTTCATGCGCCTCGCTAGTGAAAAAGCAGCTGTGTGGCCTGCCTATTACGTGAACACCACCCTCCAGTTGGACCTCGGGCTCTCAGTTGCTCCTCATCCTCCTTGCTCCCTCTACATCGTTCTCAAGTGCCTCGCTAGTGAAAGACCAGCTATGTGGCCTGCCTATTACGCGAACACCGCCCTCCGTATGGACTTCAGAAACTCCTTGCCTCCTCCTCATCCTTGCTCCCTCTACATCGTTCTCAAGAGCCTCGCTAGCGTACGCTTAGGTCTGCGGAGGGCGGGTTACCTGAACACAGCCTTCCGTTTAGACCTCGGACCCTCAGTGTCTCCTCATCCTCCTTTCCCTTTTTTAAAACATTTTCCTCGCTCTCAAGTGCCTCGCTGGCGAGCCCTTAGCTTTGGGGAGGGTGGGTTTCGCGAACACCCGTCTGTGAGGAACCCAGTACCTCCTACACACACACACACATACAGGAGGCAGTGAGGAGTAGAAGGAGGTTGTTGCTATGCCTGCGTCGCGAAACCAGGGCTCATTGTGTGTGCGCCCGGAGCAGCTACGGGGGAAACACATGGGACAACCGACCAGTTTGGGGCCATGGTTTATTCAACGTGTATTTTCAGTGTGGTTTAACTTTTTAATCTGATCTGAAATACTTTCCTTGAATGTGCCTTAGTTTCACCTCTTTTTTCTTTCTTCTTGTCACGGCTGGCGTGGTGAGCCGTGTGGTGTAGGAGGAAAAGGACCCAAAATGCAGGCAGTTGACTGGTGATGAGAGTGATGTTTTATTTACAGAAGTGGAGCGACCGAACAGGCAGTGAGAAAAGACGAATGACTGAAAAAACCTAGACTGGGAAAACTAAATGACAAACCTAAGCATGAAACGGGGAGCGGAGAATGCAGAGAGCCGTAGTTACACCGAGAAACACAGACGATCCGACAATGAACAGAAGCCAACACACATTATAAATACACACTAGGTAATGAGGAGATGACATGCAGGGGTGGACACAGCTGACACTAATGGACATGTTGAGAAGCAGACCTACAAAGTAAAACCGGAAACACACAGACTGTTTTACAACAAAAACGCAGGGACCTGAACAGAGCACAGAGGGGAGACACAGGTAGGGATAATAAACACGACAACCAACCCAAAGAATTAATACAGAATCAGAATAAACACCAAACACAAGATGAACCCAAAAAGAAACACAAAACGCTGGGTCAACGACCCAGGATCATGACACTTTTCTTAGGCTCTGCGACCCGTGAAGAACTGAGACTCCTTCTGGTCGGTAAAACAGGATCGGGAAAGAGTGCATCCGGAAACACCATCCTGGGGGATGCGAACGCTTTCAAAGAAGACGTTTCGCCTGAGTCTGTCACCGACGGCTGTCTGAGAAAAGAGGCAGAGGGCGAAGACGGAAGAAATATCGCTGTGATCGACACTCTGGGGCTGTCTTTTGGATGAAATAGATGAAATGGTGGATTTCAATGGAGGAAACCACTACACCGACGAGATGTATAAGGCGGCCCAGAAGAAACTCGAAGGAGAAAGGCTGAAGAGGAGAAAGGAGGAAGAACAAAGAAAAAGGGAAGAAGAGGAGAGGATCGAATTGAAGGAGCGGTGTAAATTCTTCCGCCTCGCTTCCCTGGGATTATTTGGCACAGGAGCATACTTTACATCTTATGTTCTCATGGGGCTCGGTGGAGCCCTTGGAAATTCTCAGTTAAAGACTGAGAATGTGAGGTGGCTGTAGCTCAGGTGGCAGAGCAGGTCACCCACTAATCAGAAGGTCGGTGGTTCGATCCCAGGCTGCCTCCTGGCTGCATGCCAAATATCCTTGGGCAAGATACTTCACCCGTTGCCTCAGAGGGCCCGGTGGCGCCAGTGTCCGGCAGCCTCGCCTCTGTCAGTGCGCCCCAGGGTGACTGTGGCTACAATGTAGCTGCTATCACCAGTGTGTGAATGTGTGTGTGAATGGGTGGATGACTGGATATGTAAAGCGCTTTGGGGTCCTTAAGGACTAGTAAAGCGCTATATAAATACAGGCCATTTACCATATCTGCTTCTGCCGTGGCCTGGTGGACAAAACATTGGTTAAGGGTTCCCCGAGCTTTCATGCCCCTCATGTTCTTCATGTGCCCACCACTAGAAGCATGCCTATGGAAAAAGTGCGCCGGCACACAGTGCAGTGCGTTTTAAAGGTGTTATCGTGCATTTTCCGAGCCAGGTGTTTTCCTTTTCCCAGTCCTCCCTGTACTTTTGCAGCCTTTTTTTTTTTCTTTCTCTGAGCGATCAAACATTGCTGCTCTAATGCTGGGCTCACACTGTGCGATTTTTGGCCCATTTTGAGACGATTTTTGAGTCGTGCGACCGATTTGGTGATCGGCCCGATTTTGGCCTTCATCGTGCATCGTGTAGTATACGTGGGGTAACGAGAAGCGATTAACACCTCACGACCAGCTCCCGATCATCAATCACGCGCAAACACGTAAACGTCGGTGAAAAAGACAGAGCAGCACGGCTGTGCAGCGTGTGATCCAGACACAAGCGATGGAGGCACAACTTGTAGAACTTTAGAAAGCTCATCCGAGCCTTTTCGATGTGGCATCACAAAATTATCACGACCACAACAACCGTGAAAATAGTTGGATTTACATTGCTGCTCAATCACAGCTGCCTGATCAATGTTTTTCATTAGCAATTTAGCAAAGTTGATGGTGGTGGTGTGTCTGTGTGAGTGAAAGACAGAGAGAGAGAGCGCGACAGATTTTCTGTTATAAACTTCATTTTATGGACGCACAGTGTGAGCACTCAGGTCGCATCAGAGCATCGGGCGGTATAGTGTGAGACCTGCATCGTGACCTACCAACTTCTAACCCCTGCGAGTCAATCGTGCAGTTTGAGCAGGAGCTGAATAACGTGACTGAAAAAATCGCACAGTGTTTGCCCAGCTTTAGGTTTACTGTCGTTCGAGCCAATATGGAAAAGATATATATAAATCTTATAAAGTTTGTATCTGTCTTGTGTGAAACTTGTATGAAAGAGAAAAGCATATAAGAGTGAAAACAGATATAAGATCCCTTGAAAAATTATACAATGAAACTTGTATGTTTTGGATACTTACTAAAACAATGTATGAAAGTAATGAGAAAGTGGCCACTTTCATGAGTAAATCACATATAAGTTTTTACTATTTCTTTTCCATATGGGAGACTTGCACCGCAGTGTCGGCGTTTGTTTCCCTGTTGGCCATGCTTGTTGTTGTGGTCATCTGTTGTCTTCCGGTATTTTCTCTGTAAGCGACCTTTCCTCGACCAATGAGATGAGCGGTAATCTGAATTGTCATACTCGAATTGTCATAAGTGTGCTGTCAGCTCATTGGTCACAAAGCAGGAGAGGGGCTGGGAATTATGTTTTCAAACAAAGCGTTAATTCCATTAACATTTATAGACTACTTTTGATTCTCACTGTATTACGGGACAAAGTGCGTCCCTTATTAGCTCAATACGGGACGTGTACTTTTGTTTCTAAATACGGGACAATTCCGTTTTTTAAGGGACGGTTGGCAACCCTACCATCGACCCACCGAGTAAATGCCTGGTATGCCCGATGGCCAGTCCAGCTACGGTCTTGCCATCAGTTAACTACGCGTGCCTAGGGTTGCCGACTCCTGCTGTAAATGTACAATTTTCTTTCATTTATAATATTCCTATTTCAATGTATTATTTGCATTAAATCTATGAACATTACCAGGAAATCACATAGCAATCACAGCAATAACAACTTTTCAATATATTCTATTATTTATTGTGTTTAGTCTCAAACTCACAGCCCCCGGGCCACTTCCAGCCCGCACCTCCCCTTCTTCCAGCCTGTGAATTGATGTAAAATATATAATGCAATTTTGCCCTTGAAGTTACTTTTTGGTTTTTTTCTGCAATGAAAAAAAAAATTAAGTAATTTATCATTTAAATTTCCAAAGTAAGTGCAGTTTTTGACTAGAGCAGGGCAAAGAAACCGCAGCAGCTGAAGAAGAAATGGTAATATTAGCAGAAGAAGAAGCAGAAAATGTTGCTTTCCAAACCTAAAGGAAAGTGGATGACGTAGACCGATAATTTCAAGAAAGATGGACTCTGCAGTATTTTTTGTGAGTTTGGTTGAAAAGCGACCTGCCTTATATGTAAGGAGAAACTTGCTGTACTTAAGGAATATAATCTCAAGCCATGTTTAGTCGCATGAGACTAAACACGTTGAATTGTGAGAACAACAAGGGAGATGACAGGGGAAAAAAATTGGCCAAACAGATATAAAGAAGGCTACCAAAAACTACTAGAACCTTTTCACAAAGTTTATGCCGACACTGATTTTGCCATCCAAGCAAGTTATGGGGTTAGTGAATTAATCACTAAAGTGGAAAAAGCCAGAGGGGCAGTTTCTGAAGGATTGTACGTTGCAGGGTTGCTGATATGATCCTATGTCCTGAAAAAAAGAGCTTGTTCACCAACGATGTTGTGTCAGCAAACACTGTGCCACTGTGCAGATTAATGCATTTAACAAGTAATATCTTTGTAAGACTTACAAAGTGTCCAAACCTTGTTAGCTCAGTTTGGCTGTATTCAAACAAAACAGCAACTGTGAATGTAATCTTGACAAAACATACTTACAATAATGTGCGGTACCTTAAATGTTTCAGTGTAGGGGTCCAGATGGAAAACATAAGTTGTCTTGTTGTCCTCAATCAGAAAAAACAGCATTTTGTGGAACAGAAATCAGCCTCTAACTACATTAAAGCTGCTTCCTGGAATACACCTCAGTACATTTAGAGTTACAACTGTTTTCCACTGGAGGGAATCAAAGTATATTCTTTGTTGAAATGCATCGCATATAGTCAATGAAACTCCTTGAGCAAATCCTATATATAAATAGAATCTGTCTATCTACCTATCTTAAAGACACAGATTTGTCATCTATCACATTAATGGGGTTACATTAATAGATTCAGGATTAAGTTAAAGTCTTAATTCAGCCTGACAACCTGGGGGTGGAAACTCCAGTCATTCTGTCTTTGTTGTTTTCAGCATATGATAACGTCTCCTTGATGGCAGCAGGTAAAAACGTCTCTTCCTGTTTGTGAGGCAGTTAGATCCCCAACGGTCTCTGTATTTATTGCATGTATTTGCAATAAATGTGTCCTCTGCTTAGTGACTGAAAACTAGTTTGGGAGAATTATAGATTTGCTTTTAAACTCTGAAAAAACAACTTTTTTTAATAATCCAAAAACTGCTATTCTATGAGCAAATATATAGATGTTGTGTGTAGCAGGATTACAGTTGGGCTTCTTTACCTTTCCCTATAGCTAAGCAAAAAGATTAAAAAAAATCTACTTAATTTGCAAAGATAAGTATTATAGATACTTATCTTTTATACTTATCTGCAAAACTTTCTTTTATAAATCTTTTATTTATAAAATATGCTTCATGCCATGCTTTGTATGGTAGGAAGCAGATTCATGAGTTTGTTACATTTGGATTTCTGTTTGAAATCTCCACCCTGATAGGTTAGGGTGGAGTCACTGTGGAGTCACAAAACCCTCACCTTGTTTTGTCCAAGGTTCGCTGTTGTCTGGGATTACCAGAAGAGAAAAAGACAGCCCTCTTTCCTGTATGCAGTGCCGATGGTGGATGACCTCCAGTTTTCACAGGATTTCAGAGGTTCCAGTGATTCCTGCTGATCAGCGAAACTTAAAAAGTGGAAACGGTAAGAAGACATTTCTATACTATTATTTTTGTTCTTACTGCATTCTCTAACCTCAGTTTCTGTGTATTTATAAGAAGCATAGCATCGATGGGTTTTTCTCATTCAAATACTAGAATTACAGCTGAAAATTATGCAAATCTAATGTATTTTTACTAACTGTGAGCAACACAGTGAAATCACATGAAATTAGATAATTATATAATGGCATTTAGACTAAATTCTGAATTCACCATTACTTCCGTGGTAACAAAAAAACAACACCTTTGTCTTCCAAGATGACTAGTTCTTGGTGAGTAATGTGAAAGGTTAGCATTCACTTTAGTGAATGTTTAACAAGGTGTGTACTTTCATAGAATTAGATTGCTCAATGTGAATCTTTGTGTTTATATGTATTCTTTTACATACTGATCAAGAACTGCTCTTAGAAAAACTAATAAACAAAACAAGAATAAAATCAAGCAGGTTATAAAGACTTGTTGTCAGTACGAAAAAACTGCACTTGGTTCTTCAGTTTTGCTTAATTTCAAAATAGTCTTTTTCAATCACTGGTTGATCTGAGCTCAGAGTTCAAGAGGTCTTCATTGCGTAGCTGTTTGAGGCAGTTACCCCTCTATAACATCTCTGCAGAACACATGGCAGGTTGCTCAGAGTAAGTTCTGACATGTTCAGGGTGAATGTAACTGAACGCTGGTCCACAGAAACATTTGGGTATGTAAGTTCTTTAAAAAGCAAAAAAAAAATTTATATGCAGCCATTATGAGCAGAGAGTACAAACATGTGGATGGATTGGCTGTTTTAGTTCAGTGAGCGAGTTATTTGTAAACAAAACAGTTTTCACTAGCAGTCAAAAATGAATGTGTACACTTATATCTGCATTTTTATTTTGTTAAATATGAACAAAATTATAGCAGAAGCGCTGCCACGTATCTGGTCAGAAAGAGAGTACCTATTTGTTTATTTAGTACTTCAGATAAAGGCAACACTACGTTTTTGGAAATATTTGTGGGTGTTTTCCTGTTTGTTTGTAGGGTTGTTTTTTTTAAACTACTTGAACACTAAATTGGCCCTCACGTGAGATGACATTGCCAGCACTCATTTAAATTTGAGACCCCTAGACTAGACACTTCTGTTATTTCCCTTCACTGTATTAGCTTCCATGTTGCAGAAATTAACAAAACACATTCATTTTCACAGGATAATGTTGGCTAAGATTAAACACATCACATTATTAAAGATTATAGCAATTTACTTGAAATGATATCTATAGTAGTCAAAGGAGCTTGCAAAGAAAAGCGTCTGGACTTCTTTAAGTTGCTTGAAGACGTTTCACCTCTCATCCGAGAAGCTTCTTCAGCTGTAAGGTCAAATGGTGGAGAGTCCCAGATATAAACCTAGTGGGAGTTTCCCCCCACAGAGGGACAAAAGGACCCCCTGATGATCCTCTAATCGCCTGAGCCAAGGTGGGAAACTGGGCGTGGGTCCCAATCAGCCAGAGTTTCGGGTGTGTTCATTGTGAAACCTGGCCCCACCTTATCATGCGAATTCCTGAGGTCAGATGGCCCAGGATGTGAGTGGGCGTTAAGGCGTCTGGGAAGGGATCTCAAAACTGGATTATAGATGGAAGAGAGTTGGTGTCGTAAACCCCCGCCTCTGTTCAAAGATGGTCGCTCACAGTGGACATGGATGGCTTCTTTCAC
Source organism: Astatotilapia calliptera (assembly GCF_964374335.1). Lineage (NCBI taxonomy): Eukaryota > Metazoa > Chordata > Actinopteri > Cichliformes > Cichlidae > Astatotilapia > Astatotilapia calliptera. The sequence goes on along the minus strand of NC_137425.1, from coordinate 32,299,545 downwards.
TCCTCTTTCAAACCATCTGTCCTCTCTGTCCAAAATGTGAACATTGGCATCCTCGAAAGAGTGTCCTTTATCCTTAAGATGCAGATGGACTGCTGAGTCTTGTCCTGTGGAGGTGGCTCTTCTGTGTTGTGCCATGCGCTTGTGAAGTGGCTGTTTGGTCTCTCCAATGTAGAGGTCTGAGCATTCCTCGCTGCACTGTACAGCATACACCACATTGTTAAGTTTGTGTTTTGGCGTTTTGTCTTTCGGGTGAACCAGTTTCTGTCTGAGTGTGTTGCTGGGTCTGAAATACACTGGGATGTCATGCTTGGAGAAAACTCTCCTGAGTTTCTCTGATACACCGGCTACATAGGGGATGACAATGTTGTTACGTCTGTCCTCCCTCGCTGGTGTCTGATCTTCTTTTCTGTGCCTCTTTGCTGACTTTAAGAACGCCCATTTAGGATAGCCGCACATTTTGAGTGCTTCCTTTACATGTGTGTGTTCCTTCTTTTTTCCTTCAGGCTTAGAGGGAACATGTTCTGCCCGGTGGTGTAGGGTCCTGATTACTCCAAGTTTGTGTTCCAGAGGGTGATGGGAGTCAAAGAGGAGGTACTGGTCCGTGTGTGTGGGCTTCCGGTAAACTTCGATGTTGAGTTTGCCGTTCTCTTCAATGTGCACAGCACAGTCCAGGAAAGGCAGACAGTTGTCCTTTGTGTCTTCCCTGGTGAACTTGATGTTCTTATCCACAGCGTTAATGTGCGCAGTGAAGGATTCCACTTCTTGTGTCTTGATTTTGACCCAGGTGTCGTCCACATATCTGTACTTTGGCGACAGTGGGAAGGAAAAACTCCCTTTTAACAGGAAGAAACCTCTGGCAGAACCAGGCTCAGCATAACTAAGGGAGGATTCAGGGTCACCTGGTCCAGCCCTAACTATATGCTTTAGCAAAAAGGAAAGTTTGAAGCCTAATCTTAAAAGTAGAGATAGTGTCTGTCTCCTGAATCCAAACTGGAAGCTGGTTCCACAGAAGAGGGGCCTGAAAACTGAAGACTCTGCCTCCCATTCTACTTGTAAATACTCTAGGAACAACAAGTAGGCCTGCAGAGCGAGAGCGAAGTGCTCTAATAGGGTGATATGGTACTACAAGGTCATTAAGATAAGATGGGGCCTGATTATTTAAAACCTTGTATGTGAGGAGCAGGATTTTGAATTCAATTCTGGATTTAACAGGAAGCCAATGAAGGGAAGCCAAAACAGGAGAAATCTGCTCTCTCTTTCTAGTCCCTGTCAGGACTCTTGCTGCAGCATTTTGGATTAGCTGAAGGCTTTTCAGGGAGTTTTTTGGACATCCTGATAATAATGAATTGTAGTAGTCCAGCCTGGAAGTAATAAATGCATGAACTAGTTTTTCAGCGTCACTCTGAGACAGGATATTTCTCATTTTAGAGATGTTGCGCTGTTCAAATTCAAAAACATAGTTAGCAGGCCCATAAAAGAAGTCAACTAAATATAACTCTACGAAAAGTAATTTCCAGAAACTTAAACAAAACAAAGTGAGACATAACTTAACTCACAAACTGACCTAATTACAAAGACACATGAGGGTAGCTTTAATAATAATTTGGCCAAACCATTAACACACAATAGGGGGAAACAAAACACACACTAATATTAACTAAGCACAGAATAACCTAACTAAACCTAAAACACCCCTGCTCCTGGTAAGCCCATGGTTGGTCCTGTTGAGCAGTGTTATGGTTCAAAAATATTGGAGATGGACACCAGAGGAAAAACCCACAATAACAACACTGGTCCGGTCGGGTTGAGTCAAACGATGATTTAATGATCACACACGTGGGAGATGGACACTGTATGCAGACAGTCTCAGATCTCATCTCAAAAAACACATTTCCATAGTTTTATGAAATCAGGGTATTAGAACGCCCCCTCATGCGTAGTGACAGGTGTAATACAATCAATGTTGACAATTTTATTTAACACAAAGAATAACATTGTCTCCTTCCCGAGGGCAGACGCTAACTGCCCCCCTTCTCCTGGAACCGTCTGTACCCTGCTGAGACACAACATGGCAACTACAAGGACTCTTTCATTTATTAAGACCATTAGTGTGTATTGCTCTAAATCAAGTATATAATATTAAATGAATATTGCTGGATCAGCTACTTCTACTTAAAACATATTAAAACATGACTAAGCACAAAATCACCAAGAATGACATCTTATAAGTGCTGTGTAAGCGCGTGCGGCCTTCCAAGCTCAAAGCCTTTGCCCTCCATAGATCAGCCAGACTCGCGCTGGCTGTAGCTTTTAACCTTTAATTACCTTGAGCACAACTCTAGAATGAGCAACAAACTGCAATGTGTATGGAATGATCATGGTTACATCTGCAATGGAAAATCATGTTATTATTCTGGTACCTGTAAGAAAGATCAAATTAAAGTTATCACCATCACTGTAATGCAAAGAATAATATAAGATCAAAAACTTCAATTCATGCTTAATGCAAAGCTGGTTATATACTTCTAATAAACTACTAATGACATATTAAAATATTAAATGATAATGAGAAAAACATCCCCTCCTAATTCTACAATTCCCTCTGTTGACCTCTGGAGAATCCAGAGGTCACAAACAGTTGTGTCCCTCCTTGGCCTACACATTCAGCTCCACATGCATCATTGGCATCATGGACATTGGAGTAATGACTCCACGGTCCACTGACCTCACAGACATACTTTTGAACATTCGTCTGGCACAAGGGATGAGACAACAACAAATAACCATAATACCCACCACAATAGACAAAGAAAACATGACCGCAGCGATGACCCCCTTCCACCGTCCGAACACTGAGGTCAGCCAGCCTTCTAACGGATTACCAACACCGGAGTGATCATGCATAGTTTCAGAAAGGCTCTAACAACATGTCAAGGGCCATTCTATTCTGCACTCCCATTAACGAGGTCGGACCCACCTGCTTCGCTAGCCCCTCCAATCCGTCTCTGGTCAGGTTAGAGAGCCTCAGTACATTGTAATGAACATAATTAATCCTATCTACATTCTTATTTGGAGTCACTGGAAAGAAAGCAGAACGATTAGTTTTTCTAGGAAATTAACTTTAATTAACCCTTTTGGATCAACCCCCGCTATTTCCACCCCCAAAATTAAATACATAGATTGTTTGCGATGCCAATTCCCCAATGACAAAGTTAACGCGTTTCCAGAGGGGCTAAAATCCCTCTGTAGTTTAAGCCCGTTTTCTGATCCTGATTCTAACGGTTCCCAATTTTGCCCAGTGTAACCCCTTACCTGGTCCCAATTACGGCACCAGCTGTCATAAGGACGATTTCCCCTCTCCCAGTGCGTACTCACTGAATAATCCCAACAGACCCACACATTGTATCCCCTCCAAGCACTGCCGACGTCCCTGCAATTAACAACATCACACAGATCAAACGTAAAGGAAGTTGTGGAACCAATAACATAATCTAATTCTAAACCACCATATGTGCTGAGACACTCATCCTTTTTACCAGAGACCTCGCGCTTCACTCTTGCCCGCAACCTTAAATCACTATGGACCACGCGTGATGTACTTGGTGTATCAAACAACGCCGGACTGGCATGGCCTCCGTGCTCAGACTGGTTTCCCGGGTCGGTCTGCAACAAACAAATCAAAAAACAAATAGCCATGATTAGCAACATAGTTAACATCAAACTCATAATAATTTTGAACATTGTGATGGCTTTTGAGACTCTTTTTTCATCACCAGTGTCTAATTGTTGTGATGGCATGGTGGTATGTGAATGTTATGGTGTAGTAAAAAGTTCAAAGCCCTTTATCAGAGCCTCTCTCTTGTTTTAGGTGTTCAGTGTGATACCGCTCCTTTTCGTTGGCGCGGCGATCTCCTCCTTGGCTGCTCCTCTTTCTTTGACCTTCCGGGTAGACTACCGGTCGGTCCGTTGCACAGGTGTGAGGGATTATTGTGCCGCTCAATTTCACCTGCGTCGGGTTGAGATTGATCCTTCCTCACCAAGCCCTCGTGCGCAGCTGCGCACTGCGTCCAGTGATACCAGGTGTCGCCTTTCCCCTTCAGTTGGACCGCTGTCGCCGTCCGAGCCGATACCTCATATGGACCAGTCCAGCGGGGCTCCTTCCACTTTCGTTTGATGACTCTCAGCCACACTGTTTTCGCGTCCGGGACCTCTCCTTCTCCTGTGGGCCCCTTACAAGCCGCCTGTTTCGTGAAACTGGACACTAGCGCCTTTAGCTCGTTCCAGTAGTCTGCGTGGGACCGGTTCCCCTTTTTGTCCCGTTCACCCGAGCCCACCGTCCAAGGTGCCGGAAACTGTCTCCCGGTTTGCAGCTCGTATGGTGTAAAACCTGTGGATTGATTAACAGAACATCTTATGGTCATCAACGCAACCGGCAGGGCTGCGACCCAATTTAGCCCTGTTTGCGCGCAGATTTTTGCCAATTTGTTTTTCAAATTTAGGTTCATTCTTTCTACTTTCCCCTGAGACTGAGGATGATAGACCGTTCCAAATTTATGCTGGACGCCCAACATTTTTTCTACTTTTTCCAAATCTTGATTTTTAAAATGGGTTCCATTATCTGATCTAATTCTTTTCGGGAACCCATGACGGGGAATGTAATGATTGATTAAACACTTAATGACAGTCTTAGCATCCTCCTTTTTTGTAGCCCAGGCCTCTGGCCAGCCGGTCAAAGCGTCAACACACACTAGCAAATATCTTACACCGCCCGGCCCGGAATCAATCATATCAGTGAAATCAATAACAATCTCCTCTCCCGGCCTCTCAGGGGGCCGAAACTTACCCACTTCCGGTTTTACTGCTGGCTTAGGATTGTGTGCCCCACAGATTAAGCACATCCTGGCCTTCTCCCTTATCATTCCTCGCAGCTCAGGATGCCACCAATGACACAAATTTCTTTCCATCTGGGCTCTCCCCACGTGGGCAAGTCCGTGGGCTTCATCCACCTTCTGTTCTGCCATTTTGGCTGTCAGCACGGGGCGCCCGTCTGGCCCCCTCCACAAATGTCCATCCTGCCAGGCTCCTTTGTTTTTCCACACCCCCTTTTCCTCTGGGGATGCCTCCTCCTGGGCCCGTTTAACTTCCTCAATCAGGTCAACAGGTATCTCTTCTTCTGATGTTACCTGTATCATTTGTCTCTGTCCTTTGTAACCTGCGGCCTCCTTTGCGGCTTCGTCTGCTCTCTGGTTTCCTTTTTCCACCATACTGGTTCCTTGGGAGTGAGCTTTGCATTTTATAATGCTCACCTCCTCTGGGTCAGCCAAGGCCTTTTCCAGTTCCTCCATTTCATGTTTGTGGGAGATAGGTGCCTTGGTTGCTGTTCTGAATCCTGCTCTTTTCCACTGAGGCAGCTCCACATGCGCTGCTCCAAACGCATATGCCGAATCGGTGTAGATGTTCACTCTCCTGTTCTTGGCTAGTCTCAAAGCTCGAGCTAAGGCTATCACTTCAGCTCTCTGGGCCGACTGCTTTCCCTCAATCCTTCCTGACTCTCTGACCTGATAATCTCCTCCTACTCTGCAGACCACCGCATACCCTGCTTTCAGTCCTCCTTCGTCTCGGTGGCAACATCCATCGGTGAACCAGTCCTCAGCTCCCGGTATGGGTTCGGCCTTCAGGTCCTCTCTAATCTTTTCCTCGATCTGTGCTCTTTTGGCGCAGTCATGTGGTTCCCCTACACCCATTAAATCTGCCATGTTAATTCCTTCATGTGTGAATGTCAAATTTGGGGCCTCTAAGACTTTGCTCAGTCTCTGTTGTGCCCGTGGTGACATACAAAATGCTTGTGAATTTACGTATGCCACTATGCTATGTGTAGTGAGTATTTTTAGTGGGTGTTCTCTCACTACATGTGCTGTTTTTTGGATAATTCTAGCAACCCCTGCTGCATGTTGTGTGCATGTAGGATGCTTTGCTTCTGTTGGATGTAGTTTTACACTAACATACATGAGCACTTCTCTACCCCCCCCTTTTTTCTGAAACAACACTCCATTTACAATTGAGTTTGTTTCAGAAACATCTAAATAGAATGGCTCGTCATAATTGGGTGTGGCTAAATCTGAGGCCCTTGACAAATCCTGTTTTACCCTAATAAATGCGGCTTCAGCTTCAGGCGTCCAAGGCAACTCAGCCTTAAAGTTTCGAACACCAACTTGCTTCATTAGGGCCCTTAAAGGGGCAGTTTTGCCTGCATAATCCGGAATGAACTGCCTGCTGTAACCTGTTAAACCAAGAAAAGAAAGCATTTCTCTCACAGTTCGCGGTTTTGGGTGTGTCAAAATTTGGTCTCTGTGTGTGTTCATCAAACCCACTGATTTGTGTGCGATTACCCGGCCCAAAAAGGTCACTTCAGGGCGAACTAACTGCAGCTTGTCTTTACTTACTTTAAAGCCACATTCCGCCAACCTATTCAACACAACGAACGATGCCGCTGTACAATCCGCTGCTGACGGGGCTGCAATGAGAAGATCATCAACATATTGTATTAATGTACAATCATTAGGCAAATTACATGACGACAGGGCTTCTTTAAGCACCTGATTGAAAATGCCTGGAGAAAGTGCAAAGCCTTGTGGCAAACGTGTGTATCTGAGTTGTTGGCCTCTGTATGTGAATGAAAAAATGTCTCTGAGTGACTCATGCAGAGGAAGACAAAAGAATGCATTTGCCAGGTCAATGCACGTGAACCACTTTTGGTCACATGTGATAGCTGATAAAGCTGTGTACGGATTTGGTACCGGTGCAGTAGTAGAGAGCAATATTTCATTAATGGCTCTCAAATCATGTGCCATACGGTATTTTCCTGTTCCATGTTTCTCCACTGGTAGAATTGGTGTGTTCCACAGTGAGTGAGAGGGTTCTAACACCCCGGCCCTTAGCAGGCCTTCTATTGTTTCTGTAATTCCTGCCTCTGCTTCAGGCTTGTGTTTATACTGTGGTCTATTGATCGGTGTGTGTGACTTGAGCTGGAACAAGACAGGAGGACACTTAGCTAGGCCAACATCCGTGGGCCCTTTTGACCATAGACTGTCAGGCAGATTCGACAGTCCAGCAACTGCGTGAGGATGATCTACACACTCCTCACCATGTGTTTTTAAAATTTCTTTATGTTCCAAAATCACTATATCCTCACAGGCACAAGTTATGCGATAGGTTTTACAATTTGGAGCATAAGATAAGTTAGGAATTTGAGTTCTTTGCCACCCTGTGTCGTCCAGTGCTCGCCTGACCATTGGACCTAGATCACCTGCACCATGACCTTGGTGGACCTCCAATGTAATGTGAGGGGTTGAATTTTCTTCCACATTGTACCAAGGCCGTTGTTCATCAGTTAATTTCACAGCCGCGGCTACACCTTCTGGTCCGATGTAGATGTCATGTGTTTGCACATTCCACGTCTGACCTTCAAGATCAGATTGAAATAATTCACGATAGGTGTCGTCATTCTCTTTATCATAAAACAGGGTAACGTGGTAAGGGTCGCGCGGAGGGGAGTAAACTGCCAAGCTCATTATCCAGGGTCTCCACAGCTGAAATTGCCTCAGAACATCCTCTTTCACTAATCTCCCCCAGTAGATGTTGACTTTTGCTCTTTCACAGTCTTGAAGCAGATATTGAGTCTTTGAACTTGTTCCCAGGCACGGAAAATGCTGGCCCCCTGGCAGAGTCACAGATAATCCATCTGCTGAACATGTGATTGTGGCGCCCAACTTCACGAGCAGGTCCCTGCCCATAAGATTTACTGGCGCTTGCGATGACACCACATAGTTGTGTTTCAAAGTCTGCTTGCCCAGCTTTGTCAAAGCTGGGTCAGTCACTGGCAGAGTTGTCGGGATCCCGGAAAAACCCACCACGTTCACTGTGTGGCAGGACAACGTTGCACTGTCTGGTGCTGCTCTCAAGGTTGAATATGTTGCTCCAGTGTCTACCAAGAAGGGCAATTCTGTCCCTTCTATAGTCATTAACAGCATGGGATCTGCCAGCACCATACTGTTTGGTCCCTCCGGGTCCCTTCAGTACTGGTCCTCCCTCCAGTCAGCCACTGGATACTGCGTGGCTGGTGCTGCACTCGGGTTTGGGGCCTGATATGCTCCCCTAGAGCCACCTCTTGCTCTCGGAGCTCCACGTGCCTGGGATTGGTAGCCTCTTCTTTGATTGTTCTGACGACGTTCTGGGCAATTTCTGCTCCAATGACCCTCTGCTCCACACCTCCAACAGACATTCCAAGGCACACTGCTGAGATTCCCCGTGTCACGAGCTCTTTGTACTCCCCCCGCTGAGCCACCACGCCCTCTGTACGATCCACCGGTTCCCCAATTCCCTGTGGGTTGGTTCTGCCTTGGTGCATTGGCGGGCCATCCGTCATTAGTGCAGGGACCCGGGCCACTATCTGGCCATTCAGGCCCAGGACCAGGCTGGGTCGCAACTATCATAATTTTTTCTGTTTTTTCTTTTTCCTCTTTTTTCTTTTCGCTGGCTTTGTTTCTGGCCTCCACCAACTGTAATTTGAGTAGAGACGCTTGTGCCTCCTCCAACTCTTTTTTCTGCTTGTTCGCCCTGTCCTGCTCCAGCTGCAAACGATGTGAGACGTGTCTTTCCCACTGCACCGAATCTGCTACGGCAAAATCTGGGTTTTTCTGTAGATCTTCTGTGACCTGGTTTGGCAGCCCTGCCAGCACCGCTGAGCGAAACCATGCCCGATGTTCACCTTCTCTACCCGGATGGGTACCTGTTTCTAACAACCACTGATCTCTGGCTTTTTCTAAAAACTCTCTAGGTGTGTTTTGGGGGTCCCAAATTATTTTAGGTATGGCTCCTGTATTAGGGGTTGGGTACTTTTCACGGACTGCGTCAGACAAAGCACATTGCACTTCATGATAAGGAAAATCATTTGCATGGCAAGTTGTGCGAGCTATAGCCTCTACATCTGCTAGCCCACCACCGAGCATACACCGCGCAGAAATGGCGCGAAAATCGCCAATCGCAAGCTCCTCTCCTTCTGTTAGTCTGCCTAATTCACGCAACCACCTTGCTCCGCCCCCAGTTATAGGTGGAAGCTGTTTAATCAATGCCTCCAAATCTCTTACTTTGTATGCGCGGTACACTGGTTCATTTTTTGCACCAGCCACTAAAGGCAAATTATAATGAGTACCCGCAGCTTTTTCTGCTTTGGTCACAGTTTTACACTGTCCCAATTTTCCCTTGCCTTTTGAACTCTTAAAAATAGGCCTCCTCTGTCCCTGCTCTTTTTTCACCTGTCTTGACCTAAGATTCCTGGCTATACTTGGTTCTGACGCGACTCCTCCTCTGTCGTTATCTTCATCATCTTCTTCCTCCTCTGTGGTAGATGAATCATTGTCACTCTCCTCTTCTGCCATGCTTTTGGTCATTTTGTCCTTTACGGTCTTCAGTGTATTTAATACTTCCAATAGCCCTTGCGGGGCTTCCAGCATTCGTCCGAATACTTCTCCTGCCCATGTGTCTGACTTGGCCATTGCTTTGGAGTGTTTTGACCTGGTTTGGGCCTGCTCTTCTCTTGCTGGTGTTGGCAGTCCGATGAAAGCCGGTTATGCCATCCTTTCCACCGGTGAAATCATTTCCTCGTTTGTTGGGGTCCAATCCGCTTCTCCAGTCTGGTCTGGCAGGCTCTCTCTTGATGCTTCGGCTTTTGGCCTGTCTCCTCTCTCATGTGAACTAGAAGGCAAAGGCAAGCCTTCCTCTGCGGCTGATGTTATCTCTTTCCCTTCCCCATTCAGGGACTGACATTTAACTGTCATAGGCCCTTTATTATGAAACACCCGTGGTGCTCTGGTGTATTCAACATCAGCTACTCCTCCTACAACCACTGCCGTCTGTCCATCGGGGCCTTGAACTTGTCCTCCTCTGAGGGTCATTACAGGCATGACATATTGTCGTCCTACGGCATTAGATGTTAATGTGGCCCAAGGAAGAATCTCTGCTGTGTGATACTTGTTAGCATCTCCTGGTTTTGGAATCCAGTTCTTCATTTGGTTTTCCAGCTTCTTATTTTGGTCTTTCAGTTGTTTCAAAGCCTCCATTATGCTCTCCATATCTTCTGTTTCAGGTGTGTCATCCTCCTCCATCCAGGAAGATGCTCCATTCCACAAGAACATCCACTTGCAACACTTTGCATGAGTTTGCTGTAGTTTCTTGATTTGTTGTTTAATCTTCCAGTTAATTGAACGTTTCTCTGCCTCGGCTTGTAGTTGTTCCAATTGCTGCTCACATCTCTCTCCTTCTATTTTGAGCACAAGACTTAGGGCTATTTTGTCATCCAGCCCTCTCTGTTGGGAAGCAATAAACTTGTTTAGCTCAGCTTCCATTGCTTTGGCTTCCTTCTCAGCTAACTTTGTTGATCCAGGGGAAGCTAAGCGAATAGCTTTTTTTAACTGTTGCTGCTGCTCCTTTAGAGGCTTATAGCCTCTGTGCCCAGTAGGTGTCGTGTTCGGGCCGTCAGCCATTATCCTAAAACACAAGCTTACCTCCCTTTTTTGTGACGTTTTACGGCTCCTCCTCCTGGATCACTCCGCAATGTCTGCCTGTTAGCTTTCAGAAATACTTTCGCTCCTCCCAGGGTCACTGTCTCCTTGTAATCTGCTTGGTAAGACACACAGCCAACGCAGTGTGTCAAGACTTAACCAAGCCTCTTTCATTATTCACTTTTAATAATTACTTTTCACTCTGTAACATAAATGTTATAAACTCATACACACTGCATGTTAACTTTGGGGCACAAAACAATAACACAGCTCAAATGCATTCACACAGCCTTAAATTTTTCACAGAAAATTGCTCCAAAGCAATATCATGTTTGCTCACAAACTAACAAATTCACTGTGTTGTTTACCGAGCGAGGGAGCAATGGACCAATTAAATCCAAACTCCTCAATAATTAGCTGTATAGCTCGCTCTACTTCAATGCCAAACCATAGTACTGTGATTAGCTTTATTCAAATCAAATCTATGTTTCAAAGCCTTTCAGACACACACCCACACACACAATTTCAACCACGCACTCTCAAGCACACATTTGTCTCCTTTAAATCTACTAATCGCTTGGAGACATCTCCACAGATAATTATATTATTTCCCAAGCAAGCATATCAAAATCAAAACCGTCTAGTACCGACTCTATCATAGCCTGAGCAAAGTGGGCGGCCTCTGTGGGCTCCCAATTTGGATCATTTTCATGCTCAGTCATCTCCTTTAAGCCTTGAAATAAAAATAGGCAACGTTGTATATAGGCATTTAGCTCATGCAGCTCAATCTCGGACCACACTGTCATCTCATAAGGTGAAACACCTTCCTCAGTCACTATGTGACATTTGCAGGTCACCTCCAATTGGCCCTCCTCCTCTACTATTTGTATGTTACAGGTTGCAAAATAAAGCACAGACATGTTTGCTTATTCTATTTAAACAACGATTTAACAGTATTAAATGGGACTGTTTAGTGCATGGGACACAATATAATCATTTATTGTTGAAGGGACAAATGTCAAAAGGGGTTCTAACAGGTCCACTTTATTGCGTGCTCATAAATTATTGTTATCTGGGTCACTCACCCAATGTGCTTTATTGTTTGAGATTATTAATTATGTCACGCTTATCAGTGGCTCATATTTATTTAAGGCCTATGTTTGAACTTGACAACAAAGGCAGAGCATCATTTCATCCTTTGAGGGTGAAACACTCCACTTTCTCTGTGTCATGGCAGCTCAGAAAACTTCATGAACTTTACTTATTTAAAGATATGACTTAAAATCAGTTGTGTTATCAGTATAAAATATTTAAGATTTAATTAAATTGTTTTCAATTGACTTACAGCAGCTTACTCTGACCTAGGAACACTCTCTTATGCTCCTCAAAAACTGAAGTTACTCAGTCTTAAATGATTTTTACATTACATAAATCAACTGTGATTAACAAATAACGTTCTAGTGATTCCCACTTGGTTTAAAACATTCAAAAGCCTTCTAGGGACCTATTCTGATCATAACCTATGTGTTTGTAAGCTTGTTTGCATTTAACCCTCTGCACTCAAAGCATTTATTACACTTTATCAATCCGGACAGTCACGCCGAACGAAGCTTCTGACCTTCAAAGGCCGAGTGCCAACTCATTATAAGCACATTTGCAAGGTGTGTCTGAAAATTATTTAAACCACTCTTTTTAAATCAAAAACTATTGACATTGTTATAACATCAAAACCAGCAGCTTCTTTACAAACTTTCAGCAATAAAAGGCCTTCTGCTTCTAAGGCTCACACACACTCTGGGCAGGAAGTGAAAAGCTCCGTTCTCCTCCCAGCCACACACTCATTTGCATGTTCACACCGTCTAAAAATAGCTCTCAGCGCTGCAGCTGCGCTCTCATCACACGCAGGGTCACACAAAGCTCAGACAAAACTCTATTCACAAAAGACGTCTTATATTCACAATCACTGACAGGCCTGACAGATTCAGCACCTAACAAATTTCGACAAATTTAAATTAACGGGTCCAACCGAAGAAAGTTTCACTTTTTTGTAATCAATCAAACAGTATCTGTCACTTCTGGGAACAGTTTCTGACCTAACTTCTAAATCCCTAACTCAATTTAACTTTGTCCAAACAAGCACATGACACCGTTTCAAACGATGAGGAGTCTCGGTAACTCCTAGCTTATTTCGGGATGCCCTGTACCCCACAGTTAAACCAAAACTGAACTACCCCTGTTCGCCGACAGGTCAAGACCGCGCGTCCACGGCCAGGAGGGGGCGTAACCCCCGGGCTATGTGCTTCTTAGCAGACTTCTGGGCTGCCGTCCTATAATAATTTTAACCTAACCGATTTTGTAAAATTTTACCATAACGGGTCCTACCGAAGAAAGATAACTTTTTTACGACCAATTAAACAGTCTCTGTTACTTCTGGAACAGTTTCTGTCCTAATTTGTAAAACTATTAAACAGTATCTGTTACTTCTGGAACAGTTTCTGTCCTAATTTCCCTACCAAACTACCTGAGCCTTCAGCTCAATATCCAGGGACTCAAACCCAACATTCTCTGTTACTTCTGGAACAGTTTCATATTTCTTCAACTTCATTAAATACTCTTAAACAACTTTAACTGCATAACACACGGTGATTCTCATCAAAATCAAAACAGACACCCACCAGCAACGTCAGTGAGCAAACTTTTAATTTAATGCAGCCCAATTTGGCACAATTTGGGAATCAACTCAACAGGCAGTGCCTTACCTTTTAGATGCACCCGGGAAGCTCACTCACATCAGATCCCTGGTCCGTGCCTGTCCGCTCGACAACCTCAGACCGTCCACACCTCGCACGTCCACCCCAATACCACAGGACGAGCCCCCAAAATGTTATGGTTCAAAAATATTGGAGATGGACACCAGAGGAAAAACCCACAATAACAACACTGGTCCGGTCGGGTTGAGTCAAACGATGATTTAATGATCACACACGTGGGAGATGGACACTGTATGCAGACAGTCTCAGATCTCATCTCAAAAAACACATTTCCATAGTTTTATGAAATCAGGGTATTAGAACGCCCCCTCATGCGTAGTGACAGGTGTAATACAATCAATGTTGACAATTTTATTTAACACAAAGAATAACATTGTCTCCTTCCCGAGGGCAGACGCTAACTGCCCCCCTTCTCCTGGAACCGTCTGTACCCTGCTGAGACACAACATGGCAACTACAAGGACTCTTTCATTTATTAAGACCATTAGTGTGTATTGCTCTAAATCAAGTATATAATATTAAATGAATATTGCTGGATCAGCTACTTCTACTTAAAACATATTAAAACATGACTAAGCACAAAATCACCAAGAATGACATCTTATAAGTGCTGTGTAAGCGCGTGCGGCCTTCCAAGCTCAAAGCCTTTGCCCTCCATAGATCAGCCAGACTCGCGCTGGCTGTAGCTTTTAACCTTTAATTACCTTGAGCACAACTCTAGAATGAGCAACAAACTGCAATGTGTATGGAATGATCATGGTTACATCTGCAATGGAAAATCATGTTATTATTCTGGTACCTGTAAGAAAGATCAAATTAAAGTTATCACCATCACTGTAATGCAAAGAATAATATAAGATCAAAAACTTCAATTCATGCTTAATGCAAAGCTGGTTATATACTTCTAATAAACTACTAATGACATATTAAAATATTAAATGATAATGAGAAAAACATCCCCTCCTAATTCTACAGCAGGCATTTTGTTCCCAGAGTCCTCAGCCACGCCTTTTGCCCAGACAGGAAACAGCCACCGCCCAAACCCAGGTAACTCAAAGAAAGAGAAACATAATTAATATAACAAAACATTTTAGAAAAACCACACAATGTTACTATGTGCGCGCCTCATAATACCAGTGTTAGGTTTAACCAAATGATTAATGAAGAAAACTGCAAAGCAAACTAATAAGGTAAAAAAAATGGACTAATTTACCCCTGTGTGGCTGATGGCATCACATGCGCAAATAGAAGAACGCAGTCTTACATATATGGAGATACCCCAAAAACAATTTGACGAGTGGGACAGATGGATCTCACGGTTCGTCTGGAACGGCGGAAGACCGAGGGTCCAGTACAAAACGCTGCAATTGAAAAAAGAGAAGGGAGGGAGAGCTTTGCCGTGCTTACAAGATTACTACTACGCCGCACAACTGAAGCCCCTGGTAAACTGGTGTTCCCCAAACTATGAAGCTAAATGGAAAAATATGGAAATTACACAATTAGACTTCCCATTACAGTCTCTTTTAGGAAATAAGAACCAAGCTGAAAAATTTTACAAAGATTTGAACCATTTGACCCGGTTCACCCTGAAACTATGGTTCAGGGTTGTGGGGAAACTACAAATAGAAAAGCAGGCTAAGACCTTGAATTGGATAGCTTATGACCCGGAGTTTGTACCTGCCAGGCTAGGGCTGCTCGATTATGGCAAAAATGATAATCACGATTATTTTCACTGAAATTGAGATCACGATTATTTGACGATATTTATTTAACCCTTTAAGACCTACTATAGAACCAAGTCCACCAGAGCTTATATTATTTTTTTACATGCTGTAGTGCCATTTGTGGGAGCATTTCAAGTTGCTATACATCAATACAGCTGTTATAGCCCATATTTTAATAATATGTATGCATTAAGTGCATAGTAATTACATAAATTGCAAAAAAGTGCAATAAACTACAAAAAAAATTGAAAATCGCTTTTGTTTTGTTTACATATATTTCTACTTGGAGAAGTTTAAGAGGTTTATCCCTCAAAACTTTAAATACAATAAAGTTGCAAAAAATAGTTTCCCACCACAGGAAATTTATTTTGAGTGTCTTCATAGTTTTATTTTGGAGATACAGCAATTTTTATATACTGCAGGAAAAACAAAAAACAATCCTATGATGCAAATTTGCAAAGAAAACAGCATGTGCATCATTTCACTGTGGGAAGTGTTACGAACAGCTGATAGGAACGGCAAAGCCTGTTTCTGGAATATTATGTTTTTGTTCCTGCAAGCGCTTTTTATGCAATTTTTGCAAAGCTATATGTGGAACGAAACCGTGACCGAGGACAAGCTGATGGCATCAGATGTAAGTACAACTCCTCCGGTTTCATATGCAAAACAAATTATTGCGCTAGCTTACACGGTTCAGGTTCTACAGGGATTTAAAAATAGTTACACAAAACGGAGCGTGCTGCTCTGACCGGCTTTAAAGGGTTAACAATGACTTTAAAAAAATAATATAAAATAGTGTGCAACACCACTGAAGTTTTTTTTTTTAATCTTTTCAACCAACGGCAGTCACTCTCCTCTCCAAATAACTTCTGCTTAGCTTTCCGAGCTTCCCTCGGGTCCTCTTAATCAGCGGTCTCCAACCTTTTTTGCGCCACGGACGGTTTATGCCCGACAATATTTTCACGGACCGGCCTTTAAGGTGTCGCGGATAAATGAGGGAGGGGCTAATAATCGGCTCAGTCATTTTTAATGATCGTTGAAAGCCCAGATCGTAATCGTGATTAAAATTCGATTAATTGAGCAGCCCTATGCCAGGCTGGATGGGACCTTTAAACAGTGGACTCTGAGAGGAATTACTTCTTTTTGTTCACTAGCAACAAATGGGGGATTCCAAAGCTATAAAACCATCTCAGATACATACGGATTGGCAAAGCACGACTTCTTTAGATACTTGCAGGTCAGAGACTATTACAACAAGACGTTGCTAATCAGAGATGAAAACGAATACAACCTAATTCATATCTTTCAAGAGGCATACGAGAGAAATGACTCTAAAAAGATGGTCTTGAAAATATACGGTAGTATACAAGCCTCTAAAAATCACTCTACGCTGTACATTAAGCATAAATGGGAGAGGGAATCAGGCTCACGAAATTCGGAGGACAGCTGGTGGGGAATATGTGAGTCTCAGGCTACCACTGCAAATTCAAGGTCCTTAAGAGAGTTTGGTTGGAAGAATGTAGTGAGATTCTTTAACACTCCTAAACTCACAGCTCGGCAAACAGGCTCACAGAGCCAGGGCCTATGTTGGAGAGGTTGTGGAACCCCTATGGCAAACCATTTTCATGTCTTCTGGGCCTGCCCAAGGATTCAGCCATATTGGGGGGAGGTGGCCCTTGAGATAAACAAAATAATTGGGATTAAAATAGACTATTCATTTGATACGTTGTATCTTGGCAAATTGCCTACGGCACTCCCACATAAAGATATTTATTTATTGAAAATACTTTTGGCTGGCTGCAGGAAGGCCATAACCCGTAGGTGGCTAAAGGCAGACCCTCCAACTCGGGCCCAATGGCGTGGGATAGTGGAAGAAATTTTTGGAATGGAAAGGCTTACCTTTGTCCTTAGACTCGAGAAATTTAAGAAGCTCTGGGAAAAATGGGTTGTGTACTCCCCTTTGTACTGAATAAATGAATATTACCATGATGTAAGTAGATGCTATTACTGGAACTGTGAATGTCTCCCATACTGACCTTAAGTTTTGTATTCCCATACTGTAAAATGATCAATAAAAAGTTATAAAAAAAAAAAAGTATAGCCTTATTTTTCGTACACTATTCTGAGCTCACGTAAAAAAATTGAGACCACGTAAAAAAATTTTTTGCAGGTGTACGCAGGGCTCTAGACTAACTTTTTGCCATGGGCGTACCGGCACAAAAGTTAGGCGTACACAAATTTTATAATAATTTATATAATATGTGTTTTTCTGGATACACTGTGCTTTTTCAGCATTCAAAGATTGATGACACCGTGTCAGAGCACTGGCTATGAATTTCAGAAGGATCAGGCCTTAACAGAAAAGTTAGCAATAGTTCTTTTCCTATTACAGCTACATCCACTTCTGTCGTGCCTAGGCTGCTCACTAGGGCTGGGTATCATCACTGATCTCTATAATCCATTCGATTCCGGTTTTCAAAGTCCCGATTCGATTCAACTTAGCCTTAGACAGTCAGAAATATTATAATTCTGATCATTTATCAGTACTGACTTTATCAGAATTGTGAACATCACAGCAGATGCCTTTGTGTGAAAGTAACTGAGAATAAAACACAGAAAAACATGAAGGAGATTTTCCTGGTCTGGCTTTTTATAGCAGATAACCTTAAAAATATTCTACAATGTTCTGCATATAAAGTTTAAATTTCTTCAGTATTGAACAACAGAAAAAACAGGCTTTCTTGTCCGAGGTCATTTAAGTGAAAACAAGAAAAGAAAAAGACAGCAGCCACAGCGCTGTAAACAACGGTAGACTGGTGGGTAATAAGCGAATGAATAACACAGAAAACAGAGATTGGAGACGGGAAACTGTTCTTGAAGCACAGAGAGAGAGAGAGAGCTAGCTGTGCATGAAGTGTGATTTTAATAGTCGTGGAAGCAAAACAGCAAAATTCATGACGACATTGATCAAATGTGAAGCGCAGTTTGCTGCTCCTTTTGCTGCTGGCTCGGTGGATTTTGGTTGGAGAGAGACAAAACCTGCAGCTCAGAATCAGCGCAAAAAGATGTAAACACAGCGCAGACCGGACGTATCAGGATCGCCGAGCTCCGACAGCGTGTCCGTCTACGGGCCGTCGGGTGAGAAAGCCGAGAAAGACAAAGTTGATTCTGATGTGTCGGTCCGTTCTGTGTTTACGTCTTTGTGTGGAGTCCGTGTACCTGCTCTCATCTGCTGTTTGGTTGTTGTTGAAATGGTTTTGTGAGCTTTAATCTGAGAATCTGGCATTTCTGGCAAAACACAGTTATATTTAAAAGTCGATTCAGGATTTAATGAATTGATATCGCTTTATTCAAGCTACTCACCTCCCACTTCCACCTGCACTTTCAACTGGACCACGGCCAATCAGAGAGGTCCCGCCCCTGACTATCTCTTTTTTTTTTTTTTTTTTTTTTGTGTCCCGTTTGGATCTTTAGCCATCAGAATTGTTGTCTTAAGGCCAAGAAAGATGCCAAGCGGATTTATTTTACCAAGTGGATCATCATGGCCTTGCCATATTGGTCCATTTGATTGACCTTTATTATAATTATGAATTTATTTTATTTTCAGTTCCTACAAACGAGACAGACATGACTGGGGGATAGGACAGGGAGAAAGAATGAAAGAAAGAGAGGGAGAGAAAGAAAACCAAAGGGGAGAAGAGACGGTGAGAAGGGGGGGAAGAAAAATAAAAACAAAAACCAAACAACAAAAAAAAAAAAAAACACCTGGGTCACCTGTATGGAGAAAAAAACCAGAAGAGAAAGCAAACAGCTGTGTGAAGGACCAAAAAGCTCTCCAGAGAGTGATCCGTACAGCAGAACGCTGCTGCAGGATTGCTCTCCCCCCGCTTCAGGACACCTACACCAGGAGATGCCGGACTAGAGCAGCGCAGATACTGAAGGACCCGTCCCATCCTGGCAACAAACTGTTCCAACTTCTGCAATCTGGTAGAAGGTTCTGCATCTTCCGGGCAAGGACAGAGAGACTCAAGAGGAGCTTCTATCCCCAAGCCATTCGTGCCCTAAACACACACACCCGCCCTCTCACATCATCTATAATTGACTGAGACAGGACTCTCTTC